>NC_066329.1:11464779-11776237 GCF_022539315.1 Serinus canaria
CTTTTTCTTTTTTTTACGGTAGCTCAGAAATATTTATAGAGTATGACACAGCCAAGCATTCTCTTTTTTTTTTTTTTTTTTTTTTTTTAATAGCACATTGTTTTTGTTCTGGATTTCTTGCCTTGTAGAGAGAGATGAATAATGTTTATAGGAAGTTCCCAATTAGTGTTGTAAGCAGGAACTGCCTCCAATGTTGCTGAAATGGGAGAGCTGTCGCCCACAAGATAGACAGAACAACTTTCCACACTCAGGAGCTGGTTCTTCCAAAAAAAGTTTATGGGATCAGGTGTGTATGGCCTCTGCACTGTAGAGGTAGCCAAGTATGATGGGACCTTTTTTTAGCATTTAAACTGGATTTATGTTTGCTGATTGGGCAAGATGTGCTGTTATCACAACTTGAACTTACTTTTTAATGAAAATATCAAATAAGCTGAAAAAGGTGATACTTTGCTGTGTCTCTCTTGCCACTGAACACATTTAGCACTTGATTTCTGACATTTCTCAGCACAGACACAAGTGGGCTGCCCAGTCCTGTGTAGGCTGGGAGCACTTTGGGACCAGTGTCCCTCCCACAGCCCTGTGCCAGCATTTTTCCTGCTGGGGAGAGCCAAGGGTGGGAGTTTCTGTAGATTGCCCTTGTTAACTCTTTCATTTCATTGTCTGCTTTCTTTTTAATGACTCCAGTGACAGCCTTTCCTGCAGGTATTACTGGCCCCAGAATTAGGTGGCCAGTTCTGATGAGAGCTGCTATTCTCCAGACTCTTTCCCTGCCTGCTCACCAGCATTACCCAGAGGGAAGCTCAGCTGCTCCAGCTCTTTCCAGGTTTTCTCAAGCCTTTACAGTGCATTTATTCCTCTGCCTGCACAGAGCCTTCTCAGCTACATCCTCGCAATCTCCTCCTCTGGGTATGACAAGAATTCCCCCTGAAAAGCTAATGATGACAATGCCATGATGCTCACTCTGAAGCTGTCCAGCAGCTACGCAGAGAAATTGGTGCAACTTCCAAGCAGCAGCTGCATTTAAATGGTTTTGAGGTTATTGGATGAACTCTCTGAGTTTAAACCCCTAGAGAGTTTAAAATGATGACTTTAAAATCAATACAGAAAACTGAGCTCAAGTGATGCATCAAGGATCTGCAGAGCCTTAGGATTTTGTGTCGGGGCTGCCCTGGATTTGTGGAATGGGAAGAAAGGAAAGAACTGGGTTAATTTATTCAGCACTAAGTGACTTAAACCCCAGCTGCATTATTGACCACACTCGGATGCTCGAATGGAAACGCTTCAAACTCTGTGCCTTAATTCTGGAAGCAGCTCAAATACTCCAGGGAGCCCTTTGCTATTGTATCCTTGGTTTGAATTATTATTTAAAGACAACAAAGCTTCTGTTCAGCCACGGCCTTTCCGCAGGGTGGATACGAGCTCCGGTCATTGACTTTGGTAACGGGAATTGGTGTTGGAGCCCCGGGGCTCAGAACAAGCTGTGTGCAAGTGCAGTGGGAGAGGGGTGAAGATGGGCGCTGAGATGGGACGGTCGTGCTGGCGGTGACCGCCGTTCCTGGTGTTTCCTGAGCTGGGGTTCACCTCGGTGCCTGGTGTCCCGCCGGGGGCGCTAAAGGACGTGTCCCCCCCGCTCCGTGTCCCCTCTCCGTCTCCGTGTCCCCTCCCCATGTCCCCGTCCCCCCCGCTCCGTGTTCTGTGTCCGTGTCCCCCCGGCTCTGCGCGGTCCTACCTGCCCGCGGGGGGAGCGGCGCTGCAGTTCCGGGTGCGGCCGCCAGGGGCGCGGTAGCGCGCGGCGCAGTGCGCGGCCGGGAGGGGCGGGGGGCGGGGGGCGGGCGGCGCCGGTCGCTCCTGCCGGAGCCCCGAGCGCGGATACCGGAGCGCGGATACCGGAGCGGGGAGCTCCCAGCGCGGCCCGCCATGAACAGCATCAAGAGCGTGCCGGCGCGGGTGCTGAGCCGCCGCGGCGGACACAGCCTGGAGGCGGAACGGGAGCAGTTCGACAAGAGCCAGGCAAGGACGGCGGGAGGGGGCGGCGGGGCCGCGGGACCGGCCGCGGTTACGGTCCCGTTTTTAGTCCTGGTCCTGCTACCGGCTCGGGGACGGGACGGTCAGGCCCTTTCCGCAGGGCATCGCCTCGGGGCACGCTGGGCTTCTCGGGCGATGGGATGAGGCGGGATGGGGGGCGCGGGTCCCCGCCGGGCTCCGGGGAAGCCCCGATGGGGCACCACGGCCGCCGTCCCACTGCCCGTCCCCGTGTCCGCCCGTCCGTTCCCGGTGCGGGCGCCGCGCGCTCCCCCGCCCCCACCTGCGCCGCCGCTTCCTCCCGGCGCGGCCGCGGGACGGTCCCGCGTGGGCACCCGCCCGTCCCGCCGTCCCCGCGCCCGTCCCGGCGGCCGCGGCCCCGCCGTGCGCCGCCGTCCCCGCGGGCAGCCGGGCCCCGCGCCCGCCGTGCGCCCCCCCGCACCTCCCGGGCCTTATCGCAGGTAAACACGGCCGGCAGCACACGGGGAAAGTTTTACGGTGCTGGCGGGAGCGTGGCCGAGCCCGGGGCTCTGCGGCGGCCCCGGGAATGGGCATCTCCGCATCCCTGCCGAGCCCCGGCCCCATCGACACCGGGAAATGTTTCGCACCGGGGCTGGATTCACCCCTGCCCCGCGGCTCCGGGTCACCCGCGGGTCACCCTGCGGGAATCGGGGTGTTTGGACCCACGAAGGGCGGCAGAGTGGAAACAAAGCCCAAAGGCGTTTGTGCCCCATCGTGTCCGGCTTGGCCGGCGTGTCCGTACTCCTGTGGCCCCAGCGGGGTGGGCAGTGGTCGGGCGCTGATGGGGTTGGCATGTGGCTGGTGGGAAATGAAGTTCTCAAACAGCGTGGGCAGGGATGTGTAGAGGGATGGACAGTGACAGGCTCGCTGCTGCCCCAGCAAAAATAACAGTGCCCTCCCGCATGCCTCCTCTGACCCCTCTGCTTTTGCAGGCTGTGCATTCATCGCAGATGTTTTCCCCTTTGCCCCTTTGCTTTGCGGTTCATTCCTCAGCCCCGGGGCTGGTTTGGCCCCGGAGAGCGCCAGCGAAGCCAGGTGGGAATTTCAGGCCTCGCAGGGTCACGGTGCTGGGTAGGAAACGGAGCTTGCTGGGTTTGGGGAGCAGCACGGGAAAACCGGCAATTCCGGTTCCCTCTGGACGCGTCTCCTTCAGTCGTCCCGCTGGGCAGCGCTGCCCCGTGCGCCGGCGGCTGCCCGTGCCCTCCTGCCCCCGCCCTTCCAGGGCATCGTGGGCATTTCACTGGCACTCTTGCTCTGGAAATCCTCGCAGTCACAGGGATGCTGTGAGCGGAGACATGGACAGGGTAAAGAGGTGGTTGCTCTCTGGCTCACTGGCTGATGGTCACATTCACTGCCCAGAGCTGACCTTTTGTCCAGCAACTGCTAAAAACTGTCCTAAAGGAGCTTTATTCTGGTGTGGTTTCCTGTAGCGGTGCATCAGTGGGAGCAGAACTGTTCAGTGTCAGAACATGGGTATTGATCTGCCTTTTACCTCTAATTATAGCAGCTGCCCAGCCGGCTGCCAGTCGCCTCTGTGTCACAGGGGTGCTGCTGGCACATCCCCTCCTTGTCTCTGTGTCACAGGGGTGCTGCTGGCACATCCCCTCCTTGTCTCTGTGTCACAGGGGTGCTGCAGCCACATCCCCTCTGCTGCCTGAGGATTCTGTACCAGAATCCAGAACCCCATCACCTTTTCCCTTGGCAGGGCTATGGTGATGTCTGTGGTTATAGACAGGAGTTGCTGACCCTGCTGTGATCCCAGGTCCTTGTGGGTGACATGAAGGTCACCTGCTTTCCCTGGAAATGCTTTTCCATGTCTTGTGTCAGGGTGATGTAGATGTCTCCCTCGGAGAAGCCGAACGTGGGAAGTAGGAAATCACCATCCCACAGCAGGTGCTTGCTCGGCAGCCTGGCAGGAGGAAAAACTTGTCCTTTTCTGCTGCCAGTTTTTGCTTTTCTTAAACAAAAAGGTTTAAAATCCAATGAGCTCTGGAACCTGCAGGATTGCGTTGTGTGTGACTGCCAAGTGGTGTTTTCCTGGTGTAATTTGGAAAGGAGCAGCGTTAGGAAGGGAACTCTGGAGTTCATAGCTCAGCTGTTCTGACAGTTCTCGTGCTGTCTGGCCAGGGGAGGTTTCCAGCTGCCAGATAATCTCTCCTGCTGTGGCATCATGCTGGGACCCGGCATCCACCTGCTCCAGGGAGCCGTGGGCAGGAGGATCAGCCCTAATTAAAAGCAGCCAGGAATGAAAGGGTGGATGTTAAACTGTGCTCCTTCATTTGGGTGCTTTGATCCTGGCTTTAGTCACCACCCTGGAACGTGCAGGCTGTGAGCAAAGCACTGGGGCTGCAGCCCTGTGGGATCCCACAGCCCAGGGCCAGGCAGGTTTTGGGGTTGGCTCCTCACCCTGGTGCCTGGCAGTGATGGGGAGCAGCCCACAGGTTGCATCAAAGTTTTGGCCTGGCTGGTTGTGCACCTGCAGTGGCAGCCAGGACCTGCCCATCTCCGGACGTGCCAGTGGTGTCCCAAGAGGTTGGGTCAAGGGTGAATCTCCCCATTTTGGAGCCATCCTCCACAGCCTGACTTTGCCAGACAGCCAGCAGGAGCATCCTGCCAGCACACGTGTGCCAGGCTGCAGTATTGCCCCGTGCTCTTCCCTGGTGCCACCATCCCATTTTCCTGGATCTCCTGGCCAGGTTGATGCTTGGAGGCATTGAAAGCACACCTGGGGTGACAGCCCTGAGGGACTGGCATTGGTTTGGTGCCACTGTGGTTCATTTGGGACCACGCTGGACCCAGTGTCTCGTGGTGGTGCTGAGGGTGGGCTAGGGCTGCTCCTGCATGGGCCCAGTCCTTGTGCTGGACATGAAATGTCTCAGTGAAACCTCTGCACTGAACCCCAAGGATGAAACCAACCTCTCCAGCAGCTCCTGGGCTGAATTTTGGCTGGTCAGGCTGTCAGTGAGACTAAGGGCAATAATTGCAATAAAACCACCACTGCCAGTGGGAATTACAGCTCTGTTTTGGGATAGACCAGCAGGATCCCAGTTCACTCAGCAGCTGAGGTCCTGTACCTGGTAATAGGGGACAACATTTCCTTTCCTGGGGGTCTGCATGTGTCACACTTTGATCCTTCTGGCTGTGCTTCCTCCAGGTTCCATGGATGGGTTGGGATGAGTGTGATGGGCTGGGTCAGGCCTGTGTTAGGGCAGGCAGAAAAACTCCCAGTTTTTGAGATGTGTCTGCCCTGCTCCCTCTGTGCAAAACACCTCAGGAAAGATGCAGGAAGGATTTCCAAATCCTTCCTTGCCTGCTCCAGGATAAGCCATCCTTTCTGTCAGTATCCCGTGGGAGGTGCTGGCATCCCTGAGGACCTGTGCCACATGTCTCTGGCCAAGCTGCCATCGAGGGCACAGCCTGTGTCAGCTCCAGGCTTTTGGGTGGCTGTGAAGGCACTTTGGGAGAGGCAGCTGTGCTGCAAGTGCCTGTTCCTGGGCACTCCAGGCTCGTTAACCTTTGGGGATAAGAGGATTACAGCAAGTCACCGGCTTAACTCCACTGCTGCTTTACGGCCCCACATGGCGGGGTAACCCCGGGACTCTCCTGGTGCACAAAAGGCAAAGCCAGCCCCAGCAGCTGGGCTCAGCCTTTTGGGACAGGTTCACTCTTTAGGATGATGCAGAGTTTTGCTGCTGTCATGGTCAGTTCCTGAGTAGCTGTTCTGGACTCTTTTGGGGTGGGTTTGGTGCATGGACACCTTTGACATTGCCCCTTTGGTGTCAGGTTCCTCCTGCATTAGTCAGGAGCACTCGATAACTCAGGGTCAGGTTCCTCCTCCTACAGAAAAGCACCTCATGTCAGAGGTGTCTCTGGACAAGAAGCCACGTGGAAGCAGGTGCTTTCCTGGACAGGTAGATAGGATTTTTATAAGGCTTTAGGGCTGTGGAGCTGCAGGGAGGGACCGAGTTCCTCTTCCGGCAGCGGGGTGGCTTCCTGCCTTCCCAGCTGGGACCTTTTTCCTCTGCTGGTGATAGAAGGCTCATGGACACAGGCACAGCCCAAGCACTCCTGTGAGGGTGAAGCAGCTCAGTTGAGTCTGAGGAGGAGGAAGATCCTCATCAAACACAGCAACTTGGATTTGCAGCCCATCAACACATGGGGGATGCAACTGATGCAACCGACCCCACTCTGGGGTCATCTTTTGGAATAAATTCTTAATTTAAAGTCTGCTGTGATCAAACACATCAAAATATAGATAATCCTCTTCTGATAATCACATTGCTCTGGATTTTTGCTCCATCAAGATGGGCATTGAAGCTGCCACTCCCTCCTTGCTTGGGGGCTGCTTTTCCCCACGTGCTGTTTGTACGCAGCAACATCCTCAGCAGAACCCAAACCACTCCCCCGTGGTTCAAAGGCTCCTTGTGATTACACAAACAACCCTGGAATTTGGCATCTCACTATTGTGCTTTAATATTCCTCAGGCATGCTGAGTTCAGGCTGCAAAAATGCAAAAATTGGTTTCCTGGGACAGGGACAGCCGGGAGCACCAGCAGCAGTGGTCAGATCCTGCTGGGGATGGGGGCTCTAATGGATGCTTTGTTATGGATAAAAAGGCCTATTCTGATGTGTTACAAATGACTTTGAGGTGACAAATGTGTTCTGAAATTCAGGGTATTCCCCAAGAGCACCAGCACTGCACTTTGGGGTGTTTGGGTAGCCATGGGGGTCTCACCATGTCTGACAGCCTCTCTCCCCTCCTCTTGCAGGCCATCAGCATCAGCAAAGCCATAAACACACAGGAAGCACCAGTGAAGGAGAAACATGCCCGTCGTATCCTTTCCCTTGGCTCCCAGGACAGCACAGAGGAGTTTGGACTCTGCTGGAGAAGATTTGGGAGACAAAGACCCATGCAGAGCTGGGCTGGGGGCTGGCATCACAAAGGTTCATCCATCAGTGAAAAGGCAAATGAGCAGTGCAATAAAATTGCATTTCTTTGGCAGTAAAATGCAGAGGGCTCCAGTGTGCCCTCAGCAGGGGGAGGTGTGCCCAAAACTGACAACTGGGGGTCTTATCTGGGGCTTTTATTTGAGGGTGCAGCGTTGTGCCAGTGATCCCTGTGCTCATGGGGCACCCAGTGTCCCCTTTTCAACCTGAACAGTCCAGCCCATCCCCTGTGTGTGTCCAGTTGGCCTTGACTGCCCTGGAAGGGATCATCCTGGGGACCCACCACGAGAAGGGAGCCTTCACCTTCTGGTCCTACGCTATCGGGCTGCCCCTGCCCAGCAGTGCCATCCTCAGCTGGAAGTTCTGCCACGTCCTGCACAAGGTCCTGCGCGATGGCCACCCCAACGTGAGTGTCCCCTCTGTCACCTCCCTCCTGCTCCTCTCCCAGAGGGGAATTTCTGGTTCTTGCCAACATCCCTCTGTACAGAGAGTGGGATTCCTTCCCTACCCCAGCCACCTTCCCCAGGCACTCTGTTGTCTCACATCTTTGAAACTTCCCCGTGCAAATCCCCAACCTTTGGGTGCTGGGGGAAGGCTGGAACTTCTCCCAGAGCTGGAGTGGTGTAAGGGGCTGAATTCCTCCTCTTCCCCAGCATCAGAGCAGACAGCCAGCCCCACTGTTCCACATCCTTCCCTTTTGTTCTCCAGGTTCTCCAGGACTGCCAGAGGTACCGCAGCAACATCCGGGAGACGGGGGACCTGTGGGTGAGTGGGGCAGAGTGCAGGTTTGTGCCTTCTGGGGGATTTGGAGATGGTTACTGAGGAACATGGTGGGCACAGAGAGGGTGAAGCACTGCCTAAAACTGTCTCTTTGGGTGATGGTTGTGTGCATGGTGGAGGCACAGATCACTGGCTCCTGTGGGATCTGCTGGGTGTGGTTACCTCACTCTGGATTCCCCCTGTCTCCCCTTGTGTCTCTGCAGGGCCATTTGCATGACAGGTACGGGCAGCTGGTGAGCATCTACACACGGCTCCTGCTCACCAAGATCTCCTTCCACGTCAAGGTGAGGCCTCTGCCACCTCCACACCCCTGGAACGAGGGGATGTGCCACGCCAGCAGCAACTGATGACTTTTTCCTTCCTTTTGCAAAGCATCCCGAGTTCCCCCCGGGCCTCGAAGTGTCGGATGAGGTGCTGGAAAAGACTGCAGGGACAGATGTGAACAACATGTGAGTGTCCTGGTGGGGCCCAGAGCCAAGGATGTGGTCACCAGCTCCATGACCCCCAGCTGGCAGTGTCCTGCTGACAAAACCACCCCAGGATGGGGCAGTCACCAGGATTTTGTGAATTGTTTGGATGGTGCCTGATCCCTCCTGCACCCACAGAGCACTGTGGGCTGTAAATGCAGGGAGAAAAAGTCCCAAATTCTTGTCAGTCAGAGCCCTTGCCATCATGGGGACTCTGAACACGAGCAGCTAGAGCAAAGATGTCTCTGCTGTCAGGTGATGGAGTTTTGGTTTGTTTTGGCAGCTTCCAGCTGACGGTCGAGCTGTTTGACTACCTGGACTGTGAGCTGAAGCTGTCGGAGTCAGGTGAGGAGGCGGCAGGGGCAGGTCCCTCCCGCTTGCCCCGGGGCTCTTGAGCAATAGTTTCGCTCTTTGGTCGGGAATGGAGTTCCGGGAGGTCGAGGTTGGAGGCTCAGGTCCCTCCTCCTCCTCCCCCTGCTGAGATTTCTGAGGTGGTTTCTCAGCTGGATTCTCCTGTTGAAGCTCTGTAGAGGCAGTTGTCGAAAAATATTTAGAGCTGCTTTGAACCCACCTGAGCAAGGCAGAGTGTTGTTTTCAGGGCAGAGCTGCTCTGAAATACGTTTTTATTTCTTTTTTGTACAACCACATTAATCATATCCATTACACAAATCACTTCTGTTCCTCTGAAGCTGAGGATGGGGCTGTACTTTTTAAAAACTCATTTCCCCTCATTGAAATGCCTCTGGGGAGGGCTGGAGGCCCCTGCTCATGTCTCTCACCTTCTCAGGAATTTTTAGATGGCTTAGAGAGGTGGCAGATTCTTCCTCTGGTCAGGAACACGGAGCTGCCCTGACAAATGGCACAGCGGGAGAGACCCAGCTCCCAACAGCCTCCTGCTTCTCCTCCTGACCCATTTATACAGAGAATTTATATTCATAAATACTTTAAAGCTGAGCAGGGAAGAAGCCAGGGTGGATATGCTGCCTGGATCCCTGCCAAGGGAAGGGATCTGTTTCCGAGCAGGGGCAGGCGAGGCTGCCGTGCCGCCGGGCTTGTCCCCTGCCCTGGCATCCTCTCCCAGATCCTTGCATGATTAAACAGAATGGAGCCAAACCTCTCACTTCTCCCAGCTGTGTCGTGCGGCAGCAGCTTTAGGGCAGCATCCTGGGGTTAAATCCCTCCTTTTTGGGGCTGAGGTATCCACGGCAGAGCCGAGCACCCCTTCCCTGTGCCAGCGTGGTCCCTCTGGGTGTTTTTGCTGCTCGGAGCAGGGCTGTTCTCAGCTCAGGAGCAGCCCTGGCGTTTCCCCTGCTCCACATCCGCCGTGGTTAATGATCAAACAGCGCGGCCGGGCGCAGGCGGCTCTGCAAACACGGCTCCCCTCAGTTTTCAGGCAGCTCAACACCTCCATGGCCGTGTCGCAGATGTCGGCGGTGCAGTGCCGCCTGGCCCCCCTCATCCAGGTCATCCAGGACTGCAGCCACCTCTACCACTACTCGGTCAAGTTGATGTTCAAGCTGCACTCCTGTGAGTCCCGGGGATGTGCTCTGTGCTGGTGTTTTCCCAGGGTGGGCTTCTGGGTCTGGGGATTGAGGCTGGTGTGGATTGAGGTATCCATCGCCATATCCCTGTATCCCAGCTTGGCTCTAGGGGCCTGCTCCATCCCACACAGACGTTACAGATAAAGGAAGAAGGACTTGTTATTGATTAATTCAAACCCATGTCCCCTGGCCTGCCAGCTCCCTTCATGGGCAGCACAGTGCCAGGAGCCTCGTGTGGGTATTTTGGATTTCCCACACTCACATCTCCCTGTGCCACATCCCTGATCCCTGTGCCAGGGGATGGGAACACTTCACTCCCATCCTGACCCCTCACATCCCACTCCCTCCTGGCTTTTTCCCTGCTGGCTTTTGCAGAGGAGGGGTCTGGGTGCATGTGAAGACACGTGCAGCCCTGGATCAGTCACAGCTGTCCCTCCTCACCCAGGTCTGCCAGCTGACACCCTGCAGGGCCACCGGGACCGCTTCCATGAGCAGTTCCGCAGGTAACTGCAGCCCGGGTGGGGCAGTGGGGTCCCCTCCCTCCTTCCAAGCCCCCTCCCATTTCCCCTTGGTCTTTCTCTCCTCTCCAGCCTTAAAAACTTCTTTAAGAAGGCATCTGACATGCTGTATTTCAAGCGGCTCATCCAGATCCCACGGCTGCCAGAGGTAGGGCAGGATTTGGTGTGGTGATCTGGAGAGCTTGTGGGTGTCTGGGGACACTGCCTCTGGCCCTGTCAGCAGCACAGGGCTGGCTCCCTCCTTTCCCTTGGCACTCTGCCTGCTGCAGTTCCTGAACCCCCTGCAAGGCTGCAACAACTTCTTGTCCCTACAGAGCCCCCCAAACTTCCTGCGGGCGTCGGCGCTGGCCGAGCACGTGAAGCCGGTCGTCGTCATCCCTGAGGAGGCCCCCGAGGATGAGGAGCCAGAGAACCTCATTGAGATCAGCACAACTTCCACCACAGAGCCACAGGTGGGGGCCTGGGGCTGGGATGGGGGGCAGGCTCCTGTGTCCTGGCTCAGTTCAGCACCCTCTGTCCTTTCCAGATCACCTCGGATTTGTTTGAGCAAACCTTCGGGCCACCCAACGGCGTTTGGGATGACAGGTATGGGGAGGCCAGCAGGGGCCAGGGGCTGCTGCCACGTGGGACCAACCTGCCCTTGTCCACAGGGATGCACAGATTGAGAGCCTGAAGAAGGAGGTGGAGACTCTCCGTGCAGAGATGGAGAAGATTAAACTGGAGGTAAAGCCTGGCTGGGGAGCAGAGCGACTGCAGGGGTTCAGGGCAGAGCTTTCCTGTGCATCCCATGCCTGCTTTGCCCAAATTGCAGAGGGGCCCTGGCTGGGGGTGTTGGGGCAGGCAGGGCTGTGCCCCAGTGCCCCATGACCTCTGCAGGCACAGCGCTACATCACCCAGCTGAAGGCACAGGTGAACAGCCTGGAGGGAGAGGTGGAGGAGCAGCGCAAGCAGAAGCAGAAGGCGCTGGTGGACAACGAGCAGCTGCGGGATGAGCTGGAGAGGCTGCAGAGGGCCAAGCAGGACAGTGACAGGTCACAGCGACTCTGCGCCGAGGCCGAGAGTAGGTGCCCTGGCGTGTCCTGGGGTGCCCTGGGGTGCCTGGGCCCGTGGGCTGCCTTTGCTGTGGTCACTGAGGGTCTCTCACCCCTGCAGAGAAAGCCAGCGCCACTGAGATCCGCTACACCAAGCTGAAGGAGAAGCACAGCGAGCTCATCAACACCCACGCCGAGCTCCTGAGGAAGGTAAGGCTGCTGCTGCCTCTGCAGGCAGGGACTGACACTGAGGGCAGTGTCCCTGAGTTAAATCCCTCCCTTTTGGGGCTGGGGTATGCAGGGCAGAGTTGAGCACCCTTTCCCTCTTACATCATGGTCCCTTTGGGTGTTTTTGTTGTTGTTTTTTGGGGTGTTTTGCTGATGTTTGGTCTGTTTCTGCTGGTTTCTGTGGCCAGTATAGCTGGTGGGATATCACTTGTACCAGCAGTCATGGCATGCTTGGCTCCAGTTCTGGAAAGAGGCTCTCAAGGGATGTGCTGGTGATGGGGATCCTGTGTCTCAGTTGTGCCACTCACATATTTAATTGTTTGCTTTGGATGTTTTGGTCTTGCTTTTGTCCCTTGGTCCCTCTGCCACCACTGGTGTGACTTGTGCCTGCCCAGTCCCCCTGTATTGGTCCCATCACCCTCTGAGCACCAAGCAGGGGGCACCCCTTGAATACATGTCCACTGGCATTTTGGATGCTGTGAGAAAGTCATCTTGGATTTATTCTCTGAGCTAGAATTTGGTTGGAATGAGTGTGGGGTTGGTGAGGGTCCCCCTTGGAACACCAGGTGAGCCCCATGTCCCCCCACAGAACGCTGACACTGCCAAGCAGCTGACAGTGACACAGCAGAGCCAGGAGGAGGTGGCACGTGTCAAGGAGCAGCTGGCATTTCAGGTGGAGCAGGTCAAGCGAGAGGCTGAGATGAAGGTGAGCTCTGGATCAGCACTGAGCCCTCCCCAGCCTGGGAAATGCAGTTTGGGAGCAAGGGAAAGGGGAGGTTGTTGCCTTTGGACCCTGATTCCAGGAAGAGTTGCCCTAGCTCCTCAGGAAGGTGTTAATATGTGACTCATTCCCTCTTGTCCAAATCTGCCTTTTCTACCCCCAAGAAAATGCCACAATGCAAATTGATGGGTTTGAGTGCTTTCCTTCTCTGGGGGTCAAGATGGGGGCTGCTCCCAAAATTCTGGCCTGGGAAAAGGAGCCCTTCCAGGAGACACCCCCTGCCCACGACTCCAAACCCCCTCCCTGCAAAGCATGGCTGGGTTCATTCCCTGCATCCTGGCTGGTGCTGCTGCCACGTGGGGCAGGGGTTGAGCCTGGGCACGGTGTGTGGGCACAGCTGGAGGACCAGAGCGTGCAGATGGAGCAGCTGAGGCAGGAGCTGGACGCCCGTCGGGACGAGCTGGAGCAGGCACAGCGCTCGCTCAGCCACGCCAAGCAGGTACGGGGCTGGGGGGCAGCATGAGCCCAGGTCCCCATCAGAGCCTGTCACAGGGGGCTGCACCTGCCACCACTGCTGAGCCTGAGCTTCAGCAGCAGCCCAAGGAGCTGTCACTGGGCTGAGTGTGGGCCCGGCCCATCAGTGTCACGAGCTGGGCATGTCCTGAACTCCCCCCAGTTCTGTTGGGCTGCCAGCAGTGACAGGGCCGTGACAGGGCAGTGACAGCGTGTCCTGGCCCCCCATGGCAGGCAGGTGTGGAGCTCAGTGCCCAGCTGGATGCTCTGCATGCTGAGAAGGAGGTGCTGAGGCGGTCGGTGAGCGAGAAGGAGTGTGAGCTGCTGTCCACACGGGGCCTCGTGCAGGAGAAGGAGCTGCAGCTGAGCCAGGAGGCAGACAAGGCCACGAGGGAGATCCAAGAGCTCCAGGGCAGGCTCCTGGAGAAGGTACAGAGCTCTGTGAAGGGCCCACTGCCCCTCTACTCACTGGGATGAGATGTTTGGGGGTGCTAGCTGATGCAGCCAGTGGGATATCACTTGCACCAGCAGTCATGGGATGGTTGGGTCTGATCCTGGAAAGGAGCTCTAGACTGCTGATGGGAGTGCTCTGCCACTCACCTGTTCCTCCTGTTTCACAGAGCAACCAGGAGCAGAGCCTGCAGCAGAAGCTGCTGGATGAGCAGTTTGGAATCCTGCAGGAGACAGTGAGAGAAGCCCAGGCCATCCTCAGTGATGCCATGGCCAAGCTGGATGACCCCCTGCACCTCCGCTGCACCAGCTCCCCAGGTATGTCCTGCTCATGCAGGGGACTGAAACACACTGTGCCTTCTCCCTCCTTTACAGGTAATGTTGCATCTCATCTCTCCCATGGCTTTTTTTCCATCATGCCTGAGGGGGTTGGGGTCAGACTTCCCAGGATGAATTTCTAGTTCTAATGTTCAGCACTATTTTGCTCAGATTTTAGTGCTGTTCCCCAGGGATACACTTCCACTCAGTGGTGCCCTGTGGAGTCAGCACTGGTGCAGACACCCACCAGGCTGTGCTAAGGAAATGAAATGGAATTCCTGCAGATTACCTGCTGAGCCGGGCGCAGGCGGCGCTGGAGTCCACGGATGCCCTGGAGAAGGGGCACGCGCAGTACGTGGCCTCCATGGCAGGTACCTGGGGCTGGGGACTGGCATTGCTCCCAGCTTGCTCGTGTTCCCATGCACCCAGCAGCCCCCAGCAGCTCTGGGGCCACGGGCAAGCAGCAGTGCCCTGGTGACAGAGGGACACGGGCGGGGCTGGGGGGTTCCTGTGTGCTCCTTCAAGCTGGTGGGGTCAATCCCAACATCTCTGAGTCTTGCACTGATCCTTGAGTGCCTTCAAGGATGAGCTGCAGCCCCCAGCACCTGGCAGGGCTGGCAGCTCCTGAGCCTGTGCTGTCTGTGGCAGATGCTGCGGGGCTGGTGGGGGCTCTGGCCCTCTTTGCACACCTGACAGGCGACACCATCGTCAACGGCAGCGCCACGGCCCACCTGGCCCCCACGGACCACGCTGACCGTGAGTGCAGGGATGCAGGGGGTGTTGGGGGGGTTATTTTTCATGGGCCTTTTCTTTAGGGAGGCCATGCCAAAGCCCCCTCTGCTAGGGGCAGATTTTACCAAGGACAGCGCATTCCCCATGCTCCCCCTGCCGACATTCCCTGCCCTCTAGTGCCCCTCCTGGGCCTGGAAATTGATTTGTAATCTCCTGGAAGACATTTGCAGGATGCTGCTGGTGCTCAGCTGTGGATGAGGGGAGGAGGAAGATGAGGGTGGGCAGGGCTGGGATGAAGGGAGTCCTTTCCTAGGCTGTGCTCTTGGCAGGGCTGACGGAGACGTGCCGGGAGTGCGGGCAGCGCAGCCTGGAGTACCTGGAGCAGCTGAAGGACAGGCAGAGGCTGGGCAGTGCCCAGCTGGGACACGTGCAGGGGGCACTGCGAGGGGTCCTGCAGCTGGCCCAGGTAGGAGATGGAGCCCAGCACAGCCACCCTCCCACTTGGGGCTGGCAGGGTGGGTCCCAGGGAACACTTCGGGGTGGTTTGTCCCCCATACCCACAAGTTGTGGTGCTTTCCTTGAGCCATCTCTGCTTCCGAGCACTGAGACCCTTCCTGGTGGTGCTCAGAGCTGGTCAGCCTCAGATCAGCTGAAGTCTTTCAGCCCAGTAACCCCTGTGGAAGGAAACTTCCCATCTTTCAGTTATTGCTCCTAGTGAAGCCCCTATTATATTTTCTTTTATACCACTTACAGCTCTCCAGAGCCCTCTGGAGCAGAATCTGCTTCTGTGATGGAGTTTTGTCACCTTGATTTGGGGCATTTCTTACCTCTGAGGTCCCATGTTTGCTGCAAGCTGGTGGCACATGTACCCTCACTGTGCAGGCTGCAGAATGCTGCTCCTGCAGCTTTAATTATTTGGTGGGGGCGGGAAGGAATTGGATATCTTGGTTTGTAGTTATTCCTTCTAAATATTCCCTTCTGTTTCTCTGCCTTAAACCTCCTCATGTCTGCTGCCTCCTCTGGCAGGAGCTGAGACCCAAGAGCCTGGACATCAAGCAGGAGGAGCTGGGGGACATGGTTGAGAAGGAGATGGCCTCCACCTCAGAGGCCATTGAGGACGCTGTCAGGAGGATAGAGGTGAGACAGAGCTGCAGGATGGGCCATTCTGGGGCCTTTTGGGGGCAGTGTCCATCACTCCTCCACCTTTCTCATCCCAGCATGGCATCCAACCCTTCCTCTTGTGTTTCCCAACAGGAGATGATGAGCCAGGCCAGGAACGAGAGCTCTGGGGTTAAGTTGGAAGTGAATGAGCGGTGAGTTTTGAGGAGGGACACGTGACAGGTCTGTGCCCTGCTGGGGTGTGCTCTGCTCCAAACAGGCTGGCTGGTCTTGGTTTAAAAAGCCCCATTTTCTCCCCATTTTCTGAGGCCAAAGCTTCCCTGGATGCTGAACACTTTTCTCTTGCTTCCCTACAGGATTCTGAACTCCTGCACGGACCTAATGAAGGTCAGTGCTGCACAAACCCATCTGGGGTGCACAAAACTGTAACCTCCCACCAGCAGCAGCATCAGTCCTCCTCTGTGAGACCCCCATCAAACCCCAAAACCTGTTTTCCTTCCTTCCAGGCTATCAGACTTCTTGTAACAACATCTACAAACCTGCAGAAGGAGATAGTAGAAAGTGGCCGGGTAAGTCCTCCCTTACACTCATCTCTTTGTGCTGACATGAAATACAGGAGAATTTCCCCCAAATTTCAAAAACACTCTGGATTTCATGGTTTTCCATGTTAGCAGCACTCTGGTAGTCCCAATTGCTGGAGATGGGCTGCTCAGCCCTGTGCTCTCTTGCACAAATCACTGTCACCCTTGCAAAGCCTTATCCATCTAAAAATCATGGCTCAAATTTGTGTGTTTTAAACTAACCCCAGCTCAAATTTGTAGGCTTGGGACTCTGATGTTGTTTTTTTGATAATTATTTAAACAGGTCAGTAAGAGCAGCATGAAGAGCACAGGAATGCTGTTGCTCCCTTAATTTGTGGCTTTATATATGAATTTACACATTATTACACTTTATATGGGTATTTAATGCAGGTTTATATGTTGCTGTATATTAGACAGAAGTTAATCCAGGCCATAATATTCTCATAACAACAGGGGGCAGCAACAACTCAGGAGTTCTACGCCAAGAACTCGCGCTGGACCGAAGGGCTGATCTCTGCCTCCAAGGCCGTGGGCTGGGGAGCCACACAGCTCGTGTAGGTACCCCCAGGCTGGGAGCTTCCCCTGGGACACAGCTCCCAGGGCTGGCTCCTGCTTCCCTGTCACCTCCAAAATTCCAAAATTCCTGCTGCTGAATTGCTGATTCCTTGTGGAGCCTCATTGCTGGCTCTTTGAGGAGATCTCTGTTTATCTGGACCCTCAGTTTGGTTCATTGCTAATTCCTCATGGAGCATCGTGGCCTGGGTTGGGCCACACGGTCACCCAGCAAGGGATGGCAGTTCCTCCCTGTCTGCAAAATGTGAAATCAAACCCCCCTGTCCCAGTTCCTGCTCAGCTGTTTGTGGATGGGGTGGTTGGAAATTGCCTGGTGCCAGTGCAGGAAATGTGGGGCGGGGTCTCTTGGGCAAAGCTTTAAAAATCTTATCCATTATGAAAACAAAATCCTGCCTTGTTCCAAATCACCTTGATCATGGCTTTGAATAATTGCTTTGTGTATGAGCTTTAATAACAGCTGGACTCAAAGATCTTAGAGATCTTTTCCAACTGTAACAGTTTCATGATTCTGTAATTACAAAGCTGCTGGATCCAGCTGCTGATTTCTGAGCGTATTAGCAGGAGATGAATAATCTGCACTTGCTCTGTTGTGTCTGTGACACAATCTCCCTTTGACCCCCACTGCAGGGAGTCTGCAGACAGGGTTGTGCTGCACACAGGGAAGTACGAGGAGCTGATCGTCTGCTCCCACGAAATCGCTGCCAGCACAGCCCAGCTGGTGGCTGCCTCCAAGGTGGGTGTCCCAGCAGGATCCTCTGGGTGTCTCCTCCTCCTGTCCCATGGTGTTCCCCTCCTCTCTGCCAATCCTGCAGTCTCCCAGAGCAGGGAGAAGGGAAGCTCTTGCTGGGATTTGAATCCGTGTGTGAATGTTCCCACACCCGAGGTTTGCCTTGGAAACAAAGATGTGTAAAACCTCCTGTCTTCCTCCTGTCAAGCTGGTTATGTAAAGAAAATGTTAATAGCTAACAAGAAATCCAGAGAAGCAGCTGCAGGAGCTGGAGTTGAGGATGGTGGACTTTGGTCCTTGCTGCCTTTCCTGTTGGTGTGGGTGGAAGTGAGGGGTGGAGTTTTCAGTGATGCAGGTGAAGGGGGAGGGAGATCCATGGGGATTTTTACACCAGATGGGTTTAAAATTGAGACCATGGTTAAAAAACAGAGCTGTGTCTTTACTGAGTGCTTGGCTCAGGTGGGAGCAGAGCTGGTTTGGTGCCCTGGGGCTGAAGGGCTTTGCAGGGATCACCTTGTCTGGCCGTGATGGGATCACTGAGGATAAACCTTCCCATCTGTCCATCCATCCATTCTTTCCACTCCCTGGTTTTCATGCCCAAAAGCTCTTTGCCTCTGCCTGGGGCTCCCTGGAGCTCCTTGGGGGGGTTGTGGTGGGCACCCTCAGCCATTCCTGTGCTCGTTGCAGGTGAAGGCTGAGAAGAGCAGCAGGAACCTGGCCAGGCTCCAGGAGTGCTCACGCAACGTCAACGAGATGGCAGCAAACGTGGTGGCTTCCACCAAGTCGGGGCAAGAGCAGATAGAGGAGAAAGGTGAGGTTTCTTACAAGGAAAAGGTAGAAAACCCCACCCCAAATCCCTTTCTGGCCTGGGGAACCCCCCGAGGTGTCTGTCTCTCTGCATGTGAGGGGTGCACTCAGTGGGGGCCCTGCTGTCCCCCACAGACACCATGGACTTCTCGGGCATGTCCCTCATCAAGCTGAAGAAGGAGGAGATGGAAACGCAGGTACGGCCCTGGGGTGGATTCAGTGCAGCCATGGGCAGGCCCAGCCCCGCAGTGGGGATCCCTGTGCCCCCAGCACGGCTCCCAGGATGGTTTTTGGACACAGGTGAAGGTGCTGGAGCTGGAGAAGCGGCTGGAGGGCGAGCGGGTCCGGCTGGGCGAGCTGAGGAAGCAGCACTACGTCCTGGCCGGGGGCTGCGAGGACGCGCCGGAGGACGGGGAGGCCAGGCCGGCGCCGGCGCCGCGGCGAGGGATCCTGAAGAAACCCCCCATTGCCCAGAAACCCGGCCTGGGCGAGGTGGGGCCGGGCTGGGGGGCACGGGCTGGGCAGGGGGGGAGCTCCTGGCACGAGCTCTGACCGCCTCGGCCTCTGTGCCCTTCTCGTTGCAGCCGTAGCAGCCCCCGGGCCCCCACTCCGCGGTGCCTTCGCGCTGCTGTGCCTTCACGCGCCCGGCCTGGAACCATCCCACACTGGATGTCTGCTTGAGGAATAGATTCTGGTTTTTGTTTTCCTTTTTTCTGAACTCTGCGCTCCCCAGGCACCGCTGAGTGCTCTCTTCCTCCATTTCCTCTTCCTCCTTCTCCTCTTCCTCTTCTTCCTTCTCCTTTTCCTCTTCCTCCTTCTCTTCCTCCTTCTCTTTTTCCTCCTCCTGCCAATGGGCTCTCCCTGTTTAATTTAATTTGGGGTTTGTTTGGGTTAATTTTTTTTTTTTTAAAGGACTTTATCAGCACTAGAAGTTTTCAGTAAATGTAGCTCTACTGTACTGCTCAGACCCTTTCCGAGAACTGTGAACTGGTTTTACAGTAGGAAACTGGTGGGCTTTTCTTGCAACCATTTTTTAAAATTCCCCTTTTTCCAGCCTGAGGAATATTTGACTTCATTTTGGCGCGGGATCAGCCCTCAGCAGGAAGGGAAACGTTTGCCTTCCCCAGCACGTGGAGCAGGGCTTTTGTTAGGGAAAGCAGTTACTGACACACACTGGCAATAAGGATACAAACGTTTTTATTTTTTTTTTCCTTTCCTATTTTTTATTACTACAGCAATGTCAAGGGATCAGTTGCATTATGTTTTATATTTAAGATAATTAGCAGAATTAATCTAACTGTGGCCTACGGGAGCCAGGGACTAGAGAAGTCTGCAGCAATAAGGAATTGCTGATGTGGAGAGATGAGGGGGCAGAATCAAAATCCTGTCAGCTGTGTCTTCCCTTGGAGCAACTACCAGGATGTAGATTATTAAAGGAGCAATATTTAAAATACTTTTGTGTTGTTTTGTTGTTGGGAAGGGGGTTGATGACAGGGCCAGGGCCATGACAGGGTTGGTTGTAGGAAACTGGGCCTGAGCTGTGGGGAAGAGACAGGCAGTAAATTAGCTTAATGTGCATAAATATATCTGTATATACACATAAATATATATAGAGAGAGAGTCTTCTCTATGTATGTGTAGCTATATGTGTCTATGGTTCTGCATTTGCCTATATATATATATATATATATATATATATATATATATATATATATATATATCCACACATATATATATGCATTTTTGCATATTTTATGTACCTTTACTGTAATACACTATATATAAAATGTAATATATAAGAGATAATTATATTTTATATATATAAATATATTATTAGAGATAGATGATAGGTAATCTAGGTGATTTGTAATATATATTTATTAGTACATACTATTCACATGTTGCATATATATTGTTATATATCTATTCGATAAAATATAGGTGTATATATATATATAAAAAGAAATATAAATATATAAATATATATACAGATATAAAATTTATATAAATATAAATATAAATAAATATGTATATATATATAAGGCAGCTATATATTTTATATATATATAAGGCAGCTATATATATATATACATATATATATACATATACATATATATATATATACACACACACATATATACACACACACACACACATATATATATATATATATATATGTGTGTGTGTGTATATAAGGCAGCTATATATGATACATAATATCATATAGGTGATAAGAGTGAAGCATTTAGAGCTCAGCATGACAAGGTGACCACAGCTGCCTTGTGTTTAGCTGGTGACTTGTGAGGGTCCTTGTCATGTTCAGTCAACATTTACATCCCATCCCTTGTTAACCCTCAGGCCCAATTACAATCAAACTTCCTAAAAGCCACAGTAAAACCCAGGGCTTTCATCTCTGTGACTGCCAAGAGGCTGTAAAGCAGTTAACAAGAATTACAAGTGGCTGTATCTCAGGTAAACACATTTATAAGGTATTCCATTATTTATTTTAGTTACCAAACAGTCTCAGCTGCAGTGATGGCTGCAGCTTTCTGAGGTTGCAGGTCCCCAGACTCCTGGGCAGGTTTCTGGGTTTCTGGGCAGTGACCCCTGTGCAGGGCTTGTTGTGTGGCCAAAGTGCAGTGCCCAGAAGGGCTCTGGTGCTCCCCTGGGCTGCTGGCAGCTGCTCTGATCCTGCAGGTGCTGCTGAGTTCAGCCCAGCCCCGAGGTTTGTTCCTGCTCAGCCCTGGGAGAGGCTTACACAGCCCTCGGTGGCTGCTGTCACATCAAGTGACAATGACACAGCAGTGACAGGGGCCAGCACCCTGCTGAGTTTCGTTTCTCTCAAGGAAGTGCTTTCTGCAGTAGCTCAAGGTCTATTTATAGGCAGTGATAAAGTTATATTTGCTGGGAGACTGACGTCACCCAGCCACTCACACCATCCCATTTCAGCCCAGAAATATTGATTAACCAAGAATGCAAACTTTTAAACTCTCACTACCCTAAGTCCAGCCACAGTCCTGCTTAAAGGATTTGTTTTATTTAAAGAATCAAAAATAAAATGTGGCTTTGAGATTGATGCTGTGGCTAAATGGAACTTGTTTACCTCCACTGCTGTCACGCTGTGATTTACTTAAAACCATCCAGGCCAGATAATCAAAAGTCTCAAAAAGTAGCAGCACAAATAAAAATAAGCTCTATAAACCACTTGAAATGTAATCTAAGTTAATTGTACAAAAATTATTCTTACTGTCCAGTCTAATTTTTTTTTTCTTCAGTCCTATACTTTTTTGGAAAGTGTTTGCTGTTTGCAGCTGACAAAAATATCAGAACAACAAACTGTGTGTCTGCAGAGGTTTATTTTGAGGTTCCATCAAGACATCCTGTTGTGCAGGATCCAATTAGCTAATGACTTTTAAATACCATTATTGTGGCTGTGGAGAGAGAAAGATGTTTCACTCCATGTGCTCCTCCTGAGAACAAATTTTACTCAGTACCTGTAAGAGAAGCAGTGGAAAATAACCAAGTTGTGAAATAATCCATCTTCTGCTCCATTCCACCGAGGTGAGTAAAGTAGTTTATTTTTTCTCGAAGCAGCTTTCAAGCAGGCTGTTATCACAGCCCTCCTCTGGCTCCCTCAGTAGCCAAACCTCCCATGGCCACAGATTAGTTTGAACACCAGCACACGAGGCAGCTGCAGCTCAGCAACAGCAGCAGAGAGAGCAAAGCTGGGAAAACACAAGTGTCAGATCACTGGGGGCAAAAAGTGCATTGAAATGAAGCACACAAATAGAAAACAGGCTGCTGCAGGCTCTAGGAAGTCAGGTAAAGAAACCAAACCACAAAACTTCTGCAAAAGTATGTTTTTAAGAGCCCTTGAAGCCACAAAAAACAGCCTTTTGCAAGAAAAGTTATTTTTCTGCTGTGCCCAACCAGGCATGAATTAGATGAGTTTGGGCAGCAGAGTATTTAGGGATGGTATTTCCTGAATGACCCACTCAGAAAAATGACTGGGGCAACCCAGAAGCACCAGCTAATCAAATCATTTAACAACTGCTTCATGGGTATGCAAGTTTAAATAAAAACAAAGAAATACAAAGCTGGTCTGGATTCCCCTCATACCTTGTGAGACAACACACCCCAGGCCAAAAGGCATTTCCAGCATTTTCTGCTCAGCCAGGTGGGCTCATTCCAGTGCTGAGAACTGGAGCCACTTTGTCACCTCCCAGTCTTTGTGATGTCCCTCCAGGACTAAAAAAACCCTCAGAAATTAGCCCATCTCCAGCAGTGGTTGCTAGAATAATGTGCAGTAGCAAGGTGTGGGATTATGTGGTGAGAAGGAAACATTTTTAGCTTTGAAGGAAAAAATTCCTACTCATCACCTACAGGAGTGCAGAAAAAGCACCTTTGAGCGGTTTGGAAATAATAAGCAGTGTTTAAAAAATAGCTTTTAGCTTACAGCAGGATCCAGGGTGTGCACTGGCACATCTCCCAGCCTCAGCAGCCGGGATTTGTCCTGCAGGTAGCGGGAAAAATGGAGAGTGAGAGCACAGGCTGCCCAGGGACAGCATCCTTCAGGGACAAGGTGTCCTGGGGCCTCAGCAGGGCACCTCTAAAACTGCAGTGGAGACCCAAAATCTCTCAAGAACCTGGAGACCCAAAATCTCTCAAGAACCCTCAAGCAACACCCCCAGTTCCAGGTGACCAATCTCAGAGAGGTGAAGAGGCAAAGCTGTGAAAGCCTGGCAGGAGGGATGATTAATGTACAACCCCAGGGGACTCAAATTACAGGAGCAAGGGCAAGGGAAGGACCTGCAGAGCCTCCAAAGCCACCTCCAGAGAAGGGACAAGCCAAGGCCACATGGACACTGCAGTGTGTCCCCAACACAACACCTTTTATTGTGGCATTTTGCTTTTTCCAATGCCCAAGTGCCACCCGAGTCCCCTCCCTGGCAAGGCCTGAGCTTAGCAGGTGACAGCTCCTTTGCACTGGGAACAATCCCAGGCAGAACAACTTCTGGGGACACCAACCCCAAGGCTGGAACGGGCACAGCTGGAGTCCCACAGCTCTTCCAGCCACAAAACAGAGCAAATTCTTAGAAGAGATGAGCTGAAGAGCTGCAGCTTTTACATAACACCTTCCCCTGCCCTCGCCCACCTGCACTGAGTCAGCACAGCAGCTTTTCCTCATCTGCACTCTCCCTTTTCTGCAGAAGGTTATCCAATCTCTGCAGCCACCACAAAGGGAAGGGATCAAAAAACAATTTAAAAAGGGAATTTCTTCCCTGATCCGTTATTCTGATTTCTGTTTTGCATCACTACTAAAGTGACAGATATCACAGAAAATTACATCAGGTCTTTTCTGCCCTCTGACTCATATTCCTAAATAACTCTGGTTGACTCATTTCTTCCAACTTGGCTGATATCTAAGATTTTCCTCTCTTAAAAAAGAAAAGCTTTCTCCCTTTAGCCTTTCCAGGTGATTCTGAACATTCCCACTAGCTAATTGCAGGAAATTAGAAGAAAAATCAAAGGGGTTTTACCTGACAGACAGCCCACCTACCTCATTGCCCTGACTACATGTGAAATCTACTGTGAGAAAACCCATCCTGTATCAGCTCCACACAAAATGGACTCGTTATATTCAGTCACTAAAAACGCAGCCAACAGATTTACCATGAATAATTAAAGCATTTTATGTTCTATATCCACCTAAAACTGTGTTTATGTTGCTACAGAAGAAACCCCATGAGGGTTGAAAATCATGAATGTAACTGCACCACGACTGAAGGCAGCCACAAGGGGACAGGACACCAAGAGATATGCTATTTTATTTAAAATCAGAACACAGTAGATAACAGAAAGACTTATTATGCAAACAACTCCACTGTATGTTTACAACTTGCTCAGCATATAAAACTGCCCCTTGTTGAGACAGTCCAGGGTCACACAGAGGAACTGTTCAGGCACAGGACGACTCTGCCCCCTCTGAACTCCACGTCCACCACGCAGCTCCAAGGGAGGGTACAAGAATTGCTGGTCTGAGCTCTGCATCCATGTCCTGATTCCAGTTTGAGAGGGCAGAGAAGTCCCAGGAGAGGTGGAGGCTGAGGCTGTGGAGGCTGGGGCAGCAGTGGGGATGGTGATCTCGACCAGCCAGTGCCCAGGTGCCCCTGGCACCCCAGGGCAGCTCCTGTTCCCTGCAGCGGTACCGAGGTGACCTGGCTGGGTCAGCTGTGCTGGAACAAACGACTCCACCTTCTCTGGGAGGCAGCCCTGAGTGCAGTGAGACCCTCCAGGAGTCAGAACTGCTCACTGCAGTCCCAGGTCCAAGTCCCAACTCCCAGAACTGCACACGAGAGACTGGCACAAACAATGCTGCCCAAAGAGAGCATTTCCAATGCTACCAACACTCTAAAGCCGTGTCACACATTGTATTTAAAGGATTTTTCTCCAATTGCTTTGGGGAAGTATATGCTATTTGTAGCAGACATCAAAAATCCTTTTTTAATACATACATACATACATACATATATATATATATATATATATATAATTTTTTTTGGCAAGCATCGTGAGCCACCCCCTCTCAAGTCTCAGCTTGCCTATGGCATTTTAATCTCACTATCTTATAAACAGTGCAAATTAGTACAATTCTAAACATCCTAGCCAGAGCAGAATTAATTTATTAGCTATAACAGAACAGGAGAAGCTGTTGAAGGGCAACAGGTTGAAAGCACTGACACAGCTCTTGCCAGGCTAGTGTTTAGTCAAGTTTGTTGCTGAAAGGACTGAACAGCTTTCCACAGTCATTCTTCTCCTTTACCCTTAAACATCACCAGCAGTCAAGTAAATATTTACAGTTTGTGTGCACACACACACACAAAATTAATGGCAAAATGTTTTCCATGAGCAGCTGGACTTCAGTTATGAGCTTGCAATAACTGAAACATCACATTAGTTACATCAGCTATGTTCAAACTTACCCATCAGTGAAGGCAACTATAAGCTTACAAATAGCAGATACAGCTGTTTTTTGTGAAGTATGAGGGTCAGTTTATGTCAAAGTCAGTGCTCTCCAAGAGCCCTTAAATTAGAGTTAAGCAATGGCCATTCAAATGATAAAAATGCTAATATCCTAGAGTTACAATCACAAGTAGTGATCCTAAGGCACATCAGCCACATGCATATGCAATAATGCATTGTTTTGCTTCCAGACAAAAAAATTGCATTAGCTTTGTCTGTATTTAGTGTGCACAAGAGGTTGTTTTTAGATAAGTATCCCTGAAAGGTCATTGTTATCACAAAAGTTACCAAAAGACAGAAGATTTAACAAGTAGTAAAAATATTTCTGGACTACTAATACCAATAAAGTCTGATACATAAAATGCAGTGCAAATTCACCATACACTTATCTATCACCCCCACCACTTCTGAGGACTTCCACCCCTCAGAAAAAAAGTTGGCACCTGATAAGTGTAAAATATACCTGGTTGTTTTTATGAAATTTCAGTAAAACTGAACTGGGAGTGTTTTAGAGTTTTTGTGTAGCAGGCTCAAAGTATGAATTTCTGCACTCAGACACCACCCTGGTAGCCCCCACCCATTTAATTCTTTCTAGGACACAAACCATTTCTACAGCAGACTCATGTTTAGCATCCAGAAACAACAGCTGCCACCCAAATACCAGCACTAACAGCACAGCAAAGTTACTTTGAAACGAGTCATAATTAACCATGCTTATACAAAGCTTCAGTGAGAAAATAAGACCAAGAAAAGATATCACACTAATAAAAAAAAAAACAAACCCAAAACAACCACATCCTGTACCATCACTAGATTACAGAAAAAACACACTTTGCAAACAAATCCAATGCACATTGCTTCACAAAATCCCCCATCTATAAAAGCTTGCCAGACTTACACTGGGGAATTGGTTCAGATGCCAGTGACACTGACCAACCTTCTGCCTTTGTCTGCAGAAGGCAAACAAGCCAAATGACCATATCCATATTTTCAGAATTGAGAGCTTCCTGTTATGAGCTTAATTTCAGATTAGTATTTGCTAACCACCACACTCCGGAGGAAATGATTAAGGGACAGTCCAGGTCTTAGATAAAGAAAAAAAAAATATTCTGACTGATGTTTGTAGTACAAACTTCCAAACAATGCAGTGCATTCCAGCACAATGATACCAAAATAACTGAAATAACCAGGGGCTTGAACAGATTCTGGACTGATTGATAACAAATTCACAGACACATTCTGTGCAAACAGCAGGGGTTAAAATCTGCCTCCCCCAGTGCTGGATTAAAATACCAGCATGTGTCTGTACCTCAGGCTTCAAGAGTCACATCGAGAGTGAAATCTGAGCTGCCCTAAAAAGCCTCTCCCACCCAGTGGCAGAAGTTAAGAACAGATTCTGTAAGATGCAAACAGCCACCATGGACTTCAAGAGGCTTTTCTTTTTTGTCTACTCACAAAGAAACATTAACTGCAAATTCC
This sequence comes from Serinus canaria, assembly GCF_022539315.1. Taxonomy (NCBI): domain Eukaryota; kingdom Metazoa; phylum Chordata; class Aves; order Passeriformes; family Fringillidae; genus Serinus; species Serinus canaria. The sequence continues at coordinate 11,491,378 of NC_066329.1, forward strand.
AGATAGATACACATGCCCCAAACTGCAAAACTAAACAAAATGGGAAATTAAAAGTAGTTCTGCCAAGGGAGAGACAGAGTTAAGGGATAAAATGAAATTGTGGAAATTCAAGTGGGCAATTACATGTGAAAATCCAGTATTTGATTAAGAAAATACCCTGCCTAGATTCCTGGAATCACATGGTAGCAAAAGCTAAGCACCTGTGTAAAAAAAATCATTTCTGTATCCAAGGTGTGGAAAAGGAGAGAAAACCCAACTGTTAGAAAGAGTCTTAATAGGCAAGGAAATAAAACTGCCTGGTAAAGTGTCTATAAAACCCTAAACTGGCTCTACAAACAGTTTAGTTTTATTTCAAGAAACCAGGACTTTGAGGGTATCAAGCTATTTAGGAGTGGGAGTAGTGCCTACTTTGATTACACACTGTCTAAGGTAACAACTGAAATGCAGAAATGAAACTCTTGTCCTTTTCCCTGTCTAAAACGCCCCAAGGTGTTCTGACAGGAGTTTCAGCTCAGTGAGCTCTGAAAACAACATGCACCTGGGCCTGGATGCAAAAGGATGCTGAGGGGGGTGCTGGGCACACCCCCTGCCCAGCAGTCAGATATGGTTGTTACCATCCCAACACTGTCACAGAATTCCTTAGAGGGACAACCAGCTCCCCGTTTGCCACACATCCATCCAGCTGCCAGGGGAACACATCAGAGCACAGGAGGATGCTGATCTACCATCACTGAGGAATTCAGAGCGTGACTCTGTAACTCAGCAAATCCACTGCCAGCGCCTTCCCAATTCGATGGACTTACAGAATTTAGACCTCATCACCTTCCTAGGAAAACCTTGTCACCACTGACCTTTGCAAACAAACATCATCACATTTAGCAAAGCAATTGCAAACCTCTGTGCCACAGCTCGGCCTTTGTGCTCCATTGTGCAAAGACCAGAGGCTGCCCATTGCCTACAGCAAGTCTCTGATGGGGGAAAAGGAAATATAAGCACCAATACAAAAGTCAGGCGCACCCAAATATTTACTGGAGGATAAAGCCAGGATGTGGTGGAAGGCGAGGTGGTCTCTGGGGAAGAGGTGGAGGATAGGGTGGCACAAACTGAGCTGGGCATCCTGCCTGGGGCATCTGGCTGGTGGGCTGAGCTGCTCCCGGCCGCGGCGGGAGAGGTGGGTACGGAGCACCTGGGTAAGGAAGAGCTGGTCCTGAGCCCATGGCGGCCGTGAAGGGAGTGGGGAAGCGTCCAGCCGGGCCCGAGATGGGCGGAGGGGGCGGGATCCGCCGCGGCACCACCGAGGGAGGAGGGTTCGCATCCTTGTAGGGATCGGCAGGGGCTGCCGCGGGCTCGGCTGCCCTGGGCTGTGCCGGCGGCTGAACCTGAGGAAGTCTCTGTCCCTTCAGCACCATTTCCTGCAGCTTCTCGATCTTTACCCGGCGGAGGTGAGCCAGCTTCCTCTTGCTCTGGTACTCGTCGATGAAGGAATCCAGTGGTATTTCACCATCAAGGAACCTTTCTGCCATATTCTGTCAAATACAGAACATTCTCTTAGGAAACAGCCTACTGCAACAGAATCTAAATGGCTCACATCCCAAAAATAGCAGCATTTTGCCTGTGATTTTCCAGCTGGCATATGGAAGATGACTGGCATACTGAAGAATTCTGAGCAGAACTTTGAGTTACTTATTACTCAGAAGCACTGAGAGTGAAATATCACTTTTGCATAAATTTATACTGAAGTAACAGCAATAAAAACATCTGAATCTCGCTCTGAGTGTTCCCCTGATCACCAGAGATGGGAGCAAACCCAGTGCAGCAGCTTCCCAGATTGCCAGCTAAGCTGAAGTACAGCTCAGCTCAGTGCTGCCTGAATGCCAACAGAAACACTGGGAACTCTGTGAGACTCAGCACAGAGATTATTGCTAAGTCAGGCTTAAGACTCACCCTTCCTTGTGGCTTTGGGTGAATGATGTTTAATGATTGAGAGATGAACAAACATAAAATCACAAAATTCAGCTTGTCCTAGGAATGTCTTTTTACGATCACAACTCAAGGCCAATAAGCACATTTTTTTCTCCTGATTAATTACAGAAAATGCCTGCATGCAAATCAGCAAACAAAACCAAACACTCCCATTATTCTGAAGTCACACCGCCCTTCAAGCACTTGTGTGTCAGCAAGTGGTGACCACTGGCACCTGCACAGACACACTGAGATCACAATGGAATATTTCACCAGAAACTGGAGGAAAAGCAGCACAGGCACAGGTTTTTTTATTAGGCCACTAATTGACATTTATTATGAAGTAATACATGTACCAGGCAAACCCCATTGAAAAAAGATTCCACATTTTTAAACTCTACAAGTCTGAAGGCAAAGCCAAGGAACTAAGAGGGTTTGCCTATCTTTTCTAAAAAGGAGCACTTTCTCTCTTGAACTTCAAAGATGTTAAGAGTAAAAAATTACTCAGATAAAAAAGAAATAAAATTGCTGGAATCAAATAGCTGTTTTCTGAAGCTCAGAGCAGAGGAAAGACCATATTCTTAAAACTACTCCTTAATCTGTCACATGCTCAGCTCAGCACTGCAGCCATGGACACTGGAAGGTTCTGGCAACGGGTGGAAGTGGCAGAATTGGGGAGTTCTGTCATTACCTCTGTGTCTTCCTCAATCTTGGCCCCCTCAGTCTGCAGCAGTGCCAGCAGGGTCTCCAGGGAAGCATTACTGGATTGTCTGTCTGCAAAGGCACAGGAAGGACAGAAAATGACAGCAGGCTCCAAGTGACTGGAACTACAGAAGAACCTCCAAGGAACATCTGCACAACCAGCACTCCCTGCAGCTCTACACAGGGTGATTCACAGTCAGAAATACATTAACAAGTTCAGGAATACTGTCAGAGTGCTAAGAGCTGAAATTTAATTCCAATTATATATTCATAATATTGAAAGCACTTCAGCAAGTGCAGTATCAGATGCACAATATAATTCAGTATGAAAGTTAAATGTAATATTCCATTTGATTTATAAATAGTCACTAAAAATTCCAAGTGTTTTGCTCTTTAGCAAAGTAACTGAAGTTGATAATTCAGAGCAGAGTAGGTCAGGAACAGCTAGGTAACAGGAAGAATCCACAGTATCTATTACTAGGTGTGACAGTCACTTAATAAATCATCAGAAGTGTGATCTATTTCAGCACTACACAAGAATGACATTTCACTTTGTATCCTAATTCACACAGCTAAAAATGAGACACCAAAAATCAAACAACAAACAGGCAACAGATTTACATTCACTTAAAAAACAGCAAATCATAATTGGAAACAGCCACTGTTACCTAGTTTTGTTTTCTTTATCTGGTATGCTTCAAAAAGAACTTGCAGCTCTTGATATTTCTCAGTTAAATTTGATTTTAGAGACTCCAACTTTGGCTGGTACAGGAGATTTCCCTCTGCCAGACTGCGGTTGCTGGCAAGAGTCATGTCCTTGCTGTGCTGAACATTTTGGGCCTGGATATAAATTAAAAACAACAATAACAAAAAAGAGAAAAGTGTGTGAAATGACAGTGAAATTATTAAGCAAGACAAAATGAGACTTTGAAAACTTATAAATAAACAACAGAAGTATGTAAGAATTAGTGCTGTGGCATTGGGCCTGCAACTGATGAACAAATGATGAAAATTGACAGATAAAGCAACAGTTCTTGAAAAAAATCTGAACTCCAGCAGTGAGATACAATGGGTGCAGAAGAATATCATCCCTTATCTTGTTAATGTGTAAAAAATAAGGATTGCATCGTGACTGTTCCTTCTCCAGAATATTCTTCCCCAACTGTGTTACACCAATCCTGGATTAATGCCAAAACCTTCATTTTTTTCAGTTTAATCCTTCTGCTTAACAGTTCCTAGCCTACAGAAAAAATGACAATTCTCACACACCCAAGATTCAGCCAGATTCCAGTTTGCTCACACTCACACATGCACATGGAGTTTATCAAGAGAGCCTTCAGGAGCTCTGGGAGAGCTGAGTGTTTGGAGAAGTCTGTCCTGGGTGTCACATTAGATTCATTAAAATATTCAGACATCAAAAGGGGAAAAAAAACCAAGCAGCCAAGGGATTTGATTTCAGATTCTCAGGCTGAATCAACAAGTGGAATAGAGCTCCCAGGGCACAACAGACTAAGTCTATTGAGCTGCCTTCAAAACCAACAGAAGTTTGGCCCATCTTTGTGACCTCCTCCATCCATGTGTCCCCTCTAGTCCAGGTAATCCCTGTTCAGCTGCAGCTGCTCCCATTTACAGCCCTGCAAACAGCAGCACAGACCTTGCTCCTGCCACACTTCTGGGTGGACACAGAGCCACACCCCACAAACAGGAAAAGAGGAAACCCAAATGAGCTGTTTAATAGCCCCAGAAAAGGTCATCATCAAAATTCAGGTGTTTTTCCAAGCACAGCAGCTGTCTTTGAGAACAATTACTTCCTTTTGCAATATTTATATGCTACTTTAATTTCCTAAATTCTAAACTTGCTTGGTGTTACTTAAACACTTTTGTCCCCAGATATTGCTCTTCAAAAACCAAAGCTTCACTCTCACCCTGTTCTTGCCAAGTCACTTAAAAACCCAACAACAACCACCAAGGATAATGCAGAGTCCTAAATCCTACATCAATCCCAATTCCACTCCAAACTGTGACATTCAGAAATTACACTTTCAATATTGTTTTGTCTCCTCAAGCCTAAAGAAGCATCCAGCACTATGCTTATGTTCAATGTGGATCTTTTCAAAGAATAAAAAGAAAGTTCTCTTCGTACCTTTGAATCTAATGCAAAATAATTTAAATTAAACTGGTTTCCATTTGTTTATTCTCATATACTCTGATCCAGTTAGGAATGGTGCTTTGAAAATTACACAGGTCTTAATGACTAAACTTTCTCCATATTAGAACATTTCTGAAAAGGACATATTTATCAACAGAAGTTGATAAAAAATAGTAATTGACACTTAATGATGAATTAAAATGTCATTCTGAAGTCTTCACTTCCAGCACTGGTCTGTGTCAAATTTCTTTTAACAATGTACACTTGGAGAGATGAGAAACTTGAATCTCACCCAAAAGCATGAGAAGAACCAGTTCCTCAGATTCAAAGCAAACTTAGGAATGATGTTTAATGAAACTTAAGGAGGAGCTGTTGAAGACCCATCCACTTGTTTCAGGACATTGAAATATTTCATGTCACTGAAAGAATTTTGAAGTCTGTGAGTTCTATTTCACAGAAAGAACAGATGCAATCCCAGAGCAATGCAACTTGAATGCAGTCATGATCTACAGACCAGAATAATCTGTCACTGATGTTAAGGTCTGTGTAAAAACCTTACAGCAACTGTTCCTTAATTCAAGGAATCAGAAATCAAACATTATAAAGTTTGACTAAAGAGTGCTGCAGAAAAGCTTTCTAAAAATGAGTAATTTAAAATTAAAAAAAAAAAACAAAACCAGCTGCAAAATCATCCAAGGGTCGAAGGCACAGTCCAGCATGAGCAGTCTATTAAGATTATCAGGGCAGCACAGAGCATGCTTTCATCATCCATTCACAGCTCTCCACAAGCCCAAGACAAAGGCTGGGGAAGGAATAAATCCAACAAAAGGTATTTTGTTGTCACATGTGATAAAAATGTGCATTAGCAGGGAACTGCTCCTGCACTGGTTGTTCACCTGCCCACGGCAAGTGTGAGGGAAAAAGTTATTTAGAGATAAAAGTCAGGAGCATGCGAGTCCAGCAGAATTCCTAACAAGACTCCTGAGGTCATGAGCACTTCAACAGGCAGGAAACATTAATCTGAAACCAGATGAAAATACCAGTCAGAATCATGAGACACAGTGAGACAGGACAATATTAAGGAGAATATGAGGTTGTTTTTTTTTTAACTGCTAAGCTCTCACTGTGAATTCTGAATGGGACAAATGGGGCAACCCTACTGAGCTGCTTAGAAGGGGATTTTCATGGTACAAGGATTGCTCACTCCTGAGCAGAGCACTCAACACCAAACTGTGCTGCTAGAAAATGAAGCCATGGACACACAAAGGTTATTAAAAACAAAAGTCACGGTTTATGCAGCACTGCAAAACTTCAGCTGCTTAAAAATGAATTTCTTTAATGGACATAATTTGAATAATTTTACTCAAGGATTTATTTAATGAGCATTTCCAAGAGCAGGCAGCAGCAACTGCTTTGGGAATTTAGAGTCTACTACTTTTATGAACTGCAGCTTTGTTTCATCCCACTTTTAAAATAAAGAGAAAAAAAAAGCTGGATAAAATTAAACCAGAACTAGTACTAGCTTAGCAACATTCATACTATAAATGTTGATCCCTTACTCCAAAATAATGGTTTGCAGCAAGAGTTATTTGTGTAAAACATCTCTGAGAAGCGTCACCCTGGTTCATCCAAAAGCACATTCCCAGAGGAGCTGCTTCCTGAGAAACTGAGCAATCCTGACTACCCACAAAGCCCATCAAGAGCTGCTATAATTATAAGCTTGCTCTGGCCAGCCCCACAGAGAGGAGTCTCTTGGTACCTTCGAGAAAAAGTCTCTTAAGGAGCTATAAATAAAAAGCAGCTTTGTGTGGCACCGTTTTATTTGCTTTATACACAGGACACATCCCTGGTAGTTTTAGATTTCTCCAGCCTCTGTCATTCCCACATTCTCTTTCACTTACACATACTTGTAAATGAAGAAGAAAATATGCAGTCACACTGTGGATGTATAAAGATGCACATTTGGAGTGTCAAATTAACCCCTGAAACGGGAGCTGACAGGTGCAGAGTAGGAGAAGAGACTTCTTTTACAGAAGATTTAGGAATGCTTTTCATCAAGGGCTGTTGAATAATAATACACCCCCTAACAACATCTGTTCTGTAATAAATATTAAAACATACTGCAAAGTAATTAGATTGGCTAAATTTAGCTCTTTTGATTACTTGAAAATGACAAACTAAAGCTTAGAAGGTAAGCTGCAGTTCCTAGACATTTCTTGCAGAGGCAAGACACTCAGCACTGCAATATGCACTCATCAGACACAGACAGGTTACTCATTTGATGCTCAGCTAGAAAAGAAAAATCTGTAGTTGTCACCAAGTGTAATTCCTAACTTTGCAACTAAATTTCATGTTTGGCCAACAAGAACATGACCACTTGCACAATGTGGTTTTAGGACAGGAGGAGGAATCCAAGAAATCTGGGCATGAATGCACACAGTTTAACTTGGACTTTCTGCCCTGCACAATCTGTTCAATCAGCTTTTGAGAAAAGGACTATGCTCAAAAAATTCCTTTTGTGCTTGCCAGTGTACTCTGAAATGCTGGAATGAGAAGAAGGCAATACATTTCTGACTTCTTGATTTCACATAATTAAGGTATTGAAAAGCAAACAATTTTTGGCCAGGGAACCTTAACAGTCAGTAACACAATACTGCACTGCCACAGAAGTGATGCTCCAGGAGATTAAAAAGAAAATTCACTTTCACAGGGAAATTCATCAAATCATCACCAGTGTCAGGTCACAAGTTCTCATCTGTGCTTTTTAGGGTTATCTCACTGAGACTGACTTCTATAAACAAATTACTTTTATGACCCTGCCAGGGCTGAGGGTTTGGAACTCAATGATCTCTCAGGTCCCTTCCATCCCAATCCTGTGATTGTCTATTTAATGAAGATGGATGTTCTACACGCACTGCAGAGATATCAACCTGAGAGATGATAAAAAAAGCCCTCCTCAGTTTTAGAAGGCTGGGAGTACCAGACAAGCAGCTTCCTTCCTTTTTCTGGCAGACAAGAGTTCGTTGTTCAAGGCCTGCAGACCCAACCTCAGACAGGAAAAGCAGCAGCTCAGCTCTGATGCCACAGTGTCACACACCTGGGGACACAGTGCAGGACATTCTGCCAGCACATCACCCCGTGCACACAGGCACACACCCCCACAAATCCTGCTGAAATGCCACACAGGATACATTCCCTCTAAGGCTGGAAGTGCCTATTTTTAGCTGTCAGCAAGAAAGCCAAGTGATTTTTCCAAATCCTCCTCCTCTGTGAACAAAACATTGGGGTTTGAGCTGGGTTTCCCTTGCAACAAGGAGAACAAAGGGTTTTTTCAATTGTGGAATAATCAGCTTTAACCAACTTTGCCACTGAAAATACAAGTGGCCTCAGAGAAGTGACTCGGGAATCGTGATTTAATTGGAATGTCACAGTAAAATCAGGAATTTAAGGACTTTGGAATAACCCCACAACCTGGATATGTATGGACTGACAGCCAAGCAGCAGTGAGGTCACCATGGTGCCTCCTTAATGCTCAGGATTTCCCTCTCTCCCTCTTCCTGCCACACACTTCCCAGTGAAAACTCAGGTCTCAGCAGCACATGCAATGAACAATTCAGTGAAGGCAAAAACAGGAGGAAGGAATATTCAAGCATGGCCAATTCCTTCCAAGATGGGTAAACACATTTCTAGTTGAACAGACTCCAGTAAAAGCCTCCACATCCAATAAAAGAGGATTACAGCAGACAGCAGCACAGCCCTGTTTCCACACAGCCTGAGCACCTCCAAACCTGGCCACACTTTCCAAACACCACAAAATATTCCCTCAGGCCCGCAGAACTTCCCTCTACAATTTAAAAGCCTTAAGATGCCAACGAAGGAGGAAAACCTGAGGGTCAATATGGGCTGGTTGTGTAGAGAGGAAGGATTTTTTTCTACTGAGGTCATGAGGTTTTCTGTCACTTCTGACCTACACTCTTAAGTTCACACTGACAAATAAATTATAATAAAGAGCCCATGTCCCTTGTCAGGGGTCACTCTGGAACCAGCAGCACTGCACCCGTTCACATCTTCACCAAGTTAAGCCCATTATAACCTGCTGAGTTTCCTTAAATAGGTTTTATTCAGCAGGGTGCTCCTGCTCCCAGCAAACCAGCTCTCTACGTGTTCTACTTTCCACAGCACCGCCTGTTCCTTCTAAGTTCTCAAAATATAGGCTTGCACAAAAAGTTATTATGGTTGCCCCACTCTCAGAAGTCTATTGGCACAAAGTTCAAAATCCAAATTGTTCCATAATACAGCAAATAAATTCCCCAGGACACCTCATCAGCTCAGCCCCAGCCTTCAGTGGGCCTCTCCATGTGAAATACTTTGATAATTTGGCTAGAGGTGATCCAGAACAATTTCCTCAGAAGCACCAAAAGGGCCAGAATCTTAGTTTGAGAGAACACAATTATAATTGATTTTACTTAATAAACTTAAGCTTCTTTCTCAAGAACTTGTTGATACTGATTTTCTTCTCCTGAGACTTTTGTCCTCTAATTTAAGAAAACAAAAAAAAAACCCAATAAATACAGGACCCAGAGAAGCAGAGTACATTATTTTCTTTTAAAGTTTTCATACATATAATTTCATCTTATTTGCTCTTGTCTGACTGAGAGTAAGATTCTTTCAGGGACATCTGTGGCCAAATAAACCCAGAATAGTCTCATATCTGAACTGAAACACCCTGTGTCCACTGGCACATAGAAAAACCAGTTAAAGACAACGACAGCCAGAGGAAGAAAACAGGCTCCTATTTTGTTTTAAGAATCCAAAAGAACGACTTAGAGCCTGATGCGCTGACAAAGACACTTCAAATAGGCAAAACAAGCAGCAGAAAAGCCTGACAGCCCTGGCTGCGCCCGGCATACCAACCGAGGCACACAGAAATCTCTTTCACATTGTTTTGAATTCACCCTGGCAAAATCCTTCACCGCGGCCAAGGCACAAAACAAGGGCTGTGCGAACGGAAAAGCTGATCCCACCTCCGGGCCGTCACTGTCTCCTAATTCAGTGGTTGAATTCATTTAATTTCGCGTTTTCAACCCGCCGAGCCCTCGCCCCTCGCACGGCACCCAGCGGGCACCGATCCCCCGCCGCGGGCCGGCGAACAAAAGGCCGGGAGGGCCGGGGCCGGGAGAACGAGGGCCGGGGGCGGCAGCGAACGGGGAGCAAGGAAGGGACCGGCAGGGCTTCCCGCAGCCCCGGGGGCTCCTCACGCACCGGCAGCTCCACGGCGGGGCCGAGACCGCCCGGCGGCTCCGGGGAGCGGGGAGTCATGAGCCCCCCAACACCGAGCGGCACCGGGAGCGGCGGGGACCCGGCGGGCTGAGGGGGGCGGCCCGAGGAGAGGCCGCGGCCGGGGAGTATGAGGCAGCCCCTCACCTCTTCCATCTCGCGGGCCATGTCCTGGAGCTGCTCCTCGTCGTCCAGCAGCGCGCTGAGCTCCTGCAGGCTCAGCGCCTCCAGGCGCCGCGCGTCCAGCGCCATCCCGGCCCCGCTGCCGTTCCCGCCCCGGCCCCGGACCGGAAGTGCCGCCGCGCTCTCGCCCCGGCCCGGCGGGCACCGCCCTCAGCGCCCCCTGCCGGGGGGGCGTGCCGGGGCGTACCACGGGGGCTGCGCGGCGGGAGGGGGGCGCTGCTGGACGGAACCAAAGGGGCCTGGGGAGGGGTGGCGTGGTGGCTGAGCGAGCCCGGGTTGAGGGGAGCCCCTGTGAGGGGGTGAAGCCCCTGTGAGGGGTCCGTGGCGGGAGCTCCTGTCAGGGGGTGAAGCCCTTCGAGGGCTCCGTGGGTGAAGCCCCTCCATGGGCAGAGCGCCGGGCAGAGCCCAGCACAGAGCGAGCTTTGTGTGCTGCGCTCACGTGAGGCGCTCGGAGTCCCGAGGGATCGGTCACTGAGGTTGGAAAAGACCTCTGAGATCATCGAGTCCAGCTTGTGACCGATCACCACCTTCTCCACCAAACCGCAGTCATAGAGTGCCACGTCCAGTCCTTCGTTACACACCTCCAGGAATGGGGACTCCTGGGCAGCCTTTTCCGATGTTTTATTCCCCTTTCACTTCACAACTTCCTCCTGCTGCCCACCCAGAGCCTCCCCTGGCCCAGCCTGGGGCCGTTCCCCATCCTGTCCCTGTTCAGGGGCACAGCCCGACCCCCCGGCTGTGCCCTCCTGGCAGGAGTTCTGCAGAGCCAAAGGGCCCCTTGAGCCTCCTTTTCTCCAGACTGAGCCCCTTTCCAGCTCCCTCAGCCTCTCCTGGGGCTCCAGGCCCTTCCCCAGCTCTGTTCCCTTCCCTGGACACGCTCCTCAATTAATCCATGGAGGCCCCAGAAGTGGGCTCAGGACTCCAGGTGTGTCCCCAGGATGCGGCTGTGGGACACTCAGAGGTTGGACAGGTCCCTGGGATGGCTGGGGCTGTCCCCTGTGTCCTGCAGGACAGAGCTGGGCTCCCAGAGAGCCTTCCCAGCCCCACCAGCACACAGCTCCTGCCTGGTGTGCCATAGACACTCGTGGCCTCCTTTGTTCAAAACTCCCCAGCTGTAAATTCAGAAGGAAAATCAGTTAGATTTAACTCACATTTCCTTATCCAGGTTGGGACTTGGCTGGAGTAAATCTCAAAAGAGTGATTGCATTATTGTTCTCAAGCCTAGGCTGAATACTTATTTAGGTTAAAAATAGCTAAAAATCATATCTGGCCAAGCTTTGGTGCTAGGCCATTTCATCCATCTTAAACCCTTTCTTCTTCAACAGTGAAGGTCAATAAATAATCTGTCAAAGATCTGTTTCATGGTAAATTTAAATACTTTTGAAATGCAATGTAGTAAAAACTGCGTCAATTAAACCACCATATATTTTGCTCTTCTGATTTTTATCAGTCATGTCACCAGCACTGGAGTAGGCAGTGTGTGGTAACCCTTAGGAGCAGCAGCTCCCCAATTACTGCTGCTGTTAGCAGAGCTGATAAAGACAATTATGCCTGGAAACAATTAATTGTGTTAAAAGAGCCTAAGTTATATGCATCACTTGGCATGCAGCACCTTCCTGGCCTGCTTTTGTCCCTACGTGGGTGTGGGTGTGTGTATTATTTCCGTGTGTGTAACTCTGGAGAGAGAGCCAAAAGGAGCCAGGAGCCAAGGGAACAGGGGAGGGAATGGCCACGTGGTCCTTGTCCTTTGGAGTTGATATTTTTGATCTAACAGGGAAGAGTAGGAAAAAAATAAATCCATATAGTGACCTAATACAATTCTGATGCAATGAAGTTGCAGTCACACTCAGGAAGTGACCCAGCAGTTCCTGGCAGGACACTGTGATGACGTGACAGCTTTATGCTTGTTCTTTTGTCCTATAACTAAACTCAGCTGCCCACACCTCCCACCTTCCCAAAGGACCTCTTTGTCATTATTATCCACAGGGAACAAGGACCAGCAAGGTGACCCTTCTAGAGGAAGCCTTCCAGCCCTTTTGGCAGCCTGGTGCAGATCCGAGGGCGCGATGTTTGTGCAGCAGGAAGCTGAGCCGAGGGTGGGGAGAAGGTGTTCAGTGATACAGGAATGTCCCAGCATCACAGCTCTCACCACCCCAGCACACCTGCCTGCTGCAGGTATGTGCTCTGTGCCAGGTGAGTCAGCAGCCGTGCCCTGGGCACTGGCAGGGCTTTGCACAGTCACCACAGCCCTGCCTTGCTCTTTAAAACCAGCAGATAGTCGCCCTGCCAACACCATTCCACCATTCCTGTATTTGCACATGCCCATCAAACAGGGTTACAGCCACGGGTTAAACCTGCTGTAAATCTGCTCATGCAAACACTGTACACACATACACACATGCAAACAGAGGAATTAGCTGAGGGATTAGGAGAAGCCCTTTCTTCCCAAGAACATTGCTAATTTGAACTTCATACCTTAACTAAATAAATGGTTTGGGGGGAGTGTGGTTCAGAAGAGTCTGACTCAGCTTCATGTTGTAAATCTAGTTTTACCACTGCCTTGCTGTGTGATCCTGAGTGGAGTTCCCAGATTCCCTCAGCCATGGTGCCTTTTGCTGAAAAAAGGGGATAATAAGAGCTGTTCACTCACAGGTGAGAACATAACTCACTTGTGATCAAGTACAACATACATTGAAAATACTGCTTCTCCCTGGGTGGGTAATTTGGGTTCTGGTGATGGTGGAGAGGAGTCTGCATTAAACATCTGGGTTGTTTTGGAGTACTTTGGTCAGCACCTGCATGTAATTGAGCTCTCCAGTTGTCCAGAAAAGCAGCTGAGGCTAAGACACAAGATAGAAGTCAACTGCTTTTGTGTAATTATAGTTTCTATTCGGACAGGTAGGAGGGTGCCTTCCCATTCTGCAGTCTTCATGGAAGATAAAGGTTTTGTGACAGACATCACTGGGACAGGATATGAAGAATTGCAGATAAACCAGGATTTTGGGCTACAGGGTTTATCAAATATTGCAGTGCTGCAGGCTGGGATTTATCATCTCCCCAGGCTTGGTTCCTATTTGCCTCTGCTGAAATCCTTTTGAAGGGTGACAGCATTTGAGTACATTAGAAGGCAAAGTACAGAAGTCAGGATTTCTTATTACAGGAGAAATGGAATAAAAAAATTGTGAAGATTACAGGGAAACCATGTCATGGTGAATAAGAAGTCAAGCTCCAATCTTGGAGAAAACTGGCATCCAGACTAGTTTAAATAAGATGTTAGGGTTTTTTTTTTTCTATTTAAACTTGATCTTGAATTTCCTCCTGGTACCTCATATCCTTTTATGGTCAGTAGCACTGCCCTCATGCATATTTATTAGATTTAGACATATTTTGCAAGTCACCTTCACATCTTATTTTCTTTTCCTGGACAAACTGGTTGGTTATGTACACATTGAATTTGCAAATCTCATCTCTGGTGTACATTAACCCCTATTAGTCTGTTTGCTCAATGTGCAGATAAGTTTTGGGGCTTATTTGCCATTTAACTTCCTTCTGTATATTAAGCACAGCCCATACTTCTGTTTAGTTTTCACAACCAAGATTCCTTCACACATGGAAATGACCTGCATATCCAGCATCCTGGCAGAGAAACAGCCCTGCTGTCTGAGAGCTCAGTGCCCCTGCTGTCTGAGAGAGAGCAGGAATTAGGTGTTTGTAAGGTGCTCCTTCCTTTCAGGGAGCTGCAGGTGTCAGAAGAGCAGCAGGTCTATTTACCTGCACTTATTTTCTCTGCCTTAAGCTCACAGTGAAGCTGGAATAGAAGAGGCAGATTTTATTTTTCCTCCCCAGACTAAACCACATCTCCAAACCCAAACTAGCACTTTCTATTTGCTTGTGGCACTTCCAGACCTGCTAAAGGCCTGGAAAGTGCAGCCACTGAAACACACAGAGTTGGTTATTGAGGCAGAGGTTGGTGTAGCAGGAGACAAGTTGTTGGAATAAACACAGCTGTGTTTTTTCCATCCCTGTCTGCTCATTTACTGGGTCAGTCAGCCACAGACCCTGGTTGTGCAAAGGCACAGGGTAAATCCCTGTCCCTGGGGAAGCTCTGGGACTGTAGGATCCACTCTCAAATTTCACCTTGGATGGGGTTCACTGTTGTTTAAATCAAATAAAGCTGTGGTTATACCTATTACAGGGAATGGTTAGAGCTTATTAATAGTGAGGCAAACAACCTGCCATGGGATATACAGTCAACTTTGCAATCAGTTGTGCTTTCAAATGCTTAATTGCTTACAGTTCTGCCAGGACAGTCTTCAGTGCCCCTAGGTGAAGGTTTCAGATGAACCCCTCTGGGTTCCCTGTAAGGAATTTTTCCTTTGAAGAAAAAGTTTTTCTCTCCATCACTCTAACTGAGAAGCTCTCAAACTGATTTTGTTCATGTTCACAACTCTGGGCAAAGCCACAGCCACACAATTCTACAGTCCCGGGTTTCAGAGGGAACAGTGGCCTTGTTTCCAGGAGAACAGCCTGAAACACAGACTGCCCCCAGGCAGCCAGGCCCGAGGGACTGGCCAGCTCCAGGAAGCAGCTCGTGTTCCAGCGCTGGAGCAGTTCCCACTGCTGCTCTGGGTGAAGCACAGCTTTACTGCCAGGCCCAGGCTGGCTAATGGGCATGGCTGACCCTGATTTTCACTTCAAAAAGAAGCTGTAGTTGGAATGATTTACAAAGGCAGGATTTTCTATGCAGTCCCAGGGTTTGTGCAGGCAAAAAGATCTGCATGAGATTAATTCTGCTGGGTGCCTGGTGGTGTGTGGAGCTCCCACCCATCTTCCAGGGCATAAGAAAACCTTCACAGCTTTAACACACAAGCAGTGCCACTTGTCTCATGCCAGCAGCACACTAAAAGGGCCCGTTCAAGCCACAAGATGAGAGGCTGAGGGGAAAAGTATCCTTGAGTTATCTGGATGCAGAAGAGAGAATTCAGCACCTGTGGCAATGAACAAAGTCAGGCCCTGTTATCAGCTTGGGCTGGTGCCACCAGCAGAGACAATCTGCTGTTTCCAGTGTGCCATTTCAGTTGAAGCTGTTTGGACCTAACCTGGGAATACAATGCTGGGATTATCATCACAGCAGCCCTGGGAAACAGGGTTCCCTTCCTGAAATTCAGTGCAGTTTTTGCAATAAAACTGATCTAATTGCATCCTCCAGTTCCCTTTTTGCAGTCACGCCTGGGAGGGACACACAGGACACAATCAAATTCTCTTTCCTGGCATCTCATGTTACTAATGATCATTGTCCAGCCAGGACTTTGCAGGGCGAGTTGGGCTCCCTAGTTCCCAGGCAGCCCAATTTGGGTTTTCCTCCAGTTTTTTTTTAATTAAGCAGAAATCAATTCCACTTCTATGAACTGGTGGCCACATTCTGCTCCCAGGTACTGATAAAAATACAGAATTAATCACTTGCCTGTCAGCACTGGGTGCAACCCCCAACCTCCTCATACCCACAGAGAACACTTTCATCAAGCAGGAACTCCTGGCCATTTACTGAAGGGTGAGTGAGGAGCTCAGAGTGCCACACAAGTTCCCTAAGTGGAGGGAGGGAAAACAAAAAGAGATCTTGTTCTTCTGGGGCACAGATTGTTATCATATCACAAAAGCCAGCAGCTGAAAAGATTCCAGTCAGGAAGCACCATGCTTTGAGAACAGGTTAGGCTGCCTGTCCTTCCCTGGGAGACTGACACCCAACGGGATCCGGGGTGGAAATGAGTTCTCCCGACTGCTGGGCTCACAGCCATTATCAGATGCTGAAGTGTTTTACATACCTCCTTCTCTGTGGGTTCCTCTAGTCATTCCCAGAACACGTGCAGGAGCAGCTGCATTCAGCTGTGGTGTCAGATGAACATTACCTTGAAAACCCAGAAAGCAAAAAACACCCCCAACCAGAGCAGCTCGATGTTGAGTGGCAGAGGTAGTATTTTATTTTTTTTTTTGAGCATCCCTCCTCAAGGACACTAAATTTAGAGTTTGTAAAACATCACTAAATGAAAACAAAACATTGCCAATAACAAAAATGCAAACCTGCTGGAAAAGAAAATGCAGCAGCATTCAAGTATCAGAAAACATGAGAGCTAAAGTGCTTGAGAGAATTTCTTTACTATGCAGAGTCTGAAGTCAGTGTTCCCCTAGAAATGCTATTTTTAAAACAGCACTTGCCTGGCTGCATAGGATTTTTCACCAATCTATAGCAGGATAACACTACTAAGCCAGAGCCATTACCCCAAAGGGCTAGGAGCAACACATTTCTTTCTATCCCTCATACTAAAATAAATTATATTCAAAGAAACACATTATTAAGTTCAGGCAGCTGAAGCTGGACTTCAAGGAACGTGACAGAACGGATTTCCCATGCAGTGAAGTCGCTAGCATGGCCTGAAGCTGAACAAAGCTTTGGTGGGATTTATAAAGTGCTGTCTTTTAGTGTTTTTTGCCTGTCTTTAGTAGTGGTTTGTTTTCACACCAGCACCGGGGTTGTGAGTTAAAAAAAATTCTGAAGTAACAGACCAGTTTTCAGTGGATGCTGGAGCCAGACAGACATTGCACAGTGCACACAAATAACGTTAAAAAACTACAAACAAATCGAACAAAAAAAACCCCAACCCCCAAAACCTAACCCAGTTATGGTAAAACGTTTCATCCTTAAAAACAAACACCCACCAAGCACCAAGAGCAAATCAGAAAGTAACATCTGCCTCCCGGTCCCCTGGCTTGTCCCAGCAAGGATGGATACTACATAATACAAGCTCAGCAGCAATGGTTGAGAGCCTGAGCCTGCAGGCACTCAGTGCAAAATTCTCCCGGCATTCAGCTCCATGGGAGTGATCCAGTTTTCACCAAAGCCAAAGGGAACTCCTTACAGGCTTCAGCCAATTTTGGATTAGCCCCATGAATTGACAGAAGGAGCAGGACCTTGCTTTACAGTCACCATTTTTCTATCCAGCCACAAAAGCCACCCCCTGAAATTCCTGGAGGGGTTTTCAACCTTCCCCCCCATGCATGCATTTAACATCCATTACAGTTAATAGCAGTTACACATGCAGATCGATGGGAGAAAAGTCCCAGTCGAGAGGAGTTATTGGAAGTAAGAAAAGAAACCCAGTAGAAATGCAGAGAATTGCTAAAGACCCAGCTCCCTCGAGTGAATTCCTGTTTTGCCGGCCGGCAGGCGTCCTGCAGGAAGCTCTATGGTGTGTGTTTGGGTGTGCAGGGTGTGTGACGTGAGGCGAGCCAGCGGCGCCGTTCTGCCACCTCGATCCCAGCTGTTCTGCCACCTCGATCCCAGCTGTTCTGCCACCTCCATCCCAGCTGTTCTGCCACCTCCATCCCAGGGAGCGTCCGAGCGCCGGCCGCCCTCACTTGGGCGCGGCAGCGTTGGTGAAATCGTCCTGTGCCGCGGCCGGCAGGGAATGGTCTATCCTGAACTCCTCCTCCAGCCCCCCGGGCGCCTTGGCCGCGTCCCCCCGGGCTGCGGGCTGGCCACTGTCCGTGCCGCCCCCCTCCAGCCCCAGGATCTGTCTCTGCACCAGCTTGGAATAAAGGCCTCCTTCTTCCATCAGCTCCTTGTGCGAGCCCTGCTGCACCACGCGGCCCTTGTCCAGCACAATGATGTTGTGTGCCCTCTCCACAGTGCTCAGCCTGTGAGCTATGACAAGCACCGTGTGGTTCTGCAAGTCGCCGTAAATCGCCTGCTGAATCTGCGGGGAGAAAAGGCGTTAGTGCCCGGGCACTGGGAGACCGGCAGCTTTGTGGTCTCTGTCCAGGAACCTCTGGACAGGAGATGTCTTCTCCTCTACTCCCTGCAGCACTACCAGCACCAGCATGTCCAGCCCAGCTCCTGGCTGCAGCCCAAAGACCATCTCAGTCCAGCCAGGTGAGCAGCACAGGACTAATCCTGCAAGCTGGGGACTTGTTACAACTGGGCCCCAAATTTGGAGGCCACGTGGTGCTGGCAGAGACCGCAGGAATACGTGGTGAATGCAGCTGCTCAGAAAAGCAGAATTTTTTCTTCAGTGTATCAAGGCAAGGCAAGAGAAGGTTTTTTTCCAGTCAAGATACAATAGCACTGACGTCTAAAGGCAGGCAGGTGGCCATCAGGCACATGTCACATTGACACCCCTGGGTAGCCAAAACCAACCCTGGGCTGGTATCAGGTACCACACACGTGACTGACGACCTGTGAGGCAGCAAGCTGCTCCAAGGTCAGATACTTGTGCTGCCCCAGCAGGATTTGTCCTCTGGGATTGGAGGCACATCCTTGAATCCCAACCTTGAACAGGCTTTCCCTTGTGTCATTGCCAAACTTCCAGACAGATAAACCAGTTTACAGGATGCTCAAGGCTTTTCCTGCAAGTGTGGCTTCCTTGGTGCCTTGGCTGGGATTTGAGCTCAGGCACTCCTACTCTCCTTGCAGCATTTTATACAGTCTTCCTCTGTATCCTGTCCTAAAATCCTAAAAGGCAGCACAGAGTCTCTGTATGCCATTAACACCTTCCACATTGAAAAAATTCAGCAAAGATCCCTACCTCATCATGTTTGTCAGGCACTGGCTGCTGTGAGCATGGAATTATTCCTTTCCTGGTGGCTACAAGAGCATCGGAATCAAATTCCTGCTACGAAATTAGCGCTTCACTCAACCCTCTGATAGCACCATAGCAAGTATAAGTTTGTCCACTGGCTGGAAACTGAGGCTACAGTCTGTCCTCCAAGCCCTCTTTGTCCCAAACAGCCAGGGCACCCACTCACCGCGTGCTCGCTCTCCGCATCCAGCGCGCTCGTGGCTTCGTCCAGGATGAGGATTGGAGGGGCTCGGATCAGGGCCCTGGCAATCGCCACTCTCTGCTTCTGCCCACCTGACAGCTGAGCTCCCTTTTCGCCTGCCTCTGTTGGGTCAAGGGAGAGAGGGAGGGGTCAAAATGAAGACCAGGAGCTGGCAGGATGTGCAGCTGGCAGGCCCAGCGGCGGGTGGGTACCTGTGTGGTAGCCGTCCTGCAGCTCGGTGATGAAGTTGTGGGCGTTGGCCTTCTGGGCAGCCTGGACCACTGACTCGAAGGAGGCTGAGGCCAAGCCATAGGAAATATTGTCTGCAATAGAGCGGGCAAACAGCACGGGCTCCTGGCTCACCAGGGAGATCTGCAGGAAGCAAAGGGAGAGCAGGGGTCAGGAGCAGAAGATGCACTGCATGATCTCAGACCATTGATATTTGTTCCTGCTACAGACATAGATATGATATATAGATATTCCAAGATATAGAAATGTCATTAACCAAGATAGAGAAGTGCTCATGGTGAGCTTCCAGTGAGGATGCCAATGTCAGCATGCCCAGTTTGCATCTTCTGCTGGAAAGCCATTTTGCAGGGGAGAAACCTGATGCAATGCTGGGACATTGGCATCTGGGATGGGCTTCCCCCCCTAAAGCCTGCTGTGATTTTGCTCCAGATCTGTTATTCCCATCGCTGTTTGCTTTTCCCAGAATGGAAAACCAGTTGCTGGGATAAGTCAAGCTGGAGAGACCCTCTCCCAGGCCCTTGCTGATTTTCCTTTCAAGGCCAGTAGTCACACTTGGGCCGTGTGAATGAGCCCTCCTGCATCTTTTAATCCCAAATGAGCAAGTTAGGGAGGTAACTGCTGCAATTCCTTAATTGCTTAGCAACAGTCTCCCTGTCCTGCCTTACAGCCATGGCTGCTCACTGTCACGTTCAGCTGCTTTATCAAATCCTTGATATTGGAATATATCAAACCTTTCAAACTAGTACTCAGAATTGTGCATGAGAGAGCCAGGGAGACGTGGTCATATTTTAATTGAGTTCTCCCCATGCCCCTAACACCACACCAGGCTTTCTAAACTGAAAGATTTGCTTGGCCTTTGATTTTCGCTCTGTACGGGCTGGGAATGTAAATTAGTCACAGTGACTTTGGCTTTCCAGCCTGTCTCTGATCAATTGTTTTCAGGTTTTCCTGCTGACTGCTGAGGCCATTTGCTCTGGGGGCAAACAAAGGAGGCAGTTACTTGCAGAGATGAAGGCTGATCTGTGCTGACACACAGATGAGAGCTGAGGGGCCCGGACCCCTCTCCTAGGCAAAGCACCAGCCCTTCTGGTGCTCCAGCTGCTGCCAGGATCCTGAGAGGTTTAACTCCCCATTAGCTGAGAATTGCTCTAAGATCTTAAGGCAGAAATTGCTGGAGGAATACAAAACTCTTTTTCCAAACCCAATTTAGATGATAATTAATCCAACAGCCAAAAACATATTTCTACTCCGTTGGCCAAAAAATACCAAACAAAAGATGGTTTTTGTTCTGTTTTTGGAAGGCTTCCCCTTCCCCTTGAAACCACCCTCCATCCCCTTCCCTTCCGCCCCCACAAATTATCCAAATTCATTTCTTGGACCACTTCCAGCCTCCAGCTTTCTGGACATTTCTGGAGCTGCCAGATCAAATCCAAAGCAACGTGCAGCAGTGCCATGCATCCCCTCAGAGCCCTGCAGGTGGCAAGTGGGCTAAGCAGAACACAGGTGTCCCAACCAGAAGACAGGTATCAGTCGCTCGTACCACGGAGTGCAGGTACTTGTGATCGTACATGTTAATGGGACGCCCATCCAGCAGCACCTGCCCATCCTGCAGGGGGTAGAAGTTCTCCAGGATGTTGACACAGGAGCTCTTCCCACTCCCTGAAGGACCCACCAGCGCTGTCACTTTGCCAGGGTGCAGGGTGAAGGACACGTCCTGCAACATGGATGGGAGAACATGCTCAGGTCCAGCCTTTTCTCAACGTCCTGGGGCACTACACAAGAGAAGGAGCCAGAATCTGGCCAGAGTGCCCCTCTGCCTTGGTGATGTGCCCCATCAGCCATTTCTCCTGGCTCTGAGGAAGCGAAAAGCCTCCAAATTGCCTCAGACTTGCCTGCTGATGTAGCAGGTCCTCTAAAAAGCAAACTGACCTCTTTGCTGCTTCCCCCTGTCTCATGATCCCAGCCCCTCTCCCACAGAAACAGTCTGAGGCAGCTTGGCACAAAGCCCTGTACCACGCTGACATGTTTAATGCCTGAGCAGGGAACAAGGGTTTTATTAATAAATCTCATTCCTTGTAAGGAAGGCCGGCCCTAAACACCCGCTGCTCCTTTTAATCTGTTTTCCAGCAAGCACTGAGCCTGCCTTTACACATCTCTGACAGGCAGCTGACACTCCCCACGGGCTGGGGTTTGCTCCTGGCCAGGATGGAGCAGCAGCACGTGGGAGTGCTCAGTGCCCATGGGGCTCACCTGGAGGACCTGGGTGGTGGAGCGAGTGCGGTAGGAAAAGGTGACATTCCTGAACTCCACCTTGCCATCCACATGATCTGGGGCCAGGGAGCCGTCGTGCACCATGGTGGGCTGGCGGTCAATGAACTCAAAGACCTTCTCAGCAGCTCCCACGCCCTGCATGAGGCCGCTGTACACGGAGCCGATGGACTGCAAGGGAAGAGGCAGCAGTGAGACCCTGCCAGGTGATGGGGAAATCAGCCAGTGCCACTCCAAAGGGGAATGGCTGAAGCATTCCCAAGTCTCCCATCGCCTGATGTTGACTGCAGGCATCAGACACAGGGCAAGAAAACTCTCTCTCCTCTGTTGGGCATGGAAGGGATACATGGACAGCCCAGGGAAAGGGTGCTTTTCAATACTAAACCCAGAGCTGCAGAACAGTTTGTACTGTAACTGCCCCTCCCAGCAGGAGGGGGAAAAAAACCCCAAACCAAACTAAATCCACACCAAAACCACAGCCTGGAAACCCCAGCAGAGGCTGCAGTCATCTGAGCAGATGGTGAGAGCCAGGCAGGCTGCCTCCAGCTCTGCTCTGCCCCTGCACTGAGGCTGAAGCACCACCAAAACCACACTTGGCTGTGAGGAAACCTCAACTGGATCATTCCTGCCTGGATTAGCCAAGTTTATGCCTCTGCAAGGAGAAGGCAGCCCTGGGTGGGCTCTACCATCCCACCCACAATCCCATCTTGCTAATGTGCTGCCAATGCAGCAGCTTGCAGCCTATCCCAGGGAAAGGAAAAAAAAAAAAAAGTAATATAATTAAGTTTTTAATGAAGCCTGAAATTTAACAGGCAGCTTTGTAATCCCTTCATTCTTCACACCAGGAAATGTGCTTGGCAGGCAGCCAGGGCTCTGCCCTTCAGCAGGGCCAGCCTGACCCTTCTGGTCCCAGCTGCCTTTTTGGGGGACAAGCTGCTTTAGGAACATGAAAGTTGTGAGACCACAGCAGGGGAGGAACAGGGAGCAGAGGGGAGAATCCCCCCTCTGGCAGTGCCACAGCACCAAAGAAATGTGTCATGGGAAATTCAGCACTGGATCTATCCCTGCAACTGCCCTGGGACCTTCTGGGAGATAGAAGGGGTAGCCCAGAGTATGGGGAGGCCCTAGCACAGGTTGCCCAGAGAAGCTGTGGCTGCTGCACCCATGGAAGTGTCCAAGAGTGGGTTGGATGAGGCTTGGAGCAACCTGGGAAGGTGTGGAAGGTGTTCCTGCCCATGGCAGGGAGCTGGAATGAGATGGGCTTTAATGTCCCTTCCAACCCAACCCATTCCGGCATTCCCTGCTAAAACTGGGAACTCACCTCCATGCAGTCCCCCAGGACAAACTCATAAATGATGAAGGATATCAGGTTTCCACTCGTCATTTGCCCAGAGATCACGAGGTGCCCACCATAGTAAAGGATGCTGACCTGGACCACCAGCAGGGTCAGCTGAAAGCAAGAAAACACCCCAGAATCAGCAAGGACAAATGGATTTTTGGTACATTTGTCATTATTCACACAACAGCCCAAACTTCATGTGCTGACATTTATTCTTTGAGCCCTGAGCTGAGGATGCCTGACAGTGCAGCTGACAGCCCTAGGAGCGAGCATGGAAATGAGAAAAACAACTCAAGTACATGGGCTGATTTAAGGAGCTGGGCAGATATCTTTCAACAAAACAAGTCCCGAGGGACAGCAGCCAAGGAGGCAGAATTTATCTGAAATAACAGAGCATCTCATGAACTTCTCTCTTAGCCTAAGGTCCTCAAGCATAATAATCTATGTTCAAATTATCCAAGGCATGCTGTCACCTCACCACTAAAATAAACTTTCCGTTATATGAGTGTGACACATTTTAATTTAGAACACAAAATCAAGCCAGGAGTTAATACAGAATATCCTCCTTGCCTGTACAAGTCCCTGAAGCATAACCCCAGCTGTCACCTGAAGTCTGTGGGGGGTACCACCTACTCTAGAAAGGAGACAGATCAGCTCTGATGTGACAAATATACCAGCCCTTTTTATTCAGCTGGTTTTGTTCCATGCTGCCCAGGTGCTCCAAAAAGCAGCGATGCCCTGGTGCCCTGTGGGACCAGAAGAGGTTGTAAATTCACACAGACAAAAATACAGGGGGGAAAATGCCTCCTCTATAGCTCAGATCCTTAAGCTCCTGCGTTCCCTCCAAGAAAGACTCTACCAGGGCTGAGCTATATCCATTGTCTTCTTTCTAGGTGAACCCTGCAGGAGCAGTTTTTTGAGGGCTTTTGACTTCTTAGATTTGTCAGGATCAGTGTCAATCCAGCTCATGCTCCAGCTTCACCTGGGAGCCCAGAAATAATGCAAATAATGCTCCCATTTTGTTTCCAGACTTGGGAAGCCATAAAGTCTCTCACAGCTGAAAGAAGGCACCATAACTCACAGACCCTTCACCAGCAACTGCCTCCAATCCCTGAATGTGCAGAGACAAGGGCAGCCTCACGTGAGGGTTTTGCCCTGGAGAAATCCCAAACCATCTGGTGTTAAACAATGAAAAAGCATTTTGCAGGGGGGAGTGGAAAAAGAAAACAAGCCCAAAGCCAAAGCCCAGCAGCCTCCCCCTGCCACCACCCACACGCAGAAGATCTCGGTTCCTGAGCAGAAGCTCAACCAACGCCGCGGCTGTTCCCAGCCGGAGCCCCGGAGCGGACCTGGCACCGGCACACACTGCAGCACCACGCAGCCTTGGGCTGCTCCATGACCTTGAGCTCTTATCAATTATTGCCCCACGTGCAGGGGAAAACAGGCAGCTCCAGGGAATGACACAACACTGAGTGGAATGGGATGCATTTTTTGATGGATAAAAATAACCAATGGTTGAGAGCCAGGGGATCATCGGCAGCGGACAGCAGGGCTGGGCTCACCCCAGAGCTCCCTGGGAGCAGAGGAGAACCATGTGGGCTTTGAGATCTGGAGAGACCACCCTGCCCATCCCAGCCCCACGCAGGGAAGCCCCAGGACCATCCACCTACCCCACTGGACCAGACATAGTAGGTGTAAGCCATGGCCTCCCGCTTGTTGAGCTTGTACACCTGCTGCAGCTTCTGCCAGTACACGTTGGCCTCCGTCTCCTCGTTGGCGAAGCTGCGGACGGTCTTCATGGCCGAGATGGTCTCCTCGGCCGTGTTGTTGGCCTTGGCCAGAGCGCTCTGCACATCCTTGGAGAGCTTCTGCAGGGAGCAGGGGGAGGCAGAGGGAGCTCAGCGGGTGCCAGGCTGCCCGTGGCACATCTCCCTGCTCGCCCCGGGCTCTGGGACCCCACCAGGTGACTCCGAAGTGGGAGAAGAGATGGCATGAGGACAGGCAGATGCATACAAGACATTCCACAGCCCAGCCACCCCTTCTATCAGACATGAGATGCTTCCAGTCCTGAGCAGGAAGCAAGGTAAGAGCCCAGGCTACACCTGTCTGCCCACATAGGTTTAATGTCACCTTCCTGCCCCCACTGCTGGCAGCAAAACACTCAAGCATCACTCCCACCGGCCCCAAGGCCACCCACTAGCTCCTTGATGGCTTCACAGGGAGACCAGCCCAGCACTGTGGCAATGCCAGCTGCTCCTGCCTACCTGGTAGTACTTCCCATAGACATCAGACACCAGCATGATGATGGGGAAGCCCATGAAGGTGACCAGGGAGAGCTTCCAGGAGAGGCTGAACATGAAGAAGATGACGCCCGTGGCCTTCACCACGTTGCGCAGAAAGATGTTGATGTTCTGGGAGACCAGGTCGCTCACGATGGTCGTGTCCGACGTCAGGCGGGAGATGACGTCCCCTGCAGCAACGAGGGGTCAGGGAAGGGGAGAGCAGGGACGTGTCACCACTGCAGATCACTGCCTAACGGTGTCCCACATCCCATGCCAGGGGCCAGATGGAGCTGCCCATCCAACCAGCTGGGGGTCTGAAGGGTGGCGTGGCAGGGGGGCAACTCTCCACCGCTGTGGATGCAAAGCAAAACAGAGAAGCTTGGATTGCTGCATGCATGAGGAGCAGGAGGTGGGACCTGAAGGCATAAAGCTACATCCCTGGGTCACCAAGGGTGGCTGTAGGACAGCAAAGGAGGCTGTGGCAGCATCCTGTGCTGGAGGGCAGCTCACAGGCCACGCACAGTCCACAGCCTGGAGCTGGCCCGAGGGACCTGAGGACATGGGTCCAGCTACTGAGGGATGAAGCTCTGGCGGTGCCTTTTGGTGGAGCTGAGTGTTACAGCCAGCAAACATCACACTGAGCTACTGACTCCTTGGCCTGTGTTTGAGTCCAGCTGAATTCCCATGCTTTTGTGCAAGTCCAGGGTTGTCTGTATCCCACTTCCAGTAACATCTCTGCTGCCCTCAGCTACCAAGGCACTGTGCAGTGACTGCTAAATACAGCAACAGCCTCAAAACTAAAAATACCACTGAGACAAAATTAAATGTGTGCAAGTTACACCAGAGTGGCACACATGGCCTGGAATGGGACAGGACTGAACTGGAAGCAGGGAAAGCAACAAGCACACCCTGCAAGCCTCACACATCTGAGGTTTCAGAGACAGAAGCAAAGCTGGAGAGCAGCCCATCGATAGGCACTGATGGGAGGAAGGAAATGGGAGTTTTGGGGGTGGAACTTCTGGATGCCGGGCTGATGGGTGGCAATGGGACATCCCCACAGTGGGAGGCAACAGAAAGGGAAGAGCTTTCTGCCTCTATTTCTAACCACGAGCACGTGGGTGCTGCCTCTGGCTGCCCCCAGTCTGCTGTATGACAGTAGAGCAAGCCAAGGGGAAAAAATATGGGATGGGATCGAGGAGTTAGAGCAAATCCAGGGGAGAGAGGAACCAACCTGTGCGATTCTCATCAAAAAAACTCATCTCCTGAGACACCAGGGACCTGAAGAGGCAGTTCCGAAGGCGGATGTTCAGCCGTGCAAAGATGAGCGTAAAAACGCCGCCCCGGATACCTGCGGCAAATGAGCTAATTGCAGATAAGAAACGTTATAGAGCCATGGACACGAAACCCTCTCAGCCACACCAACACCCCCACGCCTGGCCAAGGGCCTGGGCAGTGCTGACACCACTTATCACCAGCCCACACCTCTCCTGAGTGCCACCACACAGTGGTGGCTGGTCCTAACCACGGCAGTCACAACTTTTGGGAAGGAACGCAGCACTGCTGGAACAGCACTCCCCAAGGAACCCATTCCCTGTGTCCATTCCTGCTCCCCCACCTCCAGCAGATGGACATGAAGGGCCACACAAAGGCCTCGTGACTGCCAGCCATGGCCTCTCTGCTCAGAGAATTCACAGCACATCCCTGGGGCCTGGCAGCAAACTGGAGCAGTGGGGGGTGCCTGTGCCCACCATCACCATGAGCTCCTGTGGGTAAACCCCAAACTCCTTGCCAGGGTCCAGCCCCTGCATTACCTTCCTATGGCGAGCAGTGACATGACCAGCACTGCTGTGGAGAAGCGATCCATGCTCTTCTGCACCACGATGCCGTCGATGGCCAGCCCCGTGTAGTAGGGCAGGAAGGTCTCTCCTGCAGGACAAGCACAGGACATGGGGGCTCAGCCCCACTGCATGGGATTGGCACAGGATCTGTATTCCCAACTGTGACAGCCTGTGGACAACCCCATCCCCACCCCAGAGGTACTCAGCCATCACACAGTAGGGTCGTTGCACTCACAGAGTATTTTATCCCCTATTGCATTTGGTTTTGCCCCATTGCATTTTTCACCCACCCCATGCAGCAGGTGCCACCCAGCACACCCAAAAAAGTAATCCAAGGATGCTTCCATGCCCCATGACTATGGCCCCCCCATCCCTCCTGGTGGGAATGGGGGCACACCACGGCCTGCCTGCTCCCTTCACTCACCCAGGGCGGCCACGAGGAGGAAGAAGGAGGCAATGCCCAGGAAGAAGGCATCTGGCTTAGTGTAGGACAGCAGTTTATGGATGGTGGGACCTGCTGCCTCCTCCCTCTTGTCCCTCGAGGTGCCACCATCACAGCTCTCCTCCACCTCAGCGCGGGACTCGGAGCTGGGCCCCAGCGCCTCGCGGGACGAGGTGACACAGGCCAGCAGCTGCCACAGCCCGAAGGTGGCCGCCAGCGCCACGTAGGTCCAGGCAAAGAGCCCCCAAAACCAGGGGTCCCTGATGGTCTTCCGCACCTCCGAGTAGAGCAGCAGCTTCACCATCATGTAGATGCCCATGAGGAGGCAGACGACGGCGATGAAGGTCCGCGATGCCCTGAGGCGCCGGGGGCCATAGGCCGTGTTGGTGGCCACGCCGATGGCGGCACCCAGCAGCACACAGCTGCGGTACAGGCAGCCCCCCCAGATGTCCAGCAGCGAGTTGAAGATGTTGAAGTGCCGCAAGTCCTGCAGGACATTCCGGCCGCCCTGGCCGTGGGTGTAGAGCAGCGTGGTGACCACCACATCGGCCCCGCTGAGCGCCAGCGTGCTGGCCACCGCCTTCCAGGCGCGCATCCTCGCCGCCGGGCTGGGGGCTCTGACGTGGGGAAGGGCAGCCCTAACACAGCAAGGACGTGCTCATGTTGGCCTCTGCTGCGGGGTGAGAGAGTGGGACAGGGTTATTTACCCCAGGGATGAGGCAGGGAAAAGGAAGCAGGATGGGGGGGCAACCGTGCCAGTTCCCCACCAACCCATCCTGACTGCAGACACCACTATCTGCACCTCCCTCCTCTGCTGCACACGCCCAAAGGTATTTCATTAAATGAGCAGCACAAAGGAAGGCAAGGTTCTCTCTCGGATGCCTTCACGCATCCTGAATCCCAAATCAGGAATCTGCACATCCCGATGGGAATCTGGCTGTGGCGGCTGCTGAGTGCTGCTATCACATCCGTGCAGCCACGTGTCCTGTGCTACGGAGCTGTGGAGGTGTTAAACTTGGACAGTCATAATCCAAGAGTCCCTGCCCGCCTTTCCCAGGACAAAGTTGAAACCAAGCAGTCAAAACCGTAGAAGACAGGGGAGCAGCTCAGCTCTATAACGGATCCTCCCCATTAAAATAAGACTAAACCATATGTACCGCAGCTTGCCACACCTTACTGTCCCCAGCCCTCTGGGATATTAAGTCGGGATAACCCACTGTACTCGCCGTGGAGTCAGCATGCAGTTCAATGACACAACAAAAATCCCGAGAGGAAATTAAAAAGGGATTGGAATTCCACGGCTGCGTCCCACGGGAGAGGAAGGCTCCGGGGCGGGCGGGACGCTGCCCTTGCTGCCGCCCGGTCTGTCCGGCAGCAGCGATGGCGGGGCAGGCTCTGAACGGACCCGGCAAAGGGCAGAAAGCTCGACTTGCCCTAAGCCGAGCGAGCCGCTCACCTGCTCCGGTGCCATGCCCTGAGGAGCCACGCGTTGGCAAGAGGGAGGTGCCCGATCCTGAAATTTGTGCTGGGTCAGCAGCTGGTGACGGTGCACAGTGCGGAAGGCACCGCACTAAGGGTGCCATGTGTCGGCCACACTCCGGCCTGTGTGACCGCAGCGCCCGACACCAAACCGCCGGGACCAAGGGCAGCCCTCGGCGCTGGACAAGCTGCGCCCTTGGGCAAGAGCTGCTCGGTGATCGGGTAAATGGGATAAAAAGCTACAAAGCGTAGGAAAACAGGGCAGAGGCTACAATCTGGGGAAGCACGGGGGTTTACGGGGTGGGTGGGGAAGGAGGGATGGACGCAAAGCAGAGCAGCGGTGCCAGGGAGGAGCAGCACACGCTTCCCAGGGTGCTCGCTGCTGCCATCCGCTGCAAAGCTGCGCGGATCCGGCCCATGGAGGAAGAGGAGGAGGAGGAGAAGGAGGAGGAGTAGGAGGCAGCCACCGCAGCTCCCCACCACCCGCAGCAGTGTCCCCAGCCCCCGAGCTAGAGCCGCCCAAGGTCCCCACTCGCATCCCGCCTTCCCCGCGCAGGAGAACGCCCCGAGGCGGGGGAGACACCAGGGAAGGGCCGAGCCCCCCATAGCCCGGCCGGACACCCACACACGGCTCCCCCTTCCGAGCAGCTCAGCCCCGGCCCGCCCGGACGGGTCTTACCGGCGGCGGGTCGGGGATCGACGGGATCAGCCCGCTCCGACCGGCGGCGGCGCGTCCCGGGAACAAGGTCGGTGCTGGGCGTGGCCCTGCCGTGGCCCCGCCTCCAGCCCCGCCCTCTCCTGCGGCGCGCGCCCGGCCCCGCCCACGGCCGGACCGAGCAGCGGCACCGGGGACCCCCCACAGAACCCCGAATTTGGGGGTCCCCGGTCCCCCCGCTCCGCCCTGTCCCGGTAAACCCCGCCCCGAGGCGGCAAAGGCAGCCCCGGAATTTTCCCCACCTCAGAAGGCTTTTTATCCTCCCCAAATATACATGTTTTTAAATTTTAAAATTATTTTATTGGTCCCATGTTATTTCTGCAGTAGAGAGGGAAAATACAACACAGGAGTTGGCTCAAAAGCAACCGGGAAAAGAGCTCGAAATAATATTTTAAGTTAATCCTTAAACAGGGGCTCAGTGGGTTTAATTAACCCCTCAAGAGGGACTTGACTAGGGTTTAATTAACCCCTAACACAGAGGAATCCACTTTCAAGAAATCCAGCTTGTAAATTATTTTCCCTTTCACCTCCGACTCCAACTTTTAAGGAATGGAAGGGCTCAGGCTCTTCCCTGGACAGCATCCATGCATCCAGGTGGGCTATACAGGTGACAGAAGGGCAGTGTCATTATCCCAAAATTTCCAGTTTTTTTCAGAGTGTTGGGCTTAAAAACGCCCCTGTGACCCTCACTAGCACAGGCACAGATGTCAGGATTCCTGGAGAGAACAGATTGATGACTTTACAAAAGACAAATTCATTTTTCTCTGCCTGGATAACCAAAACCAAAAATACCACATTCTGTTGCTGATTTTATTTCTGCTAATAAGTGCTTAAAACAAACCATTAAAAAAACAAAAGAAAATCTCTCACTTCAAGCCCTTCCCACATCCACCAGGAACAAAGTCAGACCTGGAGTGACTATTCCTGGCTCGGGCTCACAGCAGGAACACTTTTAAGCTGCAGGAAACACTGTCTGTGGCTAAGCCAGGTTGGTTTCTGCTTCCCTTCCACCCACACCCAGATCACTCCTGGGCTTTGGTCTGCACCCAATCCCTCCCAAAGGGCAACTTCCAAGCCACAGTCAAGGTGGAGCTTTTTGGCAGGACCGAGTCTCTCCCTGCCAAACTGAAACGAGGACAGTGCCACCTCCCTCGGTCCGAGGGATGATCCAAGGGCAAACCCGGACCAGGAAGGGACTGAACAGACCCCCCCCGTCTGAACCTTCCCCTTCCTTTCTCCCAGGACAGAGCAGGCACGTCTGCACCCTGCCCTCCCACGCAGCCGGGCCACAAACCCTGGGGACAGTCGGTGCTGTCCCTGGCGCGCCGCAGGACCCCCGGCACGCCCAGGGTTAACTGGGTTTCTTCCCTCCAGACATGCTCTGCTCAGGGGGCAGCATCGTCTCGATCTGGAACGACACAAACTGGCCCTTCTTCAGCTTCTTCAGGGAGCTGGCAGGGCTGCCCCCAAACACGCTATCTTCCACCTTGAAGGCCAGAGAGGGCAGGCCCCGAGTTTTCCTTTTCGCGCCCTTGCGCTCGCGCTTGCAGGCCGTGGTCATGTTGGAGATCACCTGTCAAGAGAACAGAGGGGTTGGGCTTCGAGGTGTCCCTCAGCAACCAGCTCAGCTCTGACACAAGCTCAGCAAATCCCAGAATCTCTAGGGTTGGAATCCTTGGCTCTGGAGATCATCCAGGCTAACCCCATGTCCAGGCAGGGTCACCTGGAGCAGGTGACACAGGAACACTTCCAGGTGGGTTTGGAATGTCTCCACAGAGGGAGAATCCACAGCCATCCTGGGCAGTTCCAGTGCTCTGCCACACTTAATGGAAAGAAGGTCTTCCTCATGTTGAGGTGGAACTTCTTGTGGTTTAGTTTATGGCCATTCCTCTTCATCCTGTCACTGGGCACCACTGAGAAGAGCCTGGCACAATCATATGACACCCCTCAGAGATATTTCTATGGATTGATGAGATCCCCTCTCAGTCTTCTCCAGACTGAGCAGGGCCAGCTCCCACGGTCTCTACTTGTAAGAGAGGCTGAGAGTGAGTGAGAGCTGGCAGTGTCAAAGCTGGATGCACCTGGGGCAAGGGAGGGACTCGGCAGGGACTTTCCAGCCTTGTTCTCACCACTCAAACCAGCAGACCTTGCAATGTGAAACTGCAATTCCACGGCCGTACCCAGAGCTGACAGTCAGTAGAGGGCAGAAGGGGATCTAGGCTGGAGTGCCACAGAGCCCAGGGAAGCTTTATCACCTCCTGTTAATTACAGCCCCAATCCCTGCCTGGATGCAGGAGAGAGCCGGTGATCCCAACAGCAGAGGCTCCCTTAGGGACAGGACAGAGCTCTCACTGCCCTGTGCCAGGATCTGCAACTCCATTTCACAAAAGGGGAGCTGAACTAGTGAACCTGAGCTGCCAAAGGGATCAGATCCTACATATCCAGTTCCCAGGCCCTCCTCCCTCCTGTCCCATATTCCTCCTGCCATTCTCTGGCAAGAACAACCACAGTCCAGGTGAGATCACAGAGAACCACACAACCCTGAGTGAGTGTATGAAATGACTGAGCAAACAAAGCACTTGAGCCTTGTCTGTGTTTTTTTGGCACACAGCTCACCAAACACTTCACAGGGGATGCTGAGGTCATTTTTCAAGTGAGGGAACCAAGGACTAGAGAGACAAAATGAGCTGCCCAAGGTCAGCCAGCACATCAGAGACAGTCAGGAGCTGCATGCTGACTTTGCCCTCCAAGCCCATATCCCTGCCCACTGGGCCACTACTCCTCATGGTAACCCAAACCTCCTCACATTTGGGAGCAGGGCTACTTTAAACCTTTGCAGTTACACAGCATCTCCCTGAAGGCTTCTTGCCCCTGCCTAAGGAGAGACTCCCTCGGCTGATTTGGGATGCAGATTACAAGGCAGGGAGCTGGGCAGGCTGGGACACAGCTCTCATTAGCCTGATGGGGCAAGTCAGTCCCTCGCATTTCATCACCCACCTCTGAGCAGCACCACCAGCAACAGCTCCCCTATGGTGCTGGCCCAGAGAGACCAGCTCTGCTCCTGCTGCCCCTGGCACACACTGAGGTGCCACCCCTCCTGCAAAATGATTTCAAGGCACCACAATACTTACAATCTCCTTCACCACATTCTGCTGCTCCTGCACTGTGGCTGTGAACGGCGGGAGGCTGTCGGCCTTACCGGAGCCAGCCCCCTGCTCTTTGGAGTCCTTGACAAAATCCACCTGCAAGGCACAGATTCGGGTGTTACTCTGCAACCACGGCAGGACAAAGCTCCTGGAAGGCTCTCCTGGGCCTGGCACTTACCTCTGAGGACAGGCACACGTATCTGTTGAACATGAGGAAGAAGGGGCTGTACTTGGTGGCGGAGTTGACCGAGGTACGGAACTCAAAGAGGACGGGGTCCAGGTGTGTGTCCCACTCGCTGGGCTTCTCGTTCACCACGCTGCAGATGGAGGCCCTGAGCACCTCAGCACTGTGGTCACCAGGGCTGGGGGGGTCCGTGGGGTCTGTGGGTGTGAGGAGCTGTGAGATGTTCCAGCGCTCGCACAGGTGCCGGCTCACCTGGGAGAACACGGAGATCATGGAGATCACGGCATGTCAGCCCCACAGCAGCCTCCTGGCACTGGCCTCCTGTGCCAGGACAGGCACTGTCACCCCTGTGCCAGCAGAGGTGCAGCAGAAAATGCTCCCCAGAAAAATTAGAGCCCGGAAAAATGTTTTGCAATTTTTGACTGCTCCTGTGCTCGAAGCTCTCCACACTGGGAAGCTGGGTAAATCCCAGGGTAAGGCTGGAATTTCGTGCACATGGTCTTTCTTTCTAAGCAGAGAGGACTTGCACCACTGATCTACAACCTTAAATCTCTGCCAAGCTGAAAGCACTGGCAAATCAGCTCCCACTCCCAACAGGGGCAGGGATAAGGCAGCACCAGTGTCTTGCCCCCACTACACAGCACATCACAACTCTGCCTTCAGGACCTGCTGCCTGCTGAAGGTCACACTGTCCAAAAAACCTGCTGAAGATCACATTGTCCAAAAAACCTGCTGAAGGTCACATTGTCCAAAAAACCTGCTGAAGGTCACACTGTTCAAAAAGCATGCTGAAGGTCACATTGCTTCCCCCTGAACCACCCCACAGCAGACCTACCTCCTCACAGAAGTCCCAGCTCTGACTGGTGTAAATGTTCTTGGAGGCACCAAACCTGGGCAAGAAGAGGACACACAACTGGTTTTACTCCATCAGCTGAGGCAGAGCCCAAGGAGTTCCATCTTTATGGGCGTAAATGGGATAGGAAGGGGACAGGACCCTCCAGTGGAGCTGAGGCTGCTGTGACCTCCCCAAGAGCAGAGAGAGGTCTGCTGGTCCCTCTGCTCCAAACCAGCCCCGCCTGTTTGCTTTTGAATAATGAGGCAGCAGGAGAAACGAGAGCAGCTTCTTGCTCTGAATTCAAATCTCTACTGGCCCCACGTTGTTTTCCACAAGGACAATGTCACATGGTGACACGAACACTTTCTAGGAGAAATCTGGGAATGGCTTTAAAGCTTCTGCAGAGAACTGGGACAGAGCTCCCCTGGCCTCAGGCTACTCAGAGAAACATTTCTGCCTCTTTCTTCTCTGGCTATAACAGGAGGATAACAGGCTTTTCCCAAGGACTTTGGAAAGAGCAACTGAGAGCCATTGCATCGTCTCTCCAGTAGAAGGGAGAGTTCCTGCTCTCACAGGAAAACATCCTGAGGACACCAGGTATTTCTGCAACTGCAGAGGTGCAATGTAACCAACAGCAGAGGAGCCCACCTGTAAAAAACAGTAGCCAGGGCTTTAGCCACGGAGAAGGGATCTTTCTTCTGCAGAGGAGCAGCCTCCACCCACTTGGTGAAGTAGTCAGTCACAAGCAGGACATGTGTGTTGCTCTGGCTTGTCTCAGGAAAAGGCCCTGCGTAAACAGCCATCAAAAAAAATCAATGTGATGCCCTCATATCCCCCAAATGGGCAAAGTGAAAAACCCAGTCGCTGCAGAAGTGACCACGACTCTCTTCTGCAACATCCTTCAGCCAGAACATTTTCGGTGACCTTGGTCAGCAAAGATACACCCAAGGGAGCCTCAGTTCCGGGGAAGAGGGCCCGCCCACAGCTCTCAGTGTGTGTACAGAGGGAGCCCAGCCAAGCCCAGAGATCGGGTTGCAGCCTGGGCGGCTGCTGTGCCCTCCTTGGCACCTCCTCAGAGGCAGCGGCAGCTTTCCCCCGTGCTGCGTGTGGCAGCAGGTCTGCCACACTCCCAGCTGGAGGGAGGAGCCCTGAGAGCCACTTGAGACACTCACTCACCGTGGATGTCTAATCCCAGCACTTCCCAGGGGGATTCCACCCTGACGGGCCGGGCTTTCCGCATCACGCTCTTGTTGTGCTCCGCGTTCTGGCACGTTTCACACATCTTGATCTGGAGAGAGAAAAGAGGGATCAAAGGACTTGGGAACGTGCTGACGGATCCTGTCAGACTCAGACTGCACCGTGAGACACAGCAGGGCTGAGCACTTTCCTTTCTCACAACAAAATAAGGAGGTGCAGGAAAAAAAGAGGATAAAGCACAACAGGCTGACGCGTCTCACCTTTCACAAGGCTCACCTGACAGCTTTCTCTGACACAATAACCAAATTTCTCAACGTGGCCTACAGCTAAGCTATTTCTCGCCCTGTTTCCAGGCAAATTTTTATTGTATTTTGACCTCTTACTGCTGGTTAGAGAAATCCTCAGCCCTAGGATGCTGGAGGAGCTCAGACCACGCAATGCAAGCACACTCCTTAAACCACAGTGCTGCAGAGTCCTGCTGCAGGGAACTGCCAGCAATGAAACAGACAAGGCAAAGCAGCTGAGCAGACAGTGAGATCCTCCTCTTGCCTTAGTTTAGGGAATTGGGCAGCTCTGGAAAGAATCCAAACTGCCCAAAGCTAGACTCAGCAACTTGTCTGAAGCAATCTCACATTGCCATGCTGACCAAAACTGCTCTGCACAAGGAGGCTGAGGAGGCTTCCTGACACTCAGGGGAAGACATCCAGCCTACCCAGCTGCCTCGGGACGTTCCAAGATTCACCTGCAGAGTATCTCGGTGTGTGGCTTCCCAGCACATGCACAGGGAATGACATCATCCCTGCACCAGCGCTCCTGTGGCTGCTGCCTCGGAACTGCTGCCAGCACCGGTGTCACGGACACGGTCACTGCCCTCCACTTACCCAGTCCACAACATCCTTCACGATGCCCAGCCAGTAGTACCGGCTCTGGATGCGGTGCACGGTCTTCTTCTGGCCCAGGTGGTTCCCGATTTCGGTGAAATGGCTTTCCAGGAAGACCTGGCGCCTCCGCTCGGGGTCCACGATCACCTCGCGCTTCTCCTCCTTCTTGGGTCCCACATAGTAGAGGCAGCCGCCTGCGGATGCCAGAGGTTAATCTGCAACAACGCCCTCTGACAGCTCCTCGCCGCCAGAAAAAGGGTCATTTTCCACACTGGGAAACCCAGCTGAGACACAGCTCCGGGCGCTGCGCTGCCGGGGGAGCTCCTGGACGAGCTGCTAAGCTGGAATCACCCCTGCGCACGCCCACGGAGCTTTTTTACACCCAGAACTCTGTGCAATCCACCGCTACGACAAAGCCACGGGGCAGCCGTGGAGCACCGGTGCCGCCCGGGCTGACGCGACCCCGCTCGGTGCCCCCGAGGCGGTGCCGGGCCCGGGGCCGGCCGGGGAGCGGCGGCGGCGATGGCGCTGCCCAGGAGCCGCATCCCCTCCCCACGCCGAGCCTCCGGCACATCCACCCCCGGTGTGAACGGGGCCGGCACCCGCCGGCCTCCCCCCCAATGCTGCCCCCGGGGCACGCCCAGGGCAGCCAGACCCCGCCGCGCTGCCCCCCGGTCCCCACCGTCCACGACGAACTTCCGGGCGTAGCGCTTGAGGTTCTTCCTCTTGATGGAGCAGAAGCTGGGGGGGAAGCAGCCCTCGGCCAGCAGCCGGTAGATGTCCTCGAACTTACTGCCGTAGCCGCAGGGCTCGGCCGCCACCACCACCTCCCGCTCGGCCTCGGGCAGCGCCGCGTCCATGGCCGGGCCGGGCCGGGGCCGAGCTCACCCCGCCGTGCGCGTCCCCGGAGCGCGCCCCCGCTGCCCGCGCGCGCCCCCGCCGGGGATGCTCAGGGAGCGTCTGCAAAGAACCTTCGGCGGCCGCTGCCGCTCCGAGCGGGCCGGGCCCGGCCCTGAGGGCTGCGGGGCAGCGGCCGCGCTGTGGGACCGGGCCGCGATGGCGTCACGGAGATGGCAAAAACAACGAGCGTAAAAGCGGAGAGAACGGGCGAGTTCCGCCGCTTTCCGTTTTCGCCCCGGTTGGGAATTTGCCGATGCGCCCTCCCGCGGACGGAAGCGGAGCCTTTTGAGGGCAGGACCGAAACGCGTTCGCCGGCAGGAAACATGTCCGCGGGCCGGCCGTTCCGCGGATGCGCCTGCTTCTTCACCGACAACATCTTTGTGGGGCGGTTCGGGCTCCACGTGCGGTACCGGGACGAGCCGCAGCTCCGCCGGGACCACGGCCGGGTAGCGCGGGGGCGGGCGGGCCGGGGGCAGCGGGCCGTGCCGGCGGCCGCGGCGGTGACGGCCCCGTGTGTTGCAGGCGCTGCGGGAGCGCGGCTGCCGGAGCGAGGAGCAGTTCCGGGAGGTGCTGAGGGAGGTGAGCAGCGGGAGCCCCTCACGGCCGCCGGCGGCTCTGGGCACCGAGCCGCAGGATGGGCTGGGTGCGGAGGGACATTAAAACTTATCCTGGCCACGGCAGGGACACTTCACGCTGTCCCAGGCTGCTCCAGCCTGGCCTTGGGCACTGCCAGGGATCCAGGGACAGCCACAGCTGCTCTGGGCACCCTGCGCCAGGGCCTCAGCTCCCTCACAGGGAGGAATTTCTCCCCAAAATTCCTGTCCTCTGTCAGTGTGAAGCCATTCCCTGTCACCCCAACCCTTATAAATCGTTTCTCTCCATCGTTTTTTGTCGGCCCCTTCGGGCCTTGCAAGGCCACACTGAGCTCACCCCAAAGCTTCTCCTGGCCGGGTGAGCACCCCAGCCCTGCCAGCCTTTCCTGCCGGCAGAGCTGCTCCATCCCTCTGCCCCTCCGGGCTCTCTCCAGCACTCCCGGTCCCGGGGAGGGGATGAGGAGCCCCGGCTCCCTCAGGGATCCCTCAGCACCGGCAGTGCCACACGCCGGGGGTCGGTCCCCGGGGGAGTTTGGCCTTGCTGGAGCCCCTCTGTTCCTGCACCGCGTCCCGATCCAGTCCCAAGGGAAGAATTCCCCTTGGGCGCCATCAGCGAGGAGTTTATTCAGCCACCACCCTGCAATTAAATCCTGTCAGTCAACACATCCGAGCCGCTCCCTCCTTGGATTTACTCTGCTGGCTGCCAGTGCCCTCCTTTGTTTTTCCTTGTCCCTTCTTGTGCCAATCATTTTTAAAGGCAACCCCGAGATGGGATCCTTTCTCACAGAATTTCTGTTGCTTTCCAGGCCAGGGACAGGGCTCCAATGTCACCTGACACTAAGGGGACAGACGGGTTCTTTTAGGAATTCTTGGCAGAATGATGGTGGCTGTAAATCATACTGTAATTAAAGCTTTATTAACTGGATATTATGATTCATACAGCAGAGAATTTATGAGTAGAACAGCACAGGATTTCCCCAGGCAGAATCAATGGAGCACAACAAGCAATGTGACCCAGAGTTTATAAAACAAGATCCCAACTTTGGCTGTAATTTACAATCACCTCGGTTCTAAGCACCTTTTAATCACCTGGGCTCTCTGCAGATCTGCTTAGATCTTCACACAAGGTTTGCTGTATCAATATAAACATCATGGAGGACTCTTAGAAATTACACTAATAAATAGGAGGCACTCAGTGCTGGCAGGAAGCAGATGACAGTGGCTGTCCCTGACTGGGGGAAGGCACAGCTCTCCCTGTCCAGCAGCAATTCCAGTCCAAATTTCCCACTTAGAACTCAGTTCTGATTTTTTAGGCAGTGCTGGGATACAGATTCCTGCCCTGTGACCTTGGGGCTGGGAGGGAGGGGGAGAGGAAGGAAGCTGAGAAATCTGTTGGATTTGTCTGCTTGGTTCCCAAGACCTTCAGGGCCTGACACTGAGGGAAAGGGAAAGAGCACAGGAGCTGCTTGGTCCCAGGGAATGGCTGCTCACTCTCTCCTCACTGAGGACTGCTACAAATGAATCTGGTGAGGGGGAAATAAACAGGAGGAGCTGTCTGGATCAGCTGTTTGCTCTGCAAAGGCAGCTTAGCCTGTCTCCACCACACTTAGCAGTAATCCCTTCATGACAGGACTTGTCTCACTCCCAGGAAATGTCTTTATTTTGGACAATGCCTCTATTGTCAGAACAAAAACCAGATTCTGGAGGTGTCAGTATGCCTGAAAGGGCTGAGACCCCACAGCTCCACTTGACACTTCCACAGAAAAGTCCTCAGTCACTTTTTAAGCCACCTGTAAAGGGAACATCCTCTCAGGCGTTTGGTTCCAGATATTTGCTGGACTTGTCGTGATCACAGAAAACCAAAGCAAACACTCTGTGTCCCAGAGGTGCCCCCAAACAAAAATAACTGGTTTAAAACAAGAGCAGATTCCTGGAGCTGTTTCCCTCAGCCCTGCAGATTTCTGACAGTGTGCTCTGTTGTTCACTTGCAGATTGAGGCAGAAGTGCAGAGGAGAAAACAGTTACCCCATCAGTCAGTGGAACGCAGAGCCATCATCTCCAAGTGCTACAAACCAAAACACCCAGAGGTGTACACTCTGCAGGTACACAGGAGGTTTGGAATCTCTTTTGCACCCAGAAAAAAATCACCTGAGATTTTTATTTTTGTAGTTTATTTCCCTCTCTTTAGCACTGCACCGTGCTAAAGCTGCACTGAATTAAAGCACAGGTGTAGCATATGAAAACTGGATTTAAAACTTGAAAAACACGACAGCACAGCGTGCTCTCCAGGCAAGATTCCTGGTGTTCCAGCCAGGAAAGGCTCTTTCCTGTCATGTCTGTAATAAATCTGGCCAGTTACTCCTAAAAAAACCACGAACTAAAGCAAGCAGCAACTGCCCTGCCCCACCAGGTAAAGCACCAGTGCCATTCTGCATTTCCTGCTGTGGTATTACCCAAGTGTGACTCAGCCTTGCTCCCTAGGGATGGGTATTTCCCTGGGAGCCCATTTTCCTCTCGGGCTCTGCAGGCTGATTGTGTTTCTGTGTCATTTTCCCATCCTTCCCTTGACACCAGGATTCCTTCCTGGCCCCAGAGTTTCTGGAAATCGAGAGGTTCTGCACATCTCCAGGTGCTGATCTCCAGGGCCTCCTGAGCTACCTCGAGTCCTTCTCAGGTAAAGAAAACAACATCTGATGACACACATCTCCCTGGTGACAGCTGTTCCCAGGCCCTGTCTGGAACAGCTCTGCTGTGACACAAGCTGAGGCACACAGGATGCTATTCCAGCCTGAGGAGGGTCTCTGGAGAGGCAGCAGTTCTGCTCTGGATCAGAGGCTGTTTTCTGCTTTCCCATCCTAGCCTGCTGATGTCTCACCAGAGGCTCCAGCTGCAGCAGGGCTGGGGTTCTGGTTGTTCCACACCTCACCAGGAGCCTGCCGAGGGAGCACTGGGAGCCCAAGCTTGGCTTTCCTCCCCAGGTGCCTTCCCATTGCAGACAGTTCCTGGGGTTAGTCTGGGCTGAAACAGCTTCAGTCTAGATTTTAGTATTTGAAAAGGAGAGCTGGGTATCCAGCTTCCCTGGAGGCAGCTGTGAAGCTCCCTGCCTACCAGAAAAGCTGCCAAGATGCAGAGGGAAGAGGCAGAGCTGCCTCCTTTCCTCAAGGCAAAGGACAGCAGTGTCTGTGTGCAGGGCTCCTGGATTTACCCAGAGCACCAGTTCCAGCCACAGCCTTCTGCTCTGGAAATGAGGGACCAGCATGAAAAACAACAAACACACCCCAGGGCTGATGCAGGGAATGGTCCCAGCTCAAGTGGAGCCTGTGGGTGCTGTGCTCTCACTGCCACCAGCTCAGTGCAGCTGCACAGGCAGCCAGGAACCCTGTGCAGCTCCCCAGCAAACTCTGTCCCACTGTCGTGACAGATAAGAGGATCTATCGGCTCCCAGTGTTCACAGAGCAGTTCTGCCAGGCCTTGCTGGATGAGCTGGAGAACTTTGAGCAGTCAGATATGCCCAAGGGCAGGCCCAACACCATGAACAACTACGGGGTAGGACTCATCCCCTGTGCTTCTTTTCCTCCAAATTTAAATCAAGGAGAGTTTGTAAAGAACACTCACCTTTTAATCTTATTACTCTGTGTTTTCCCCCATCCCTCTCCACTTTGATCCTCCTTCCTTTTCCCTTTGCTCCAAAGTCCTTGAGCAGAGCCAGCAGCAGGGCTGGAGGAGGGCAGAGCTCTGAGGAGGCTGAGCTGCTCCCCCCGCTGTCCTGGCACAGGTTCTGCTGAACGAGCTGGGCATGGATGAGCCTTTCCTGACGCCGCTGCGGGAGCGGCTCCTGCCCATCACGGCGCTGCTGTACCCGGAGCTGGGCGGAGCCTGCCTGGACAGCCACAAAGCCTTCGTGGTCAAGTACTCCCTGCACGAGGACCTGGACCTGAGCTCTCACTACGACAACGCCGAAGTCACCTTGAACGTTTCCCTGGGGAAAGAATTCACAGAAGGAAATTTGTACTTTGGGGAATTCAACCAGGTACTGAGCACGTCCCACTCACCTCTCTCTCCTTGCCTCTCAGCTTCCAGGCATCCACTGTGTCCAACAAAAAAATTCTTCACTTCTGACAGTCAGACCTGCTCTGTCCCTTCCCCATTTCTTGCATGGCTTGGTTATACAGGAGCCTCTTTTGCTGCAATATTCCTACCAATACCAATATTCAGTATTTTGAAGAGAGAACAGATGCAGCTTTGCAGTAGAAACTGGAGTGAAACGAACCATTCCCTTTCCACATCTGAAACCCTGAGCAGGGAGGTGCTGAGGGAGAGATTTATTTCAGATGTGACTTCAGCCTACATCTCTAGCACCTGTTTTTAGGGCAAGAGAAGGGTAGAAGCTCCCATGCAGCTGTGAAATGTGGAGGTTTTATTTTGCTTGAATCTCTCTAAATTCCCTCTGAACTTGGCAGTGGGAATGAGGGTTTTCCCTCACCGTGGTGCTCCCTGGGTACTGTGGGGTAAGAGGTGAAAAATTTCAACCATTTGAGGGCTTTACTGGTGTGACACAAACGCCCCTGCCTTTGTTGCAGGATCCCAGCCCCGTGCCCAAGTACATCGAGGTGGAGCACGTGGGGGGCCGGGGGCTGCTGCACCGAGGGGGGCAGATCCACGGGGCGCTGCCCATCGCCTCGGGGGAGCGCTGGAACCTCATCGTGTGGATGAGAGCATCGGCCGTCCGCAACCGCCTGTGCCCCATGTGCCGCAGGAAACCCGAGCTGGTGGAGGCTGAGGGCTTCGGGGACGGCTTCACGGAGCCTCCGCAGGGGGAGGAGCTGCCCCAGACCGTGAATGTCTGTGCCCTGGGCTAGCAGGGGGCAATTCCCCACACCGAGCTGCCCAGAGCTCCTCTCTGACCTCCCAGGCTGCACGAGTCCTGCGAGGAGCAGCTCTGACCTTGGGAAGGGATGCAAAGCCAGCCCTGCCAGGATTCCAGTGAGGGCTCAGGCTGGGGCTGGAGGACTCTGCAAGGCACAGAAACCCCAACTCTGATTCCCTGCAGGAGCTCTCTCAGTATTCCCAAGTGCACAAGGAAAACAGCCAAAGCTCCTTGGCCTCTCTGCGAACAGCAGCACCCCAGGTCCCTCTGGAAATGGGGCAGAATGGGACAATAAACCATTTCTGTGCTGTTCTTGGGCCTCCTGTCCTCTGCCAGGGGAAGAGCTTTGTGTTACTGAGTGGCCAGGAAGGATCTGCTCAGGAATGAGATTCAGGGGTTTCATACCGAGCTGCTGGGAATTACCATCACTGGATATTTGTCTAACCCAGCCCCTAGGGGGGCTCAGAGCTCTCCCAAGGCTTCTTGGGACACAGTCTTCCCTTTCAAAAGTTTTGTGAACCTTACTAAGCAGAGGCTGAGTTCTGGGAGCCACCTGCAGCACAGCAGAACTTCCCAGAGGAGGAGGAGATGTACATTTAACTTTGCTTTAGTTACATGAGCCAGTGAAAATATAAAACAGCTCTGCCAGCCTGGGTGCAGCAGCAGCAGCAGAGGCCTGGGGCTGCTGAATTTGGCACCAAGGTCCCCCAGGAGCTGATGGATTGGAAGGGTTGAGTGCTTTCCCCTCCTTCCCTCCAGCTGGCTGAAAGCTTGTGACTCTTCCATCTACTGAACAAACTAAAAAAGCTAAATACCGTCTGGTTTCTCTGGAAAATTAACTCGATATTCGATAGATGCTGCTGAATTTATGAGGGGCTTTCCATGGATGTGTTCAGTGCAGTAGTTAGAGCACAAGGGCAGTCACATCGGTAATTGTGGAGCGCTGAACTGAGAGCAGCTCGCACAAAAGGTGTTCATTGAAGCTTTCCCAGCGGCCCCGCTGGATT
The DNA here is from genome assembly GCF_022539315.1 of Serinus canaria. NCBI lineage: Eukaryota > Metazoa > Chordata > Aves > Passeriformes > Fringillidae > Serinus > Serinus canaria. Next base: position 11,534,687 of record NC_066329.1, read on the forward strand.
TTAGCACAGGGCACTGATGAGCTGCTCATTAGCAAAACTCATTAAAATTACACCGGGGGAAGGAAACCGGCTGTTGTATCTGAGCGAGGAGTCGCTACCAAGAAACGCAGTCTCGAAGCCTTTACCTCGTTCACTGGAGAACGTGAGCGCTCCCGATCTGCTGGAATCCACCCCAAAAACTGAGCTGCAGCCCGGGCGAGGCGGCCCCCGGAACCAAAGAGCGCGGCCCGGCTGCAGCCCGGTCCTGCGCGCGGCGGACGGAGGCGGGAGGCGGCCAGCGCGGCCCCGGCGGCGGGAGCCCCGCTCGGGGCGGCGGGACCCGGCCCGGTGAGTTCCCGCTCCTCTCGCTCCTCTTACCTGCGGAGGGGCCGGGCCGGGCCAGCTGAGGACACCGGAGGAGGGCGGGCCGGGGGGAGACAGGCCCGAGCGCTGTGGCGGCCCCGGGGCCGGGGGGGGCTGGTCAAGAGCTGCGCACTTAAAGGGGCCGCGCGCGCAGAACGCGCCCGCTGAGCTCTTAAAGGGCCAGCGCACCTCGTGATAAGCTCTTAAAGGGACAGAGCACCTCGTGCTGAACTCTTAAAGGGCCAGCACACCTTGCACGGACTGTTAAAGGGCCAGCGCACCTGCCGGGGGTAAGGGCAGGGCCAGCCCCTGCAGCCGCCCAGGGCAGAGCAGCGCCGGGGCCGGGCCTGGGCAGGGCTGGGTGGGCGGGAGGAGTCGCTGTGGGCCCCTCTTGGTATCAGGATGGCGGTGAGAGCCCGGCTTGGGGCACAGCCAGCCTGGGATGCTGCTGTCTGAGCCCAGCTCCAGACCCATTGATCCTGCTGCCACAGCCAGAAGGGAAAGATCCCAGTCCCAAACGCTGCCCCAGCAAGGTCCCGTGCAAGGGGCAGCTGCTGGGCGTGCGTGCATGGAGGACTCTCATCCTCTCATCCTTCCCTGCATGCCCGTAATGATTCTCATTGCTTCTGGGGTTTTTTCCTGATTGAAATTTCCCAATGGAAATCAATCAAAGGTCTGATTTGCTTGGGAGCAAATCCAAATTGCTGCCTGGGAATGTGGTAAACAAACAATTGATTAAATGTGGGGGTTGGAAGGTGGCTGTGAGAAAGCGTTTCCCAGCTCCTGCTCTGCCCACGGTGCCAGTTTGTTTTTTAAATTAATGAGAGCATGGATCACACTGGCCTGGGGCCGCCGGCATCCCTGGGGCTGATGGACGGGGTAGCAGCTCAATGCATCATCTGTTTTCCAAGAGTAAATTGGAATATTAAAAATTCATCCTTCCCCTTGGCTTGTGCCTGCTTGCAGCATTTTAAGTAACAGGGTGAGTGACTTGGGGAGGTCGTTTTGTTCTGCTGACTGTGGCTGCAGTGTCCATCATCCCTCGCCTGTGTCCATCTGTGGTGCAGCTTCTCCTGCTAGCTCCTGGTGCCATGGGGTGACCATGGGGTGACCATGGGGTGACCACAGGCACAGCCCAGCTGCAGACACAGCCGCAGGCCCCTCTGTGCACAGTGGGGTCAGCCTGATCCTCTAGGGACAAACAGCAGGAGCACAGGGAAAAGCTGCTGGAAAACCTGCTGGAAAACCTGCCTGGGGACACTTGTCCGAGGCAGCTGACAAAGGCACAGCTCCCTGCCCAGGGCTCCGTGTTGGGGGTTGGTGAAATTCCCAGAGGCCATGGCCGTGATGGGAGATCGGCAGAGCAGGGAGGGAGTTTCCCTGGAGCAAGCTTGCCAGGGCTGGTGGCTCAGACTGGAGTGAAAGATTTTGGGGCTGCTGGGCAAGGTTGGTCGCCCCGTGGCTCTGATGTGACCCCTCCCTTTCCCCCTTTCCCCAGGAGCTGCCATGGCCCACAGCCGCTCGCGGAAGCGCTCACGGAGCAGGAGCAAAAGTGACTCTCGGAGCAGGCAGGAGAGGAAGGAGAAGAAAAGGAGGAAGAGCAGCAAGGACTCGCAGCAGGGCAGCAGCTCTCCACTGAGGAAGAAGATCTCTGGCTCTCATGGGCACACCTCCAGCTTGGCAGCAGCCAGGGAAGGTGGGGAAGGCCCCTGAGCCTTTGCTTTCATCACATGTCCCTGGGCAGGTGCACAGAGAGGGCCCAGGGGAAGAAGAGGGTCCCTGGTTTCAGTTGGTGTCTGTCACCTTGTCCTGCACTTTGTGCTCATTTTAGTCTCGTTCTGACAAGTTCAGAGCTCTCAGCCCCTCCATGAGCTGCCCTGGTACCACAGAGCATCCTGGGTTGAACGTGGGCACAGAGAGAAATTCCAGGCAGGAAAGAAACCAGGCTGGGAGGGGGATAAAAAACATCTCTGCTGCTGCAGGGCCAGGGCTGCTGCACTCACCCTCTTCTTGTGTATTGCAGAAAAGAAGAAGGAAGGAAAGGACAAAAAGAAGAGGAAGGCCAGTACCTCTTCCTCTGGGACATCTTCATCCACCAGCTCTTCCTCATCTTCCTCTTCCTCCAGCTCCTCTTGTGATGATTCCAGTGACAGCGACTCCAAAGTGAAGAAGAGTCAAGACAGCAAAAAAAAGCGAGTGAAACAGAAAGACAAAAAGAAGAGGAAGAAGAAGGAGAAAAAAATAAAGAAGAAATCAAAGAAGAAGGCAAAGGAGAGGGCTAAGGAGGAGAAAGCCAAGGGAGAAGAGGTGCCCGGCCCCTCGCTGGAGCAGTGGCAGAAGGAGTCAGTGGTGGACTCTGGGCCAGGTAAGGGAGCTCTTTCCCTCCTGCTGGAGCCTGTACTGGTCCCTTTCCATCTGGGGTGTCTGAGGGAAGCAGGGCTGGGTACAGGCAGGAGCCCCAGGCTCCCCTCCCTCCTGTGTACGGTGCCCACCCTTGAGCCACAGAGATTGGTTTGTTAAGTGTTAGGATGTGGTTTATAGATGGGAGGGGGGAACAAAGAGGCCAAATGGAAGGACAGAGTCAGCAGTAAATCCTGGCAAAGCTGGTCCAAAGGGATATGAAGTGTCCCTTTCTTTGTGAGATTTGTCTCCACATCCCGAGCACCGCTGGGAAAGGGGTGTGGAATGTTGTCCATGGGCTGCAGCCCTGGTGGCTGTGCCCTCTCCTGGAGCAGAGCTCTGACTGAGCCCTGCGTCCAGTTCTGACAGATGAACAGAAATCCCGGATCCAGGCCATGAAGCCAATGACAAAGGAGGAGTGGGACGCGAGGCAGAGTGTCATCAGGAGAGTGGTGGATCCCGAAACAGGGAGAACCAGGTATGACCCTGGGGAAGAGGGAGATAGGTTCTCCATTCCCATCCATGCTGAGTGGGCTGGGGGCCTGGAGGATGCCTGTCCATGGCACTGCAGCACCACACCTGAACCCCCTTCAGCAGCAAAGGCCTGAGCCAGCCCCTCACAGGTCCCCTCTCATCAGGCCTTGTGTGACTTACCTAGAAAGTGACACAATGACACCAAATCATTGAATTGTGCTGGGGCTCCACACAAGGGACTCTGGGCTGTATCCCATTGCTGCATCCACTTACTTTCAGCTCCAAAGCCCTGGGCCCTGGTTAACACCCAGGTGGGAGTGAGGAGAATGTGCCCTGTGGGGTTACAGACAGCGATCAAACCCAAGTTCATTTAGCTGCCAAATAGAAATGACCCAGTTTTTAATAAACTGCATCTTCTCAGCAAGCAGAAAACGTCATGCTGAAGAGAATTGGGTATGACAAGTCCAGTCTTAAAATAGAAGGCAGCCTGCAGGGCTCAGGGAGGTGTGGAACAAAGGTCGGTTCCCTGTAAGGCACGTAATGAAGACAATTAAATTTCTGTTCATGTCTGGAGGTGTGAGCCGCCTCCAACACTGCTTGGAATTTGCTCAGCAAGATATTCCCCAGCCTGGCTGCATTTCAGGCCTAAACTGGCTCCTATTCCTGAATGGCTTTGCAGCTTCCTGGGGCAGCCAGGACCACACCTGAATTCTATGAAAAAAAGAGGTTTTGCATGGGTTGAGGCACTGTGGATTGTAGGGTGACGGGGGATGCTTTCACTAGGAGTGTTTTGCTGTGCCAATGTGACTGACTGCACACAGCAGGCAGTGCCCACAGCCTGGGGCAGAGCCAGCTGGCCCTCAGTTCTCAGGGGAGCACTCCTGTCCTTGCTGCAGTGTGGTGACATTAATCGCACGGGAGCAATGGCAAAGCCTGCTGTGCTGTTTAAGCTTGACACGAAAACAAAGTCACAAAATGCTGTGTCAGGGGTGGGTCAGCACAGGCCTTGCCTGGAGGTGCCTCAGCCCAGCACCTGCTCCTGGGTCTGGGGGAGTTGGAGCACAGCAGGTGCCCTCGGGGTGGGGGTCAGCACCTTTGCAGCTGCAGGAACTGGCCAGTACCCTCAGGGCTCCTGGGCCTGTGTTTGTCTTGCAGGCTCATTAAGGGGGACGGGGAAGTCCTGGAAGAAATCGTCAGCAAGGAGAGACACAAGGAGATTAACAAGGTAGTGGGAACTGGCCACCAGCATGAGCTGCACGGGGGTCTGGGCACAGCCAGGGAGCTGCTGCACCCAGAGGGGTTGTGTTTCCACCCTGGGGATGAGCTGAGCCCTGGTAGCACTGCCAGGCTCCCAGGGTGGTGCTGGTGGTCCTGCAGGCTTGGGCAGGAGTGCTGTGAGTGCTGTGTGTCCCTTGCAGCAAGCCACACGTGGAGATGGGCTGGCCTTCCAGGTGAGGACGGGGATGCTGCAGTGAGGGCAGGCACAGCCAGCCCTGGAGCCCGTCCAGTGCCCCTGCCAGGCCGGGGGAGCCTCTGCCTCTGGACCACACAGACAGCACCGTGTCAAGATGTTCCCCAGGGGCCCTTTCCAGCTGCTCTGTAAGTTACTGACTGGGAAGGAGAGTGACTTTAGTGGCTCCTCTCCCAGTAAACAGCTTCTCCCCTCCCTGTCCCAGCTCAGGCCAGTGTGGCTCTAATGCACCTGAGCCATTTGCCCCAGTGCTCCTCTGGATGCTGGAGGAGCTCAGCAGCACCCAGGGCAAAGGCTCAAGGGTGCTGAGCACCTCAGGGTGCTCTGGGCTTTGGGGGGCAGGAGCCAATGCTGTGGCCAGAACAGGGTGTGTACAAAGGCCACAAAACACAGCTGGCTGCCACTTCTTCCCCTCAGGGGCTGCCCATGCCCCTTTCCCTGCTGGATCTGGCTCACAGGCTCTCTGCACTCACTGAGCCTGCTCAGAGAGGAGTGGCTGTGGCTCTGCTCAGGCTGCAGCTCCTCTGCACCCGAGTGCCACCCTCCACTGTGCCCCAGGGCTTCTCCCAGCCTTCCTGCAGCTTCACCTCCTCGGGTAGGGGAGCACTGACCTGGCACACTGCACTGGCATCTGTGCAGGTGTGTGCTTTGTGCAGGGGTGGCTTTGCCTTGCTCTCTGCTCCTGCATGCAACTCATGTCCCTTCCCCACAGCACAGGCCCTGGGCAGCGCTGGGGCTCTGGGCTTCTCAGGGCCCAGGGCTGCTCTGAAGTGAACACAGCAGCCTTTTCCCTTGCTGGGAAGTCCATAAATCTGCAAACTGTAAAAAAGAAAAGGACAAATGGGTTAAAGGACAAATGGGGTCCTGCAGGACTGATCTCCACAGAGGGTTTCTTCATTCTGTTCATGGCTGTAACCCCATTAAACTGGCACCTGCTCACATCTGATGACTTGTCTGTTCCTAGAGTATTCCCCCACCCCAAAAAAAGCAGACAGAGAAAAGCCTTCCCATTTCTTTAATCTGTGTAACTCACAATGGTACTGTACACGAAGCACACCAGGCATTGGAACGATGCACTAACAGCAAGGAGGAGAAGGAAGTTGTACACAAGGTTTGCCACACACACGCGAGTCATCGGCACGGCACACGCGGGGCGTACCCGGCGCCCTCGGGCATCCCCCGCTGGTTCCCCACGCACAGCTGGTACCCCTAGAGCAATTTTTTATAAATAAAATATAACTAACATCGTTGGTATAAAATTGACAGTCGAGGGTATCAACAGGCAGAGGAAGGGGACCGTAAGGCTTCTAAAACTAATAGGAAATGCAGCAAACAGTGGAGATACCTGAAGAAGGGGCTGCTACAGCAAGCACGGCGGCTGCTGGGAGGGTGGTGGTGACCCTTTGGCTGATTTCTGCTCTGGGCTCGTGCCCCTGACACTGTAAACGGTTTTTGGTATTAGGATTTCGCCTCATCTGACTGAGTGATCTGAGCAAACCCAGGAAAACGACTCAGAGGGAATGCACGGGCTCCTCTCACTGGTTTTGTAAAAGACTTTTAAGGGACAGTGTCAGGTAGAAAGTCCGGCCTAAGGGTGCAGTAATATAAAAAGCTGCTTTTCATAAAAAATCTGAGCTCCGCAGCAGAGTTTGATTCCCATGGAAACGGAAAAGCAACCCCAAAGCCCGAGGCTGTGTTGTGCTGATGTGCAGAACAGGACGTGGGCTGTCACTGAGGGCTGCCCAGACAACGGCCGAGGGAGGAGGACAAGAAACTTCCCATTCTCTCCTTTCAAAGCAAACAAGTTACTCGTAACAAGGATAAATTAGGTCTTTACCCTGACAGTGCCCCTTTAGTAAGGATGGAATATACATTCATCTTTCCCTCACCATGTCCAAACGGATCCACTTCCATACATGTGGAAAGGCATCGGGTCACATGCACTGCTCTCCAAAACAGCTCGGGACAAACAGGTTATAAACACAGAGTGAAACTATTGCTATTGTTCTGTGAGTGTGGATCTCTGCTTCAGAGGGATGAGTGCCAGATGGGGGCGGCTGAGGATTGAGCGATGGAGAAGGGGATGGGACTGAGTTGGTGAAGAAAAACTTGGTGGCATTATTTCCTGGTAACTACACCCACCTCCCAGGGTATTATTGCAGCAATAAAGATCCTGCTCTACAATTGCTTCTCCATGTTGGATCCGTACAATGGCAACGGATGGGGGGCCAGGGGAAGGACCCGGGCAAGGTTCAAGAAGCTCAACAAAGGATGAGGATGGAGGTGCTGTGATTGTCAGGCTAAGTGGTCAGGAGCTGTTTAAAACATGAAGTGATGGAGAGGGTGAGTATCATATTGCACTTCTGCATTCATTGACAGTTACATTAAACTTGGTCCGTAAAATAATTGCTTTGTACATAATGCCTGAAACAAAAAGCTACATTTTTAAAATATTAATAAACCCTGAAGGTTCCAGTCCCTCCAGACATTTTTTTTCCTCTACATAAATAAATAACTTTCAATTTTATATATCCACTTTTTATGTTGAACATTTACATTCGCCTCTGTTTTACACTATCTACACATAAGAAAATGTGAACAACTCGTCAACTGGAAAATGTACAGGTCATGCCTCGGTCCTGGACCTGGAGGAAAGGTGAATTTTGCAAAGGCCATATCCAAATTTGCAGAAATTATTTAGTGATTGGTTTGGTGACTTCACAGGATGGATTGTGGCTTGGCTTCCTACTCAGATGGCATCTGTTTGATAGAACATTCGGCTAGCAAAAAGCTGGGACAAATTCTCATTGTTTTCAAACCCAGTAAAAGCTCTGGATGTACATTCCAAGAAAGCCAATCTGAGTCAGCAGAAAGGGAAGTCAGTTTCTGGTAACAAAAAGTCATCAGGTACATTCTGTACTCGGATAATTACCAAAGAGAAGTGGTTAAAGGTTTTGCAGTCAGGTCTGAGCGCTCCAGGGGCTCTGATGCTGGCGGCAGCTCTGCACTGTCCCTGCTCTGCCTCGGCCTGGACCCTCCACACCACGAGCACATGAGTTGGATGAGTTGGATTTGTCCAGCGTGGCCCAGAGGCAGCGAGCAGAGCAGCGTTCACAGTGCTGTGTATCTCAGTGCGGCCGTCCTGCACCGTTCTTATTGAAACTGGTAAGAAAATGAAGCAGCCAGTCTAAAAAATTCTCTGTTATAAATAAGATCCTCGTAAGTAGAAAGTGATATAAAGACAGGAGAGTGTGGTGGGGAAAGCAGGGTTACACACAGTCAGGGAGCTCGGTAGGACTAGAAAATCTCCACGTGAAGAGGCCAACTGGAGTCTGTGAATGGGCACCGTGGAACCCCTGTGTGTGTGCAAGGAGGGAACCTTTGCTGGCCCCGGGAGGGACAGGACTGAGGGGCTTTTTGGCAAGCCCTGGCTCCAGGCACTGTTCTCTGTCCCTGTCTCGGTGTCACTGGGGTGCCAGCCCTCTGCCACATGCCCGCCAGCTCACTCCAGCAGCACAAACACAGTGCCTCAGGCACATCCACTGAGAAACACACCAGAAAAATTAAGATATGGCCTTTTCTTAAGGTTGCCTGACATTGTTGGCACACTTCCTTACAGTCTCCTTACTGCTGGAAAAACTTCTGCACAGATTGTTTTTCGTTTTTTTTTTAAATATATACATATATATATGTGTGTGTGTGTATATATGTATAGATATCCACACACACCCTGGCTTAGCAATATTTCATTGTCATGCACTACAAACACTGGTGTAGCTACATGAGATGGTAACAGGTTTCCATTCTAAAAATCATCAGTGCAAAAAACAATGAGGTTTTACAGTTCAGTAACTATAGGTAAAAGATGCAAGTCTAGTTCCCATGAAAGCTGCTACTGAACTTGGAGAGAACCTGGGAAGAAAAAAGGTCTCAGAGGTGGACGTTGAGAGAGTCAGACCCTGCATTTGGATGAGAAGAACTGCAATGCAATCCAGCTGCTGAGTGCCTTCAGCTGCTTCCAAATATATGGTGGTTACTTGCTGGAAATAATACATAGCGAGACTATTTGGAGACTTTAACAGCAATTAAGTGTCTGAGGTTTGTAACAGCTCAAACAAAATAGCTTGTATTCCTCTTTTAATAGGTCACCACATTAAATTCCATCGGCTTCTAAAAGATCTGTTTAAAAAATAACAGTAATAACAATAATGACCCCGCTGTCTTGGGCACGAATCTGCCGACATTCTGCCTCTGCCATCGGCCTCGATGCAGCTTCAGCTTTGCACTGCACCAGCTCCTCGAGAAAGTGGCTGCACGTGGAGCTCTCTGTCCAGGAAAAGCTCTCGGTCGCTCTGCCTGGCACAGCCCACGACAAATCCCCCGCTGGGGCCGGGGGAGCGGCGTTACCCAGCCCCAGAGCCCCCACCTGACTCCCAGGACAGCCCAGAACAAGCTCCCCCAGCCTCGTGCCCTGTGGCTCTGAGGACAGCACTCCCGTGTGGATGGCTAACAAGGCGAGGAGGCACCTATTTACAGTCACTGACCCTGGATGAGAGAAGGAGGCAGGAGGGAGCGCCGTCCTGACCTGGAGACTTCCTCCCGATTTCCAGCTGTTCCTCGGGCTCACGCCGCCCAAACCCGACGCTCCCGCTGCAAGGCCTGCACATTCTGTGTGGGAAACATCCCGTCTCTTCCCAGAACACCGTGTTATTAGAGTAGCACCATATTTACCCTTCCAGCCCGAAACACTGGCCTCGTCCCTCTTTCCTTTTATTTTCTCCTCCGGTGGCTGCAGCTGACAATCCCAGCTTTGGCCTGGCTACTTCTGCCCCAAGAGGCCAGACTCCAGGCGGGACGCGGCGCTGCGGCCCCAGCAGCCCGTGGCGATGCTCATGCTCCTCTGGCTGCGCTCCCTGTCCCTGTCCTTGTCGCTGTCCGACTGGCTCTGGGTGCGCTCGGGCCGGTGGCCGCCGGCTGCGGGCTGGGAGGAGATGGTGCGCAGCAGGTGGTTCCTCTTGCGCAGGAACTCGGCCTGGCTGGGCAGCCCGAAGCTGCCCTTGCGCAGCGCCATGCGCGTGGTGTTCTTGGCGGGGCGCGCGCGGTGGTTGTACTCCAGCTGGGCCAGGTGGGCTGCGTAGCCCTCCGTGATGAACTGCGGAGTGAGGGCAGGCATTAGCGGGTGGGACACGGTTCCCTGAGAGCCGCTGGCAGCCAGAGGGGTTCGCTCTGCCAGCTTCTTGGGGTCACCAGCCGTGGAACCACTCAGAGCCATTATGGGGCTCTGCTACCTGGGACAGCTCCCACCAACACTAGAGCTCAGTCACCAGACTTGTGATGACCAAATTCCCACCTCCCTCCCATGGGAGGCCCTTGGCAGCACCCCCAGGGCTCAGCCAAGTTGGCTCCTACCTGACACTGGCTCTGCAGCTTCTTGGTGGGTCGGCCAACGATGTAGATGTGCGTGGGTGGGAGGCTGATGGAGCTGTACACGGAGATGTCCTTGGTGGATCCATACGCTGCGTGGATCCTCATGTGCAGCTGGGGGGACAGAGAGCAGGGTCAGAACACACAGGACCCCACACTGCTCAGCAGGCTGGGCTTTGGGTTTTCCAATAGCATTTGTGGGAATCTCAGGTCACTGGAACTAATGCAAGTTCCCAGCTGGATAATGAACCACCCAGGGAAGTGCTGATTAACAGATCTGGGGATGTTTACAGGCCGTGACAAGAGGAGTGACAGAGATACAAGAGTAGATCTCCACTTGCTGATCCATGGCCTTTCCTTGAGCTCTGCAGGGGACAAGGATGCTGCACACTTCCCTGCTGTCACTGTGGGAGAGGAGCTGCAAACCTGTGCAGGAATCATTAGCCAGGAATGTTCCCCTCCACAGGCTGTTACCTGCTGGGCAGAGGGAGAAGGGACAGGCAGCAAAACCTGCTGCTTTTCAGAGATACCTCTGCCTCTACTCCAAGCAGAGAGCAGCTCCTGGACAACCCTTTCTGTAGTGGGCTGGAGCAGGGGAGGTGTGGACATTGGTGCCACCACACACTGGCCAGCTTTGAGCCCAGAACCACAGGTCAGGGAGATGGAAAAAGAATTTCTGACCCTGGTCCAAAACATGAGGGCCAGCTGCTCCCTCCACTGACACTCAGGCCGAAAAGGGAGCTTAAGAAAGTTAAGGACAAGCTTTTCCTGCAAATCAAGGCAGGGAAAGTGCTTGGGACACTGGCAGCTCCTTCACCTGGCAGACACAAAAAACTTTTTTCTCTCTGGAGCTTCCCTGAGGCTCTGGGCAGAGCAATATCAGGACCTCCCAAGGGTCAAACACTGGGAAGATCTCTGTGGAGTCTCCCAGCAAAGCCATTTCTGCAGCAGCTCCATCCCCTCTCAACCCTGCTGTTCCCACCACAGGCAGCCAAAAAGCCACCAAGCAGGTGAAAAACGTGTATGTGGGGGGGGCGGGGGGCAGGGGAAGGGAGGCTCTATTGCCTCAGTTCCATTAGGGGTTTGAGGAGCAGTGATGAAATGGAGCAGTGCAGAGCAGAGGCAACACAATTTAACAGCATAGACACTTCTGTAGAGCAATAAAGGAATGAAAATAAAATGAACAGATTAATCTTCCACTGCAGGTCACATTGCTGCCAAGAGACTGGTGCTGACAGTGGTGGTTGGACGAGGAGCAATCTAAACCCGTGCCACAATCCCATTTCAGCAGAGGCAGGCTTACATCAGTGATGAGGGATTTCAGGAAGTTGGCTTTGTGCCGCAGCGGGTCGTGAACCAGCCCGTCGCAGAAGGACACGATCCCGTGGGGGAAGTTGTGCTGTGCTAACCACGCCACCACCCTCTGCTTCTGCATGTCAGGGCGGCCCGTGACATAGATAATGAGGTAGCCGAGGTCTTGCCAGTGCCTGGAAGGAAAGCCACGAGTCAATGGATTGCAGAGCAAGGCTGGTGTCAGATCAACTGCCCCAGGCCCTGCTCTGACCTTACAACATCCACGGCGCCGGCGCGGACCTTGGGGTCGCTGCCCATGATGGAGACGCTGGCTGCGAAGGAGCCGTCGATGCTGAACACCACAAACTCCGTCCCCTTGGGCAGCACCGTGATGTAGCTGTCAGCAAACGTGTGGTCACCCCTGAGGGAAGGGATGCAGGTGTTTAGAGGCATCAAAATATCCAGAAGGCATCACCGGGACCTGCGGAGCAACACGAGCCCAAAGCAGCTCCCACATCTGGCCCAAAGGCTCCATCTGTGATGCCACCCTTGGTTACAGTAGGAACAGGCACTGTGTGAGGGTCCCTGTGTTCAAGTGGGGATGGATTAGCACTCCTTGGCAGCAGGTAACTAACAGTTACCCCCAGAAAAATATTGCTGGGTTCACCACCAAGAAGATGCTCTCCTCCTCCCTCTCCCAGAGCCCAGCATCAGCAGTGGAACTGAGCTGGAGCCCCTGGGGTGTGAATCATCACGAGTACAAAGTCCTGTCCCTCAAGGACAAGTTTATGGTCTTTAAAATATGCTCAGTCGTGCAGTTCTGCAGATGGCCACGAGGCCCTGTGGTGCAGAAGACCTGCTCCTGCAGCGGGAGCTCAATTCCTGTGCTGGTGGTAGATGCAGGAGCCAGAATAAAATGTGCATTTTCCCCTTACAGCTGCAGAGTACAAATGGCTTTGCCTCTGTTGCTGGCAAACCAGGCTCTGAACCCACCCAGCAACAGGAGGGACCATGTTCCACAACCATCCAATTCCTCCTTGCTCCTCCTGCAAGCCCCAAACCCCTCACCTGACCACCATCTTGACAGGGTAGACGCCGATGCCCAGGCGCCGCTCCTCGGGGATCACGTAGGAAATCCTGCCACTGCTGTTGCTGATCTCCGTGTCAAAGTACACCCACTCCCCTGATGGTGGCTGGGTCATGATGTGGATGTCCACCTGGGGACAGCAAGGCTGTGTCACGCCCAGCAGGACAGGCTGGGCACAGGGACATCCCACCCGAGCCCCTTTGGGTGGCAGCAGGGTTGGTCCTGCTCCCACCCTCTGCACTTCACGGATCTGAGCCAGGCAGCACCCAAACATCAGGGGCTGCAATAAAAGCTGGCCTCGGTGGGGAGACCTCTGTGACAAATGCTGTTCCTGGTGGGAGGCACCCACAAGTCTGAGCAGGAGAACCTGGCCAGGATGCAGGTGCAGCAAACCCCAGCAGGAACCAAGGGAGCACTGACCAGCGCTACCTCTGTCCCACAATTGTCACCACATGGTGACAACCCCCCAGCACACGCGGTACCTTCTCTCCTGTGAGGGTGACCATGTCTAATGGACCATACATGAACCTCCCAGTTAAGGTCTGGGGCCCATCCTCATTAGCAATGGTGTCGTTGATCCTGTGGTTGGCTGTGACATTCTGCATGAGGCAAGAGGGGAGGAGGAACAAAAAAAAAAAAACCAGTTTGCAGCAACCTCACAGGGAAATGCCAAATATAACTGCACAAATTGGAGCATGGGTTTCTCTGTGCCATTCCCCCCCTCCACTCCACCCTCAGCTCTGGGAAAGAATTTGACCTGTGGCAGAGGTGAGGCTCTGTGCCCTGAACTGATGGATGGATTGGAGTGCTCAAGAGCCAATTTCCATGGCAGGCTGTACGTGCAATTCTGATACTCTCTATTAACTCTCACACTTTGGAATTAAGAAAAATACGCACAGCTGCCAGAGAAATCTGCTGATATTGTTTCAGTTCTAGCACAGAATTGCCCTCTCAGAAACTGGAGACTTTACTGGGAGCAAAGGGCATTTACTGAGCTGAGAACTGGTATTATTGGACTTTAAAAGATGTTCCATTCTGAGTCGTTCCCTGACCCACAGCCAACGCTTCCTGTGTTTTACAGACTCAAGGCTAAGAGGAGACCTTGCTGACACACATCTTTAGGGCTGCTCTTTTACAGGCACCCAGGTAGGATATAACCATTAAAACAGCCCAGCAATTCAACACAACCCTCTGTCTGTGCCACATCCTCAGAACAGTTTGTGCAGCCCAAATGAGAGCAGCCTGTGCAGCCCCAAACCCCCCCTTACCCGGAGCTTCACGTTCGTCCTCTTGCGGAGCCACTTCTCCCGGGGCTTGGAGGGGGTGAAGACAGACACCTCCTTCCCATCCAGCTCCAAAACACTTGAGTTCTCGTGTCTCATCACCTGCAGGAGGACAGATCCCCCCAAGGCATCAGCCCTCTCCTCCTGCCTGGCTGTTCTGCATCTCCTGAGCCTGCAGTGAGGAAGGGCAGTGCCTGGAGCGAGGCCCCTGAGTTTGTCACCTTGCAGGTTTGACAGGACAAGTGGCCTTTTCTGCACTGGCAAAGCCTGTGGCCAGCGCTGACCTAATCCTGCCTGGGATGCAGGAATTTTGGATTGTCAGGAGGTACAGAACTGACTCAAACACAGCTCTGCACTGAGATACCTGCCCTTCCTCCAGGGACTCCTTAGTCCCCTTCCCACGGTCTGCAAGGGAACACGAGCCTTCCCCATTCCACAACAGATCCAGCACCAGCTGCTCTGACTGGCCCCATGCCGACAGATGCTGTTCCTTCAGCTCATTTCCAATTCCTACTGAAATTCCCAACTCTTGTCCCGTGGCTTTTGCTCCTCTCACTGATCTGACCCCTGTGGAGACACACAGGGTTCTGGCTTGGCTGCATGTGAGGCAGAGCCCAGGCTGTCTGTCCATCTTGGCTGACAGAACTCCAGGACTTTGTGCTGGTGGAATGTCACTGCCAAGCAGCCAATTCCTGCCTGGCACCAGGGCATGGATGAGGATGGGAGGCAGGAACATGGAGAGACGAGGGTTAACTCCTACCTAGGTTGCTCTTAACTTCTAGAATGGAAAAGGAAGAATAACACCCAAAGGCTGGGGGACACCTCAAAGACTGCAGGACTGGGAGGTGACCCTGTACACAGAACTCCAAAACTGCCAGTAGTCCCTGGTGACCAAAAAATTAAGAGGCCTCCTAAATGTGGACTCTTTTACAAGGTCCTGAACATGTTCTGTAAGGTCAGCAGCTCTCCAGCTGAGCTTGGCTGACACAGGCCAGCTCTCTTTGCAGAGCTGAAGCTGGTTTTCATCCAGGGAAATGGAAAAAGGACCCCAGGGAGGATGAGCTTGCTGGGGCGGGAGCTCATGGAAATCCAATGTAAACAAAATAACAAATTTTACTGAAAATTATTTAAATCAGGAATGTATTTTGAATCCTATCTGGGCTTGTTTTAACAAGATTTAATCTATGGAGAATGAAACTATTCAACAGCTTCTTTTTACATTTTGTCCAGAGACGACTTTCAAAGGCCATTAGAAACAAATCCTTATTAGGGGAAGCAGTTGTGTGGTGCTGGCAAAGGACAGCAAGAAGACAAAAGATGAGAAAACCCCTGGTCTCAAGAAAGGGAAATGAACAGAGACAGGCACTGGGCAAGAGGGTGCCAGGCTACCCAGGGAGGCACCAGCAGGTTTAGAATGGATGGAGAGATACCTCCAGGTACTCAAGCCACAAGGTTTGAAACACCACCCAGTGCTACAGAGCCAGGTTTGGGCTGAAACCTGAGTGATTGGCTATTTGACAAGTGGAATATTTTATATATGAGACTGTCATGACTGTTCCCCCTCGTGCATAGTGAAAGTTCTCTCTTCTTTCCAGCCCTGTTAGGCTGGGCTGGATGTGGGACCATCCAGCCAGGAGTGTGCAGGCAGAGCCTGGACACAGCCTGGGAAGAGAAGGGTCTCACTGGGTTATCAGCACTGCTCAGCTGCCACCAGCACTGACACTGCTGCTGTTTATGGTTCTCACACTATTTGGAAGATAACACTGAAAGAAAGTTTGCCAACAGAATCATAAATAACTGAGAGCTGCAGCAGAGGAGGCTGGAGGAGAACAGGGAGGATTTAACAGCAGAGCTAATGCAAAGCAAACCCGGTACCAAGTGGGCAACACAAACCACAGAGTTGCTTTGAGTTTTGTTGTTTTTCAGCTCCATGCTCTAAGTGTCATTCCCTGGAGAGTTCATATTTTTTAAGGCAAATAACTCCCCCTCATCCCCAAGGAACTGAAGGGAAAATATTTCTTTTAGGAAAAAAACACGTTTTAGGCAGTAAATTTGAATTTTAGGCCAAATATAGGTTGATAAAATCTGAGGTGTCAGACTCCAGACACCAGCAATCCCCATTCTCCTGGCCCTAGAACTGCTTTGTGCTGCAGGAACAAGGACTAAATCCCAATGAGCTCCTAGAGGAGACAGCAATAACTTAGAAAGGCAAAATGGAGAACTGCATTCTGCCTATCAATTCATGTTGAATTCATATAAAACTTCCCCTTTGGTTTTATTGTATCTGGTGCTGGTTTTATTTGTCCTTTGAGAAGTGTCAGTTTCAGACTTGAGATCTGACCTGGCACAGAGATCATTTCAAGAAACAAGTGCCACTGACCTTTGCCACTATGGATCTGACAGGAAACTGCCCTGGGCTCTCTCCATGGATCCCCAGTGAGCCCATCTGAAACCTGCTCTGATGATAAGAGCCCAAAAACCAAACAGCCCCAAACCAAATAGGTGTGACAGCACATCCATGAAGTTTGTATGTGTGCAGCTCCACCAACGCCACAGGTGAGGAAAAAAAAAGGAAAGAAAATAGATCTGCAGGGGCAAAGGATATTTTTTCACCTCTATGCATGGAAAAAACAAAGACCCCTAAACATTTTTCAGCCCAAGGGAGATGAGGGAGAGGGATGACTGTACCTGTCTGAGCAGGAAGGAGACAACATCCGTGGATTCCCAGTAGCTGGCGTGGAAGAGGTGAGGCAGAGCCACCGTCGGGAAAGCCGTGAGGGCATCGGGGCAGTACAGGGCGTAGTCGATCCGTTTGGTTCCCCACCACTTGGCAGCAACTACAGAAGCAAAACACTCCTTCAGACAAAGGGGGTTGACAGAAGGGATTTCAGGGCTCTGGCTCCTCGCTCCAGGTATGCCAGGAGGCTGCTCCCTGGCTGGTCTCGCTGCTCGGGGGGAACAAGCGACCCTGGGCTCAGGGTTTGCTCACGCCAAGGGAGGAACACACCAGCAGTGAGCTCTCCCTTGTTTAAGCAAAGAGGAAGGCACTGGAGGGCAGGTTAATTGGCTGTTAGTCCAGACCCCAGAGAAGAGGCTCAAGGCTCCTGTGCAACGAGCCAACACATAAAGACAGCGACACATCTCCCTGGAGCTGTGGGAGGAAGGAAGCGGGATGTGCTCTGCCCATCTCCAGCCCTGCTTCCAACTCCTTCAGCTTTCACCAGGGAATTGCATCCAGGCATTGGCCACACTAAAGAGGACTGAATACTGGGACTCTACAGGATGCTAAAAGGCACCACAAGGCAGGGAATATGGCACGTGATGATGGGACTGGTAGTCCCCAGTAAATCCTTATTGCCCTCCTGGGCAACCGAGATGGGCAGCCCAGCCTTCCCATGAGTTGTTGACCACAAGACAAAGTATTGGGACTTCACTGCATGGGGGACTGAAAATACACTGGGATTTAGAGGGAGGCAGGGATACAAACAAAACAGACAAGTTTCTCCCTCAGGGAGCCCAACAACTCACAGGCAGGTGTCCCCTTCCCCTGGGGACACCCCACACCTCAACTGCCCTGAGCTCTGCTCACACACGTGTCCTGCCCCAGTCCCTGGGAATGAGCAGGTCTCAGTCCAAAGCCTCAGAGCCCAAAGCCATGGGCTGCTTTCCCAGCAGCAAGGAATCCTCAATGCCTGTGCACTCCAGCCCAGAGAAGCAGCCAAGAAAAGAAAAGATGGAGATCAAGAGAGCAGCAGAAGAATTTTGTTTGTGTTTGCATGCAGGATGCAAGCTGGGGCTTTGACAAGGGCTTCCTCAAGCTTGGTTTGTCTCTGTGACAATGTTCCCTTTTTAAGGACTTCCAGGAAAGCTGCCAGGTTTAAGGTACAATCCAACACACCCTTCTGCAAAGGGAAATCTGGCTGGTGATGAGCACAGATGCTGAACTGAAAAGATGGATCCACCAGCTCCTTCCAGAGACCTGTAAAGAGCTCCCAAAACAGCAAATGCAGAGGGATGTGGATTCAGCACATCCCCCCATGGCCCAGCACTGGCTCTGCCAGGTGCCAGGTCACCCTCACCCTGATAGTCCCCACTTTTCTGAAGAGCCATGGGAAGGAGGAGCAAGGTTTGACAGATCAATGTGGCTTTCCCAGAGCTCACAGGCACCTCCTCACAGCCACTTCTGATTCCCTGCCTTCCAAACTGACAGCTCCTGGTCATGTCCCAACTTTCATTTCTCATGCAAGTCCCCAGCTTGGGTAATTTCAGATTCTTTACAGGAAGCAGACAGGATTGACTCTTCCATGCTCAAAGACAGTGGTGGAGGCAGAAGCGTTGTCCCCTCAGCTCTGCCCAGAAGAATTCCTGCTCCTGCCAAGTTGTTAGCTGTGTTATGATGGATCTTCAGGGCAAAGTGACAGAAATGTTTGTTAAGATGCAATCAGAAACTGCAAGTGCCTCAGTGTGAAGCGCAGAGATTTGTTGTGAAGTTCTGTGACTATCAAATGAGAGAGGAGGCCGACAGGAGTGGATCTCTCCAGAATACCTGTCTTGATGTCCAGGTCTGGTATCCGAAGAGCACAGCCTGCAGCCCGGCTCCGTGGCCCTTGGAGCTTCCTTCCCTTGGCAGGGACTGTGTGTTTGTGCTGCCTACGCCTCCTGAACGAGCTTTGGGTAGGGGATTTGTGAGGGAGGGCAAGTTGGGACAGAAGGCTAAACCCCCTACAATGATTAAGATGGTGTTTGGTTTCTAAAAGGAAAAATAAAATATGAAAAGAAAAAAAAAAAAAGCAGAAATCACTCATTATTATGGCACACACTGATTTCATCCTCCACAAACTCACGGTACCAGGGGAGCTGCACCCCTAGGGAGGCTCCTGGGAGGGAGCTGTGGTTTTGCAGTGCCCCTCCAACCTTCCTCCAGCTCTCCCTGGGGATAAGCAGAGATCACATCCAGCCCTCGGTGCCATGGCTCCACGTTACCACCACACCAACGAGGCTGAGAGCAGGAGCAGCAAAGGCAGAGCTGAAGCTCGGGGGACACTCGGAGTCAAGGGAAGACTCTTCCTCCCTGATCTCAGGAACAGGCTTTGATGGCTGTGTGAAGGAATAAATTACACAAAGCAGAAGCTGCACAAGGGGGGAGAGCATGGGGAAAGCAGAGGTGAGTGTTGTGTGACCCAACTCTGCTGCAGCCCAGGACAAGATCTCTCTGTGGGACACACCAGCCTTGGGGCATCACCGTGGCACAAACACCTCCCCAAGAAGCACCCCTGTGTGCCAGCAGCTCCCCTTGGTGGGGAAAGCAGCACAAATCAAACACCTTCTCCCCCAGGAGCTGCTTACCAAGCAGATTCCTATTTAACAGTGCTTGGCAAGATGTCAGGACAAGTAAAAGGATGCAGGCGGGGAGTGCGGTGTCGGCTCTTGGACACACTTTGAGCAGGAAAACCTCGTTTGGCAGAGAAGGTATTTTAGTTCTGCTGCTGAGTGCTGCCTCAAACAGGGCAGGAGGTTACAGCAGCCCCTGAGCAGCGCCCACAGACCTTCAACAACTCATACCTGCCTCCAGGAGCATTATTAACCTTAGTAATTAATGATGGAGTGAGTAATTCACAACTCATGACAGGAATGTTTCTCTAAATTTTTGAGACCTTCTGGGAATAGAGTTTGGGCTGAAAATTTCCTCATAGGCATGGTTTTTAGTTTTTGTTTTGGTTTTTCTGGTGGTTTTTTGAGTTTTTTTTTGAGTTTTCAGCCTTTTTTTGGTCTGGGTTACCAGAGGTCCATGAGGACACAGCATTCATTTCATACCTGAGCTGAAACAAAGAAAGGGCTGAGCCATTAATAAAGTCTGTTCTCCTCCACTGTATTAGTTAGGAAGTTATACAGGTCTTGGGAAAATAATAAATAAGAAATCCCTTTTACTCCTCATTCAGCTCTGGGAAATGGGTCAGAAGTGACTGGGAGCTGCCCTGCAGGCTGCAGAAAAGCTGAATTTGAATCTCTAATGCAAAGTAATAAATGTTCTGTTCTGAACCAACCTGTCCTTGCCTTTCAGCGTTACAGAGGGATTTACTCATCCCTGCTTTTGTGGGCCACATTTGAGGGATCTGCATTGAGCCACATCCTGCATTACCCATCTGGTCTCAAGTGCTGATCCAGACCAGTTCTGCACGACTTACCATGGCAGCACAGACACATCCCTGTGGATTAACCCTCAGCACACACAGCTCAGTCACAGTTATGCTCTTTTCTTTACCAACTCATCACCAGCAAGGTCCAACATGCACAACACAGCCGTGGCCATCAAACACATGCCCTGCTCTTGCAGGGGATGTGGTGACACAGGGCACTGAGTGTGGCAGAACCAGAATAATTCCAAGCTTTTGGTCATGACTGGGAAGCACCCCCCGGACAGACGGACGGACAGAAGCTGCTCAGCCCGGAGCAGAGCAGAGTCTCAGAGGGGTGCAACACTTACTGTTGGCTATGTTGGAAGCAGTGTAACTGTCTGCCATTCCTGAGACCTGGCTGGCAATGCTGATCTCACTGGCTCTCCGGAAGCCCCTGAACTGAGGGGCTGAAATGGGGGTGGACAGGGACGCGTTTTCCACGAAGACGGCACCATGAGACTGAACAACATCTGCTACAAAGTTGAAACAGGGAAATCAAAATATTAGACCAACAGACAGAGGCTGGGCAAGATGAACTCGGGGGGGAGGAAGGAGGCAAACAAAGCTGGTGGGTGCAAAAACCTTTCAGAGCTGATTGGAATGAAACAGAAACACCCCACATTTCATTGGAGCTCTGGTTAGAAAAGAAAGCAAACAGCACAGCAGGCAGAGACATGTGGCTGGAGGAGCAGTCTTTGATTGAGAGAAGCAAAGTAAGTAGCTCAAAAACCAGATCCAAAGAAAAACCCAGGCAGACTTATTCAAGCAGCAATAACAAGCATGTGTCATACATACAGATGTGAATATACACAATTTTATACATTCACATCGAGACAAGATAACAAAAAAAACAACCTCGCAAAGAGGTATTTGTTTTCTTGAGATATTTAAATTTAAAAGAATCTCTCCAAGATAGAAGCATTATTAAAAAGCAAAAATCAAGAAAACATCTTCATGCCTGGCAGGGACTAAATTTGGACTTGTATTTTACTGCTGAAGGACACAGCCAACACTCATTAATCTGGAGAAAGGGCTACTGAAGGGAGTCTGGTGCTGAGCTCTTGGATCTCCCATCAGAGTCAGCAGATCAGGGAGTTCTCAGGCTCTATGAAAACAAAACTTTTTTGGTACAACACGCAGGTCAGGATTTTTAAATCCCAGCCTGAGGTTTACCAAGTTAGGCCAAACCCCTCAGTACATAAATACAGAAAGGAGGGCTTAAAATCATGCTCACATGGACCTCACATATGGATGGGAGGGAAAAGGACCTCAAACACTCAGGAGTGGCAAAACGAGAGATGCTGAAAGCCACGTAAAAATCTCTGCATTTGAGTTTTGTCTCTGAACAGTGCTAAGAGCACCCACCCCTCTGGGGATGCTATGAGGCCCAATTAAGTGGGATACCCCAAGCCCCTGCAGGGCAGAGGTTTGTAATGCCAACACCAGGTGCTCACAGCAGGCAGCACCAGCGTGGCACTAACATGCAAAAGCAAAGCAATTCATTCTGGGGTTAAGGTTGCCCATCTCTGCTGCACTTGAGGAGCAGCACCTGAATTTCTTCCCAGATATCAGGCAGGAGATACCACAAGGAATGTGAGCACATTACTCCCACACATCAACACCCTCCACCTATCCCAGCCTGTTCAGTTATCCCTGGATTTAATCCCGGCGCGCGGCTGACACGGGGCGTTGTTTTAGCAACTGGTTTATTTTAATATCAATCTTTTTTGGCTTGGGGCTACTGATTTTCTCCCTCCAATCCCTCACTTTGCAGCAGCAGTGTCTGTGCCCACACAAATCCTGCTGCAGCCCAGGGAGAGGGAACGTATGAAGCAGAAAATGTGTGGCTAAGTGTCAGTAAAAGAGTTCTGTTCTCTGCAGGGAAAATCAGGCCACAAGCTGCTCTGTGTAAAAGCTTTGTGGACTGTGAGATCTGAGCCTTAGCAGGAGCCTGACCTGATGATGAGCTGCACACACAGCCCACGTTGTGCCTGAAAGGCCCTCAGCAGCATCACTTTCTCAGCACTTTCCCCCTCTTTCCACCTTGCCTTGAGCTGCTGGCTGTCAAGGCTGTGACCAGGATCCACAAGCCAGCTGGTCCCCCCAGGCCAGTGCTGCTTTCTGACTGCACAAAACACCAGCAGGAGCAAGAAGAGGCAATCCAAGTGGAGAACAGGAGCTGTACTGAACCCCACAAAGGTCTCAAGGGTGAAGAGTCTCATTCCCTCTGCTGAGAGACCTGGAACAACCCTCTCTTCTCTGATCTCCCCTCCCTCTCCATTCTCTTGCCTCTGAGGTGCTCCTGCTCTTGTGTCACCAAATGGGTGCTCCAACACAGCTGATGATCACCACCTTCCAGGAACCTCCTCAGATGTGAGGAGAGGTTTGGCTTTGTCTGTGTCAGGAAAAATTCCAGACTGAGGTTTGACCACCAGGGAAACCTGAACTTCTTCCTCTGCTTTAACCTAAAGCACCTGTGGCTTGAATTAGGAAGACAAGTTCAAGAGTGCTACAGGAGAAAAGGCTGGGCCCAACATGGCCTGCCTGGGCTGGTCAGCTTTGACTCCATTAGCCCATCTTCACTTAGCTCTGCCTGAACTTCAACTCCTTTTTCAGAACCCAGAAAGTGAATTAAGGAAGAAACAATGAGATTTTGGGCCTGCTCTTTTTTAGCCAATCTTGTTTTCCTGGGCTGACCAGGGATTTTGGAATGTAATGAGTCTGCAGCAAAAGCACCCAACCCTCAGCAGCCCTTCCAGCCCCATCCTGGAGTCACCAGAGGAACAACTCCCACTCCTGTTAAAGCCTGAGGTGTTTCAGCATTGCTGAACAGTTCAGTTCAGCACTGCCAGTGCTGGTGGCAGGACTGTGCCCTGCAGGGGACAAGGTGCCACCCCACAGCAGCACTCCCCTGCTCCTGCCCACTCAGGTGCTCTTGTGCTTCTCCCTTTCCCCAAGCCACACACCCTCTGGCCCTGAGAAAGGGCAGTTTCTGAGAAAAACCAAGGCCAAGAAAAGGCAGGGTGGGAAATGTGGAAAAAAACTGGTTTTATGCATTACAACCCACTCAGAAAAGCTTCCTCCACACCAAAGCTGCAGTGACAGCAACTTCCAAAGAAAATTCTGAGACCTGACTTGCAGAAAAAACCCACAAAGCTAACAACCTATTTCCTGAATTTGTGTATTCTCTGTCTCTTGAGCAGCAGTTTTGAAACCAAGGGGGCTCTCTTGGGGAGTGTGGTGACCAGGGTGGGATGTCACAGGTGCTGCCATGCTGGCACAGACAGACCCCAGCACCTGCAGCCAAGTGTCCCTAACAGGAGCCATGGGAAGCCTCCTGCCAGAGGTGCATCCCCAGCCACAGCTCAGGTCCTGACAGCCCCAGGGAGATTCTCCAGGCAAGCCCAGAGTGAAGGCAGAAGGTCCAGCAGCAGCAGGACCTCTAGCAAGGTTAGCTGTTCCTCTGTCACTCGGTGGGGACAGAGGTGCCCTTGTTTACTGCACTGTCCTGTGACTCAGGGCTGACTCCGGGCCACCAGCCCAGAGCGAGGAAGAGGAGCCTGAGCAGTGCCCTGAGCACCCTCCCAGCAAAGCAGCTGCTGCTGCTGGAGCCACATGGCACAGCCATGGCCCAAGGTTTAACTGCACTTCCAGGGGAGTGGACATGAGAAGCCAAATCACTTCTTTTGTTTTGGCCTACCTACAAATCTTTAATACTCATTTTGGTGCTGTGCTCTTTCACTTTTGGCCTCATTTATCAATGTTCTTATAAAGGAACAGCCCTGAGCCATCCTCTCAGGTAAGTCCTTGGGGTACCTGCAAGACAGATTTTGGTATGTGCTATTTGGAGACTGAGCCATTGCACCAAAGCAGGAAATACTGAAAGCCATCCAAAAATATGTACAGGTCAATAAAAACAAGAAGATTAAAAACCACAGAAAAGCCAGGCTCAGCACAGGCCAGGCCCTGCTCACACTGGAGTCACTGGTCAGTGCTGGGCACTCTGCAGTCACTACCCTGAGATCAAGAGCAACAGATTTCTGCTGTCCACAAGTTTTGGTGACTTTGGAAATCTCCTGCAGTCCAGTGGCTGAATTGGGATTCAGCACTTGCTACACTGACATCAAGAACTGCTTGGACACATTGTGCTCTTGACCCACAATGTAAAAAGCAGAAAATCACAGAATGGTTTGGGTTGGAAGGGACCTTAAAGACCATCTAATTTGGCACAGGCAAGGGATGCTTCTCCAAGCTCTGTCCTGACCACAGGCAGTATCAGCTCACAGTGAAGTGGCATTTCACCAGGCACCTCCAAAGTGGTTAATTAATGGCACCAGATCCTTTCCCTCTGCTTTACCACAGAACCTCACAGCACAGGCAACACAGCAACTGCACACCTAAAAAATCCTCTCCACCTCCAGGAGACAGAGGAGAGACCACTGGGAAAACTCAAACACATCCTGTATGACCACATAAGAGCCCAAACTGCTCAGGGACAGTGAGGGTCAGCTTGTTAAAGACAAACAGGGCAGCAGAACCCAGCTCTGAATGCAAAACACTGAGAAAGGAACGAGAACGGGCAAGTGAGACACGCGGGGAAGAAAAAAACCAAAACAAAGGCAAATCTCATCAAAATTGCAGATGTAGCACCAGCCACAATCAGAATAAATGAGGCCATGCAGCATTGATGGTGGAAAATAAGGCAAAACAAACGCATCAAACTTTGCTTTTAAGGCGGGAGACAAGAAATTAATTTAAATAACCAACACTCAGAGCCACCCTGGGGTCTGAAAGCCTCAGTGCTATGCTCAGCAGAGCCACGAGTGCCCAAACAGGAAATACTCAAAGGGACAAAATCTGGTGTGACATGGACATCAAGGGGAGTTCTGGGCATGGTGGCTGCTGGGGAGCTGCACACTCAGGACACCTTTTCCCAAGGGATCCTGCCCTCGGTGAGCACCACAGGAGCAGGGCCAGCACGGGCTGTCTCTGCCAAAGGCTCTTTCCAGCAGCACAGAGCAAACCAGTCCATGCATGGCAGCAGCTCCCCTCCAGCATCAACACCAGAATAGGACAGAGATTATAACCCCAAACTCTTTTTCCACAGTGGCTCTCCCAGAGCCAGGTGTGATCCCCAGGGGTGATTTTGAGTGGCACAGCCTGAGGCACAGCACGAAGGTTTCAACTCCAGGAGGCAACAGTGTGATCTCCAACAAAGGACCCCAAGAACCCAACACCACAGACAATACAAAAGTGTAGATTACACACACTCAGCACAACCAGCACTTTTATTGGAAACATCTTGCCAATTCAGTACGGGAACGGGGATACTTGTTTCCATGAAGCTGTCCTGGTGCTGGAGAGCACCCAGAGGGTTACTTTCCATGAGGAGGATGGGATTGTTCTGGATTGTCTCAACTAGAAGCAGATGGGGAAAAAAAAAAACCATAACAGAAGGACAAAGAACAACAGACATGCGGCCACAAAGTGTTAAACATACAAACAGTTACACCCCAGCACTTAATTATGAGTCTTCAATGAACAGACAACCTTCAAATAGAGTAAAAGAAACAAAATGGGTGATTTCCAAACAGACCAACAGCAGAGATTAACTGGGAGCAGAGGAGAACACAACGATGGCACTTCAACAACAAAAGGGAGGCATCTTCACCCCCTTCTAAGCCAAATCCATAAATACACAGCAGATCCAGAGAAATATCTCTTACTATGAGTGGGAAAAAATATGCTGTAAGGGAAGAATCAGACTCACAGCCTACACAGTGCAAAGCACAGGAGTAAGCAGGGATGTGAGTTTGATTTTACTCTGCAATTTCGTTGAAATGAAACATGGGAAAATGGAGGAAAAAACATCCTGAGAGGCTTTCTGATTTGTGGACTCCCAAAAAAAAGCTACCTGCATGAGGAGATGTGCACAAGCAGCGTTACACAAGGTTTTGTACAAAACCAATTATAACTGAGCACCTGAATTTTACGTGAGCTGCAAAACATACAGCTTAATTAAAGCAGCAATTAACTTTTCTGGAGTGCCCTCCAGTGAACACTAACTTCAGGAGCAGCTTGGTGAATCATGGTTAGTCCTTCTGGGTAATGTGTCCATCACAACACGACTCTAATGGAAAGGAATGGCCTGCTACTTTCTGATAAGCAAATGAAGAGGCTTTGTCTTACAGGAAAAAGAGAATTTAAAGTCGGTTTTTGTCAGTTTTATTCATGAAGGCAGAGCAGTATCTCTTAAAATAACAAGGCTCAGACCTGGAGGTTTTGCCATCACTCTGCCCTTCTCATAGGAGAGCTAATTGCTGTTTAACTTCCCTGCATAGCAAGTGTCTCTCCAAACACAGCCACCTCAGAGGCTGTGTGATCCAGGGAGGCTCTAATATTCCTGCTGCTGTCCAGATGATAACCAGAACACAGGTTTATTGTCAATGGGGCCTCTACCCCTGGGTACAGTGACAACAGGGGCTCTGGGATGCATTTAAGAGAAATAAGGTAAGATGTTTAGCTGCAATTTTTTTTTGTAATAAGCCCCTTGCAGCTGATACCTAGAATACACCCAAAAAGCAAATTGCTCTTCAAGTTGCTATAGATTCCCTGAGCTGTTGTAACTGGCCTGGGTACAAATGCAGTTGTGGGTGGATCCATTTTTAAAAAGTGTTGCAGCAAGATCTTGGCTAAATTTGACAAGTGAGTGGGGCCTGCAGAAAGCATTTTATTCACTTCATTAAACATGGAATTTAGTTTGGGCCCATCTAACAAATCAGGCCTCTAGATTAAGCAATTACAATACTTGAAGACACTGAACATATAGAAGGATGGACTTTGGACTTTTAACTTTAAAATGATGCAGAGGGGATGACCAGAATTATCCAGCTCTGGTTATACAGTCTTCTTCATTTAGTCCTGCATGATTCAAATATTAGACAAAGGGGATGCAAACAAGTAAATCATCTCATCATCTCACTGCAGACTCTGCTCCCTCCAGTCTTCTCTGGCCCTCCAAGTCCTAAATTCTGCCCACTCAGTTGTGTTTCATTCACACTCCATCACAAGCACCAGTTTGGGTGGAAAACAGAAGCCTTTACAGAGAGATCAGCACCTCATGACCCTCAACAGCTGGAGGCCCCTGTGTGACAAACAGAGGGCACAGAGCACACAAGGCACTGATTTCACTACAAGAGAATTCCTTTTCTGGTAAATCAGGGACAAGCTGATGCTACAGGGCCTGTTCTCCTTCTCACCATTTCCAACTGTGTTGGTAACTTCATGTAACTTGTAACCCTTTAAGAGCTCACATGGATCCAGAGGGACTCACCCAGAACTGCAGAGTTGCCATCGCCCAGCGGGAACCTCTGGTACCGGGGGATATTGAAGGGGGGCAAAAGGTAAAACTTCCTCTCCAAAAGAGGCTCGAGGCGTGAAGCAGATGGGTCTGCAGGGTGGAACAGGTTATAGACCTGCTGACAAGCTGGTCTGAGCTGAAAGACTAAAAAGACAAAGAAAAAAAATCCCTCAAGTATCAAAATATCGCTTGTTAGAATACTGTAAATATTTGTCTTGAAAAATGACAACTGTCAGGTTACAAATTTGCAAAAGATTTGTCATTTATCCCCCTCTCATCTCCTAGTTCAGTCAACTGAAACAATTTATTACAATGTTGACAGACTCAAGAATTCCCAGTGCTTTTCCTGTTTGGAAATGGCATCACTGGTGGTGTATAGAGCACAGGGAGATCTGCTTCTTTATGGTGCAATAAACGTGACACAGAAATGTTTGGGTTTAACCAGACTCCTGCAAGTGCAGCAGGAGGTGCTTACCCCACCCACCAAGGGAGCAGTTTGCACCAGGACTTACTGTCAAGGGCTGGAATTACAGTTTTCCGCAGAGCAAGCACCAGACCCAGGGGAGACCCAAAGAGGAAGAAGTCTGTGATCTCAAAGTCAAACTTCCCAATATTTCCTGCATCCAGCATCGTGGAGCTGCTGGATCGCCTGGATGTGGGGTCGTTTCTCAGGACACTAGAATGTAAACTGAGCCAAGAACAGAAAATAAAATATTCAGAAGATAAAGTCTGAATTATATCCTCACTGTGTTTTCATATTAAAGCCTGGATTATGATTGACAGTGGATATAATTTCTATCTCTTCAGTGAAGGAACTGTGCTAACCAACCCACAGTGACCCCCTGCACTGGCATC
Source organism: Serinus canaria (assembly GCF_022539315.1). Classification (NCBI taxonomy): domain Eukaryota; kingdom Metazoa; phylum Chordata; class Aves; order Passeriformes; family Fringillidae; genus Serinus; species Serinus canaria. Next base: position 11,562,852 of record NC_066329.1, read on the forward strand.
ATTTACATGTACAAATCCAAGCTTCAGGTGAGTTCATTTACACACCATCTCCCCAAAATGTTTTTTTTCTTTAAGGAGTCATAGAAAATCATAGAACATGTCCAGCTTTTCCTCCCTCTCTCAGGTGTCAAATCTGTTTACAAAATTCCATCTCTGTCTTGTGCAGGATGGGCAATGCACACGTTTAACAAAGAGGTTTAATTTCATATTTTCTTTGGACACTGAAGAAGAAGCAGCAGGATTGCTTAGGTGAAAATCCTGGGAATCCACCCCCACATTAGGGAGAGTTGCTTCTTTGCAGTCTAACTCTGGGCAAGTGAAATGACAGATGTGTAACACGGATAACCTGGTTCACAAAAGGCTTTCTGAGATGTTTCTATTCCCACCCCAAAACACAAAGCTGCATATTCCTTTGCTCTCCAGGTTGTGCAGGTTCCAGTGGCAGCTGTAGTGGGTTATCTCATTATAATTAGAAGCAGAGAGTTGAAGGCAGTACCAGCAGTGCATTAAGAGGGTGTTTGCAAACACTTAAAAAAGCATCAGAACAGGTTCTATAAAACATGGAGGAGAAATGGATATCATAAGGGATGGGTTGGATAAAGGCTTTACTGGCCTGGAGCTGGGAATGATGCAGATCCAACAGTCTCCTGCTGGCTCTGTGGCCCCAAGACAAAATCCCAGGTGGTGACCAGTACTTGTCACATCCTCATGTGCAACAGCTCTGGCTCATCAAGGCTGCCTCTGAGGACAGTGACAGGCCAGCACTGCTGTGGTCTCAAACCAGGGCTGTTCCACCATCCTCAGCACAGAGCAGTAGCTCACAGACCCCTCAGACACAGCCACAGCCCGGGAGCAGCTGCAAATGCTCACACTTTTGGGGAAGAAAAGCAGGTTTCAGGCAGACTTTGCTTTCCTGCCATGGCAAATAAGGAATAATCCCAGTGACAGCTCCAGTGCTGAACGCCGTTCCCAGAGGATGCTGCACCTCCTCCTGCTCCTGCTGCGCTGCCGTGCTCCCTGTGGAGCTGCACACAGGCACATGCACAGCTCTGCTCTCCGCTTCCCAGCCAGGGAATGATCAGTTACTTATGCCAGACACACACACATCACGGGGAGTCAAAACAGTGGTGTCAAAAGCGGGAGGAACAGGAGGTTACAGCAGTGACAGCTCAAACGAACCTCCTCCTGTTTCTGTGATGCAAACGAGGCTGCAGAGCCCTGAAACAGCTCTGAGAACAAACCACCTTTGCTGGAGCTACAATTGCTTTAGCTAACAAGATGAGACACAGCGAGTTTGCTGTGTGTGAGGAATGCAAAGTCATCTCGAACACGCTCAGTTTTGCTGAAGACAGGGTGACAGCGATGGGATCCCAACAAAGACTCCAGAGGAAAAGCTACGCCCATGGCAGGATGGGTGCAGGGGCTGTTTGGTGCATTCCACACAGCTTCCCACAGCACCTCTTCCTGGGGAAGGGAAGAAGCAGAGCAGGCACAGCAAGGAGCAATTTGGGCATCTTCACTCCTTCTGCCGGGAACCTGGTGCCGCCTTTTCAGCAATCAAAGGAAATGAGAGCCAAGGGGAACTCTGGATCTGTCATGCTCCAAGCAACCTGCAGTGCCCTGTTCTCCCTTTAAAGAGCAGCAGATGTACTGTGTGCATTAATTAAACAAGAGCTTATGGATTTCAGAAGCAAATCAACTCATTTACAATAATACAAGTACGGCACAGCCAGAAATAATGTAGTTGTGCAGAAGGACTGAATTTAAAAATAAATGTGTGATTGTAATCTCCAGATGCTGCTCTGGCTTGCTGGGCATTATCCCAGAGAAGTGGGTAGGTCTGATACATGAATAAAAATGAGTGTCTTTGGCACAGGCTGAAATCTGCAGTGGGCACGGACAGAAAGGTCCCTGTGTGCCAGGCTGCCCGTCTGCCGAGCCCTGGAGGAAAACCTGGCTCTGTTCTGCCAACCTCCTGCTCGAAGCCACGTCACACCAGGGCTTGGTTTTTGCATGGGAAAAATCATTCCTTGATGGCAGAGGCCAACAGGCACTCTGCTGGTGCTGGCTGGGAGAACAAGGTCCAGGCATGGCCGTGGGAGCGACGTCCTGCTGACATGCAGGAGGGGACGAGTGAATCCCTGCTCCCCAGCCTCTTCTGCACCAGGGACAAGGTGAATCCCTGCTCCCCAGCCTCTTCTGCCCCAAGGATGAGGTGAATCCCTGCTCCCCAGCCTCTTCTGCACCAGAGATGAGGTGAATCCCTGCTCCCCAGCCTCTTCTGCACCAGGGACAAGGTGAATCCCTGCTCCCCAGCCTCCCCTGCACCACAGAGCTGAGTGAGAGATATGCAGACAGAGCTCCTACTGCAGCTTCAACCTGCCTCTTTTCCTGAGGGAATCCTGGTTTTGAGCTCTGGGAAGAGAATAATTTTTAGCTCAAGGTCTACAGGGAGCTTTAAAAACACATAAAACTCTAAAGAGGTGAAGATGCACCAATCTGCCACCCCACTGAATCCCGACAGCCCTTGCCCAGGAGTCACAAGTGCTGCATATTGGGCTGCTCAGAGATGGAACAGGAAGGACCAGCACAAAGCTATTTGAAACAACAAAATGAGCAATCCATTATCCACATCAGGCCCAGCACTTATTCTAAAATAGGTGTAAAAATGCATCAAGATGCCAGCCTGATTTCCTTAACTGAGTCTGTGCCCCTGAGGTCAATAACAAGGAGGAAAATCAGCACATTTTTGCACAACTCATATTTTCCCTGTAATACAGGAGACTGTTTTGAGGAGGCAAGAACAAGAGCCTGATTGCCTTTTATTAACCTGCTGGAAATAGCCAAGAACCTCACTGGGGATTTTGTAAATGCAGCTGTCTTTCTGAATATCCTATCTCTGTGCACCGACAACATTCACTTCGATACCTTCTCCCTCCCATAAATCATTTACCAAAGGGCCCTGACATGGCAGGACAACACAAATCCCTGTGCTAAAACAATGACTCCAGGTAGTGATGGAGGGGGAGAAATGCAGGGGAAGCCTTCAGCACAGGGCAAAAGGAACAGCCTTGGATGCAGCTGCAATGCAGGTAATGGGGTTTGCTGTGGGGGACACTGCTCCCCAGTTCCTGGGACATGAGAGAAGAGGGATTAGTTCCTCCAGGCCTGCAGGTGAATAAGCTCTGGGCCGTCCAGTTCCAGAGGCTGGAGAAGAAGATTCAGTGAGAAAAATCCTCTGGATTTACAGAAATAATCCCTGAATGACCAGAGGCCATGGGCAGACTGCTGTGAAAATTCCATGGGCTATGTTAACAGACACATTTCTGAATGTCCATTTGAAAAAGCTTAAAAATGTGGTATTGGGGGCTTCAACAGTGAAATTCAAATTTGAAACATGTCCTTGGTGCAATGAAGCAGCCCTGGCAGGGGACAGAATAACTCAAAATCAGGTTTCAGAGATACTTTAAATTAATACAATGCTGGGTTCCCAGTTCTGCTTCACTGAGTTCCCTTACACGATTTCTCCATTTGCTTTCTGACCTCCATCCCACACTTGGAGCACAGCAGAGCAGCAGCTCCCTGACTGCCTTGGCTGTCACACAACAGCTCAAAGGGCTTCTTGCCATTGCACCACTGATGCAGTAGAGAAGCTGGATTGTCTCAGTGCCACTCAGTAAGAAAGCTGTTAATTTTTTTTGCATACATAACACACTGAAATCGATAACTCTCTAATCTAAATTGTTTTCCTACACCCTGCTTATCACAGGATGACAAAGCAACACTCAGGCTCCACAGATACACCACCCTCAGCTCCAGGACACTGCTGGATCTGTTCCTTCCAAATCTTAAATCTTACCTTGAAAGAAAGGCTTGATGCTGCTTTATCGTGTCCAGCTCATAGGTGGATGAATCACTCCTTTTTCGTGGCAGCTGCTTCTTTGGATCTTCTCCATTGCTACGAGGAATATCAATGTTGCTCCTGCTGAGGTGTCTGCTGGCCTCCAGATTAGAGCCACTGGAACAGTGGCTGTTGTTCACCGTGATCCCAGGAGACAGGAGGTCGGTATCCTGGGATTTGGAATGTATGGATTTAGCTGAATTAAGAATACACCCACATGGTAACACCTCCCTCCTATCCTCCTTTCCCCATTTACCCCAAGATCCAGTTGAGGCCAGTACAGAATCTCAGGCCCAATCACTCCCTGAAGTGTGGGTGATGCTTCACACCAGAGGGTGAACCATCCCTGCTTAGAGCAAACACACCCAAACTGACACTCACACGCACCTTAAGACATGTCTGCCACTGATAAGGAACAGAGTCTTTGCTGTTCCAGGAGACCCTCACTCAAAGCAGGCTCTGTGGAGGAGCTGGGAGCCAGCATTACCTGGACACTCACGACGCTCCCTCGCCGGCTGCTGTTCTGGCTCTCGGACACGGTCTGGTTGCTGTAGCATAAGGCATCAAATCCCAGGATCCCTCCAACACAGTCCCCTACCAGGCAGACCTGAGACAGGAAACAGAAGCAGGGGAGGACAGGGAGGAGGAATAAAAAGGAAATTAGGAAAAGAAGCCCCTTGACTTCAGTTCAGAACTAACAGTTATACACAGAGACTGGATTACAAGTGGGCAAGCTGGAGTGACAGGATGCTCAGTGCCTCCATCAGTAAAACTGCTCAGCCTGTGAAATCCATCACTGCCTGCAGACTCCCATTCCCTCACACAGCTCATCTGTCCTGGCTGTCCCCACCAGCCTGCTGGAGCAACAGGACAGCAACACAGAGCCCTGATCCTGGTGCTAGCTGCAGAAACCAAGCTGGATCCCCCTTGCCAGCTCCTGTGCTACTTTTTAGGGAAGCTTCTGCCTATTTGTATTCCAAGGGGTAACAGTGTTCTGCCTCCAAGGGTATGAGCAGACAGGCACAGTAAAGCACCAAGATCCCTGGGCAGGAGAGGGCTGGCTGGGAAGAAGCTCAGGGTGAATAAACCACATGACAGCAGCGCAGTGTGACAGCTCCTCTAATGTCTCTGCCCTTGTGGGGCTGGGGAGTCACTTTGCTCAGAGGTGTGAGTCTCAGTTGTGCTCTTTATGAGGTGCAGCAGCTGCACAGCCTCACAAAATAAACCCATGGGTGGACAGCTCCAGCACGAGCTGCTGAAGGTCCTTTAAAGCCAGGAATGCTAAAACAGCCTTGGTTTGCAATGGGGATGAGACCATGTTTAGCAACAAAGGCAACATTCCTGCTCGGGCAAGGTGTGTCACACTGAAACCTGATTAACTTCACAGCTTTGGAGCTACATTTCTGAACACAAACTCAGGCTTTGCTTTGAATCCCAAAGGTCCAGGACAGCGCACAAGCAATAATCTCTCCCTCTCAGAAAGAAAGAAATGGAAAGCACAGCACTTCCTTATTGCAGCCCAGCACTGTCACATTCCCATCCCTCCTGAGATATTTATGGCAAAGAGAGTTTCAGAAGGAAATTGCTTCCCTTGTTCTTGCTCTGGCTGTGGCCTGAGCAGCCCCTGGCTCACCTGGCCAGTGAAGGAGGTGCCCTCCTGGGATTTGATGAACTCACTGTAGGCCTGGTTGGCTCTGACAATGACAGTGGCCACGGCTTCCTGGTACTGCGGGGAGGACGTGGCGAGCAGGGGGAGCGCGGCGAGGGGAATGTGATCCTGGCTGTTGGACAGGCAGCCCTCATCATAACTGTATGGGCTGAGGCTGCAGAAGGCAAGAGACAGTGGGAATATGGGGAAAACAACTTGCAGGCAGTACAGTCAAGTGTTGTGGTTAATAAAAGAAAGCCTCGAGACAGAAAGGCCATTTATTCCTCTGTGAATGGGTGAGAGCTTAATAAATCTTTCTCTCCCATCAAACGTAAATCTTCAAGGACAACATACTTACACTGACAGAACAACCTCCAGACAAGGAATTAAATCCTTAGTATTTATTGGATTAATTAGAATAAATCAATCTCAGAACTTGTGCTGCATGATTACTGTATTCACTGCAGCTAAGTATGAAATCGAGATTGAATGCCTGGCTGGTACATTAATAAATGCATTCCCAAAGCACAGTCAGAGCTCCTAGTGCTACATGCAGAACATCTCAGGAAAACAAACAAAACAAAACAAAACAAACTCCCCCAAAACCCCCACTCCATGACAAAACAGCATCAACTTACCTGGACACCAGGGAAAATGCTTCAGAGCAGATGGCTGGGCAAGGGACAAGTTTGATGGCAATGTGTCCCAGAGCAGCTGGGTAATGCACCCTCATCACCGTGTCAAACACAGTTGTGATGGTGTTGACATCCCCTTGCTTGGAGCTCTGGTCACCACTTCCTGAGTCCAGGATGTTCCCTCCATGGAGGACCAAGAGGAGGACATGGATTTTACTTGGCTGCATTAATGGCTGCACTGATTCATCCTAGGTGGGGATGGAAGAGAGCACACAGAAATGCTCATTTTTCAAAGAGGTGTGACTTGGGCTTAATTTATGGCAAATTAATTTATGGCAAAGGCTATTAGATACACCACAGTACAATGCTAAAAACCTGAGTCTGAGTACTCCTTCCAGGTCTCTTATCCTGCACTTGTGCACACACAAATGCACACACAGCCTCAGTCTGACTTGTCTGAAAGTAAAAAAAAAAAAAAAAAAACCTGTATAAAATTGTATCCAGGTAAAACATGGCAGCAGTGAAGACATCCTTGCGTATATTAGGGTGGAAAAATACAGAAATAAGAGATGGGTGTTGTTTTTTGTGGGGTGCTGAGCTCAGCTGAAGCAGTTGGCAGTGAAACACATTCAGCAAAATTAAGAAATGAGATCAAACAGGTCAGCAAGTGGCAAGTTACTGAGAAGTTGTGGGAAGTTCAGTCATTGCATGTTTGCCTAAAACAGAAGTTATAAATAAGACTTCAGATTTGCTTAAACTGTTGCAAGAGAGGAACTGAAAACAGCCCATAACCCAAGGAATGGTCAGCATGTGGCTGGGAGACTGCTGCATGAACACAGTGAGAGATTTTAATTTGGCTGCCCAGGTGATTTGCTTATTGTGTTGAACCAATTCCTTGCCTAAACAGACAGGCTGTAATTTGGGGGAAGGAGGGAACTGCATCCTTATCATTAATGCCTGGCCAGAAGAGCTGTAAGCCCAGTCCTGATGCCCCAGGCAGGTACAAGAGCATCCATGTGCTCATCCTGTAACACAGCAGAGCAGTAACTATTTTTAATATCTATTGGCTATCAGGCCTTTCAGTGTTTACAGCTCCCACACAGACTCAAATCCTCCATCCTACATCTGTGAGATCTGTGCAAACCCTTCTGTAGCTGACCCCTTTGCCAGCAGAGACATCTGAGAACACCCTGCTGCCATTGACAGGGGTAAGGAAAGGATGGAGGGCAGCAGTGTTTTCCATTTGGCAAATTGTTCTAATTCTATCATCTTCAGTCACCTGCTGTCCTTTGAGCAGTGATTGAGTCCCTGACAGACCTGCTGGTGGGAGGAAAGCATGCCCAGGCACACATTAGCAGCCTAACAACTACATCACATTTTTTGCCAGATAATGTTAAAGCTTGTCTTACTACACAGCCCACCAGAAGTATAAAAATTCTCATCCAAGTCTGTAATAACGATTTTTCCAGACCTCCTGTATAAGAATGGCCTTGAATTATTTAGCACCATTGCACTGTGCTCATGCCTGCTCTTCAAACCTCCTCTGACTCCAGTTTTAGCACCTGCACAGTGAACCTTTCCCTGGCTGGAGGCACAGGAGGAGCCCTCAAAGCATCTCAGCACCTCTTCTGCTTCCAGACAAGTGTTTTAAGTGTTCATTTGGAGAACAACATGAGTCGCCAAGCTCAGGTCATGCAGAAATTTACCAGCAGTGCTTTGGAGGCACCTTTCAGTTCATCACCCCCTGCTCTGAAGGAAGTGGGGAACTGCTGATCAGTTTAAGGGTGGAGGTAACTATTCAGAACTTCCTTGTAAGATCTGGAGCCTCTTAAAACACCTAAATCCTGAACCACCTTCAAGTGAGGGAAGCTTTTAACCTGAAAATCATTGCAATTGGTGGCACAGGAATTTCATACTATTTTAGCAGACAGCTTGTGAACAACTACAAATAACTGTCTTTTTCATCTTGCTTTGAAGTCTGTTCTTTTTCTAAAATGAAGGCAGAAACAGGAGGGGGTTGAGTTTGCACAGTCTTGTGAAGAAGACAAGTTTCCCACACCATCTTGAGCTCCAAGAGAAATCTTAGGGCTGTGACTTGCTTATTTTGAGGTGGCCAGAGCTGTTCCCCTCCCAGCCACCCACTCTCCTCACAGCCCTTGAGCTCTCAGTCTGTTATGGAAAAGCCAAAGCACCATGAACTTAGAGCCTGCACAGACAGTAATTCCAAAACTCACAATCTTTGATGGACCACTCAGACTCAATGCAGGCACTCTGCAAAGCAGCTGCAACACCCCTGTAGCACAGACAGGCAGCTGCTGAAGGGCAGGATGAGAACAGCCAGCCTGGGGTGTCTGACCAGGACCCTAAACTGCAGAAAGCTGGGCTGGCTTAGTGTGGTGTTATTCATTTATTATTTTGCCCAGAGGGCTGACCCAGGCTGTGCTATAACTGGATTCCAAACAGGACTCTGAGCAGCTCCACGCTGTGGGCTACAGCTGAGTGCTCTCCTTTGCACCTCGGTGCTGCAGGAACGTGTTCTCCCACTCCCACATCCACACTTGCTCATCTGGCATGGCAGGATAGTCTACCCTTGAGCTGCTCTGATCCCCAGAGGATTGCCAGTTTTTTCCAGCTGGATCCCTGATGCTGCCTGCAAACTACACAGCATTTTCTACATGATGTTCCAAAGATGGGTGAGAAACCCCTTAAAGCTGAATGACAGAAGGACACACACAGGAGTTACTGGGGCTCAGCAGCACATGGAGACAAGACACTGCTCACAGCAAAGGGACCCATTTATCCCACACAGAGACATTCCAGAGCACAGATCTCTTTACAAGAAGCCCAAGCACTCACCTCGATGATGCTGAGCCTCTCCACGCTGGAGCCAACGTGGTACTCTGCTGATGTCTCCTGGTACAAGTCACCTGGGAGACCAGAGGTGTAAAATGTCAGCACTGCCAGATGCTCTTTGGCAAAGACATTCTTCCATAAAGACACTGCTTGTTCCAATGCCTCACATCTCCTTCATTATTTCAGCAAATCATCCTCTCCCTCCTTCCTGCCTCCTTCCACCTGAGAAGCCTGGGCTATGCTGGGTCATTTATTTTCCAGCAATTTCTCATAACCTGGCTAAGAGCTGAGGACATCAGTGAGCTCTTCTCTCATTACAGAGATCTGGTACTGCTGCTTTATTAAGGATGGCAACAATGGGAAATCCCTGCACGACTGTCAGAAATGATTGGTTTGTGGGAAAATAAAAGGAATTGCTTGAACTACGCTGGGGAGTAGAGATCTGATGTATTCCTACATCTGTGCCCACACAGACTGACTTTGTAGAAAAAGCCTGAGTGTCACCTTCCACCATGAATCGCTCTGGCTGAGGAGCTACAGCTTCCTTTCACCATCTCATAATGATGAGCAGAAAATAAAACTGAGGCAGGTACAGTCAGGAACAAAGGATGGAGCAAAAGGAAAGAAGAGCCAGGAGAAATTCAAGTCATTTGAGACAGAGCTGGGATATTTCATCATTATATGAGAGAATCCTGGCTGACACACAAAGGAGCCAAACCAATGTGGAAAATAAAAGAGAATCAAAAGCCATCCCAGCTCCCACTGAGCAAATCTTTTCCAGCAGCACTGGGCAGTCATTTTTATGCTCTGTCTCAGCTTTTCCCTTTGTGAGATGAGGATAACAAGTTTTACCTTGTTCACAATGAGGCTGTGCCAATTGCCTGGAAATACTGTAAAATAGCACATGCAGTTTGTACTTGGAAAAGAATTACCCTGGACATCATCGCATTCAGGAGTTTCAATTTTATCCATCAGATCGTTGGAACTCCATTTGGTTATTTCTTTCGGGAACATTTCCTCATTGTCAGACAAGTCCTCTTTAAAAAACAGATTTTTTGAGAGTCACAAACACAAAAATATGTATACAGAAAAGAGCAAACCCCAGAATTTTAAATAAAACCCCCAATTCTGTGCAATCTATGTACATGTGGATAGCTTAAGTCAAAATAAACCACATACTTTACCAGCTTTTGTTATATAGAAAGCAAAGCACTTTTTGAAAAGTAAACAAAACGTTTTAGCTGCATGATTTAAACAAACAAAACTCCCAAAACATGGAAAGAAGTAATCTGGATATTTAATGGTACCATGTCTGGCCTTTGCTTTGCCATTCTCTCTGATGGTGCCAAAGCAGCCAGAATGCTCCAGCAGAGGAGAGGACAAAGCAAGGATTCCCACTGGGATCCTCCCAGCCCTGTTTGAGAGCTGTGGGATTTCTCAGGGGGAAGAAGGGACAAGGATCACTGCTAAAAAGGCAGGAGCAATAAAGGGAATGTGAATTCCCCAGGCTGATTTCCTCAAGAGATGAGACACACATGGATCTGCCTTTTCCTGCCTATCTCAGTATCTTCCAAATCTCCTGGCTCAGTTCAACCATAGTCAATGAAGAATAAGGGTCCCAAAAATATTATGTTCTTAGAAGTGTAATTAAAAGGAAGAGACATACAAAGGGGAGCTCTCCTTTCTCTCTTTTTTTTTTCTCCATTGAGGATGCATCTTTTGCTGCTACGATGCTTAAGTGCTTTCTAATTTATTTATACCTCTGTGCTTAGTATGTCTTTCCTGAAAATTTTGGGCTTGTAAATTTAATAAAGAGTTATAAACATAATAACAGCAGTAATTATGGATGTCTTGAAGATCTAAGAGCTGTAATCTTCAGAGTCCCAGACTAGGATTTCCCCTTTCTTATTGCTGTACAGTTACTAAGAAAATAATTAGCTGGAAGAATCCCACAATGGGGAACAAAAAAAGGTTATGAAATATATTAATCTTTTCAGCAAATCTGAGCAATAGCTTAAAAAAAAAATTGTATGAAGGGCACTAGGTGAAGATCCAAGCAAAGCCTGATTATTTTTAGGAGTTTCTATTTCAACTTTGACCATAAAAAGAGAGCAACCTGGAAATTTTGTACCAGCATGCCATTTCCTTTTTCAGCCATGGAAAGAATTTGAGTAAATCCCAATTTCCCTGCACACAGGAGTGTGGAGCTGCCTGTCCAGAGCCAGTGGAAAGCACAGGCCTGCAACACACATGCTGGCAGAGAATTAAGAGGACGACTGCACTCTAAGCTCCTCCAGCAACTTAATCTAAATATTAAACTTAATTCCTTGAGAGGTCTAATTACAGCCCTTACTGCTGCTCAAGTGATCCCTGAATGGGATATTACTCCCATTATTAGCATTTATTACAGGATAGATATTCGATATTACTGCATTTGTCACTATCTTTACCAGGGAACGAGGGTGAGTGGGAAGATGGAGACAAGGAATCTTCTCGGGCTCAGGTTACGCCCACTGCACTGCGAGGCAATGTGTGTGTGTGGATGGGAAGCACTTCTGAGGAACTCTGCTGGCTGTTGACTCACATCCTGAGCCCTGCTAGTTCCCATGGTACCGACCCCGGCAGGATGAGCTTCGAGCGGAGCCTCATCCCTGCTCTCAGACCCAGAGTCTCTGCGGGCCAAGGGGCACCCAGAGGTCCCTCCTGGGGATGGGCTCTGTTCAGCTGCACACACATGCCAAGGCTTTGACTCACGAGCCAAAATCCCACCAGATTTAGGGACAGATTTTCAACCCAACCATGCCGACTGCAGAGGACAAAATGTGCGTACACAGAGACTTGCAGGAGAGCAGCTGCTTTTAGTCTTAGCAACCTCCTGCAAGTATTGCAGCAGAGGTGCCCAAGGTTCATTTTTGTTAATTCCCCTTTCCAGGCCTGTTAGGAGCATGCCAGGGATTCCCTGGGCCCTGGATGCCAGGCAGAGCTGTCTCCATCTCAGCTTTATTACTGAGTAATTAAAAAGGCAAAAAGCGTGTGGATAGTGACGGTGCAGTTTGGATGACTCACTCCTTTTCCCTTACATTGCTCCAATAAATCCCTCACATACTTGTTGTGAATGCTACGTAAGTTAATAAATAGTGACACTTAAACTAAGTTGGCCCTCCCCTTTCCCAGCAGGAGACACACATTTATCCCAATTTACACATGGCCCAGTCACTTCAGCTGCTGTTGTGCAGCTCACCACACTAACACACCCCTTTCTACCCCACAGTTTGAGATCCATCCTAAACACTCATGGCAGAACTCTTCTGGAACATGATGCTATCAATTTTGAGAGGTTCAACTTCAGCTGAGCATCAGATTTGCAAAACTGGGGTGTCATTTTTTAACAACTGCATTTCCCAGCTTCGTCAGCAAATATTGCACCTCTCACTTCCATCAGATAAGCCAGGAGGAGAGTCCATCTGTTGTCAATAGAGATGGAGCCCTTCAGGCTTAAATTTGCATAAAGTAGAATATATAAAATGAGTGCAGTGGAACAAAGCTTCTTCACACACACATTCACAGAGGAAGAAAATATAACAGTGTTCTCTTAATACATATAATCAAAATTACTTTGAGAATTCTGGAATCAACACTGATTAATTTTGGCACCTGAAGTACCTTGTTGCATTTGCTGTTGGTATTTCTTGAAATGGGAGAATGAGGAGTTAATAAAGGCAAATTTGGGTCTCTTCAGGCCCAGACAGGACAATTAATCATACCTCTTACTGATTAAAAAACAAATTAGAAAAATAATCCGTTACAGTGAATCATTAGGACACACCCACAGTCCAGTTAGTACTGCTGGATTTCATGCACACTCATTTGCACCAAATAAAATACAGCCCCTAGGGCTAAGACTGTTCAAGCTCCCCTGTTCTCAAACAACTCAGACTGCACCTGAAATGGTGCTGCATTAATGTAAGAGTCTGCTGGGTGATGCTGGAAGAAGCTGCACGTCATGGTTAGAAAGGAAAAGACATCAAAGCAAAAAGTCTCGCTTCCTTCCCTGCTCGCCCCCCGCCCTTCATGCCTTCCGTTCTCTTACCCCACCATTTCAGGGAAGAAAGGATGGTGATTTAGGCTCCACATACCATGTGCATCAAAGAATTCATCATCTGAGCTGTCATCTGAATCCCTGGCAATGCTCTGCATCCTCCACTCGGAGATACTATGGCGCGAGGGACTTGCTGGAAAAAACAAAAAAGCTTTATGCGAAACGCGACATCCACAAGACAGAGAGTTCCCAACATGATCTTTGCTGGAGGAAGAATCATGTGTTCTCCAAGAAAATTCACTGCTGCAATATTAAAAAACACAAAACCCCGATGATGCTGGTGTGATGTCAGTGTACTGCTTTACAGATCCTGTTTGTTTACTGTTGGTAGAACCTGCCAGCAAGATGCTACATTAAAGCAAAGCTGCTTGGATCACTCTTCTGCTATTTTGAATGGCAGCTATTTATAATTGTTAGTAGGACGTGCAAAATCAGCTGGGTTTTAAAGTTTGCAATTAGGAAGGAAGCAGGCTGATTGGAAGCTCTCTCTGTGCCTCTCATCAGCACACAAGCCATGCCTCTGCTTTGCTAACTTTCGGGTGGGTAGCTCAGCAGAGCAGCCTGGAGAGGAATAATCTGTTTTCTGGAAGGAAATTGCTTCCACACAAATTGGATTAGAGATCTGTTTAAACTTTAAACTTGAATGATTTAAACAACATGCTATCTGACTGCTTCAAAGGAAGCTGATGGAGCGGCGGTCCTGACAGAGCAAGGAGAAACCCCAAAGTCCTTTTAGTGCTGTTTGCCCTCCTGTTCCCACACCTACCTACTCCCTTTCACTTTCTCCTCCAGAGTTCTCTGAGCTAAATATAAACACATTATGGCTTCTTCTTTTCTTTTTTTCAGATATAATTCAGCAACCATCCAGCCTGAGCACTTCTCGGCTGAAGTTGTCTCAGAGCAGCCGCCTGCTGAAGGGAGCACTGTCCAGAGAATGATGGGAGAGAGGGTTTGTCCCCTCGTGCCTGTGACACAGAGCACACAAAGCACTCACAGCAACCACCTAAGCCAGCAAAAACCTGAGGAGACTGACAAGTTCTCATTTAGCATGTACAAGAGCCTGAAAGGCTCCGGTTACTGTGACAGCCGCACGAGCCGTTTCATGCTATTGTTCCAACAGAGTTGAATATAGAAGTAAAATTCTCCTAATCTCCCACCCAGCTGTCACATGGAACAAGGATGGAGACCCTGTGCAGAGTCATGTAATTACAGCTCAGCAGCCCCCAGCAGCCACCCTCGGGAGCAGCCAGCGAGGAGGTGGCAGAGCAGAGCTAATTCACGCCCGAGTGACGTCAAGGCACTCGCATAATAGTTGCTAAAAATAGAGCACCTAATAACACACGGGAGGGCAACAAGGGTCCTGCCATCACCAGAGGTCTCCAGGGTGGTGGAGAAAAGGAAAACCTTTTGGAGAAAAGGCGTTTTTTCAGCTGGAGGTGGTGCGTCGCGACAGCCCTCCTTGCTTCCATATGGTAATGTGCTGCCAGCATGAAGGAGGATTAAAATATCTGTGTGACGTACTTCCCAGCACATCACAATTAATTTCTTTCATTACTTTTCCTTGTAAAAGCTGAGACATTCTGCAGTTGAAAAGAAATTCATGCTTTACTCCCAGTGAAAACCTTCAAGTGAAATCCTGAGAGGTCTGAAAACTCCAGCTCCCAGTGAACATGTCAGCAGTGGAAGAGGGGGTTTGTACAAAGAGCATAACGGGAGATGGGTGCATCAATATAAAATCCTGGTGCAGGCAAAGTAGCCAGTATTTTTATCTTTATGCAGTGATTTATGAAGCATCTGGTAGGTTCTTCCCTGGGGCTCACTCAAGTGAGTCATCGCAAGGTAAAACTACTGCTCCTCTCTCATTCACCCCACGATGAAACCAGTGATGGAGTGGGAAATAAAAATGGAGACTCAGCTCCCAATACTTAGTGCATATGATAGATGGAGAAGCTTCACTCACCCAGATGTTCTTCCCACCATCACTGGAAGAAATGCTGCCCCTTGGGGTTCTCATGGGTGTTCTTCCCTCTTGCAGTGAGAGCTGCTATTTCCCTGCTACCAGCAGCTAATCAGAGAGGGAACTGCTGAGGGTTTGAACCTTGTGGCTGTAACTCACAGGGGAGTCACCCCTCTGTACAGAACAGTCCAAAGAACGGAAGTACAGCAAAATGAGGTGAGTCCCAAGGGAGAGGTAACAAAATCCAAGACTCAAAGCTGAGTCCTTACAGGGTATCCACAGCAGAGCTTTAACATCAAAATCCTGAAAGCTTCCTGAACGGTGTTTCAAAGGGAATGTACAGTCCCACCAAATGCCAGGGTGAGGTTTTGTCTCCAAGCAGCTGCTGCAGATCATCACCAGGGGAAGGCACACACCTTTGGGGGTTCCTGCCTTAATCTCCCCAGTAGCTGGCAAGCTGTTTTACTGTGTGCACCTCCATGGAGCCAAACACCCCTCTTGAAATGACAGGCATGTGGTGGCACAGAACTCTGGCCAAGGAGCACAGGTACCTGCTGTGACCCAGGTATCAATGATAAGCAGATATCCAGAAAGGAACAACATGGAAGGGCCTTAGAAAGCCACCCGTGGTTCCTGAGTAACAAGGACTAACTCTGTGCTGCTGGCTGTCTTTTGAGCTCCAGTGCTGCTAGCCAGCTCCAGCCTGCTTCTCTACGGTGTTTTTACAGATCCTGTGCTTTTGACATTGGCAACTCTGCCACGTGACAGTCACAGGTATGGGATGACTAGAAACCTTCTCAAACCCAAAGCAGGTCGAAGACTGAGCCTGCAGCACCAGCAAAGAAGACCTCTGAGCTAACAGGACTCATAGTACTAATACACATTATCCCAAAGTCACAAGGATACGTGGCCCAACCCCCCGAAAGCCCAACCTCCATGAGTTCAGAAGAGCAAGTCATTGGCAGCATCTTACCTCCCCTCTTTGAAGACCGTGAGGACTTGGAGGAGGTGGACCATTGCTTGGTGAGCGACCTGCCGGAGGCCGCGTCGCTGTTGGCAGAGGCGTCCTCGGTGTCTGCAGGTGACCCCGTGCTGGGCTCCACGTCCTTCTCCCCAGGAGTGTCCTTGACACCGTGCTGCTCTGGGTCATTCTCACCACAGAACTGGGCCATCTTCTGGGCCAGCATCAGCTGGGCCTCCTTCTCCAGCTGTCGGATGTCTTCGATGGTGAGCCCGTACCACTCGTCCTGCCAGCACCAGGCCTGGCGGTGGGCCCGGACCATCACCTTCCTCAGGCCTGCAAAGCCAAAATGTCCCTGTCACCAGAGCTGCAAACTGCAGCAACCAACGTGCTCCCCTCCCAAAGCCTCTCAACACCATGGCAGGGACATTACATAGACACTCAGCCTGCAGTGCAGGACCTTCACACAGTCAGGGTGGCAACTTGGTCACTTCATCTACTTTATCTTCTCAGTTTTTCCTAATCAACCTGAAATCACTGAAATCAGCCAGTCTTCTGTCACTGGAAGGGGAAAGGGATTTTAACTTGGAAAGGGATTTTTAACTTGGAAAGGGATTTTTAACTTGGAAAGGGATTTTTAACTTTTAACTTGGAAAGAGATTGCCTAATTTTGGATGGAAGACTTTGCCTGCCTACTCCACCAAGGAGGAGCCACACACAGACCACAGTTTCAACTCCCTGAAGTTCTGAAACTTGCAACATTTGGATCCCAACTTCAAAGTGAAATATATTGTCAAGTAACAAAAAAAAAAAAAAAAAAAAGAAAAGAGAAAGTAGAAAAAAGAAAAAAAGTTACAGATTTTTTTTTTTTTTAATCCTGGAGAGTTTAAAATCATTCCTTGATGGATGCTCCACAGCCCTCCCCAGCTGTTACATTACAGAAGCACATCCCACATTCCTGTCCTTGGAAACCCGTTTTCTGCACCTGGTTTCTATGTATCAGCACAACAGCATCACAAATTGGAGCTTCTGAGATAATGGGATAGAAAGCAAAGTAAGGGAGGGAATAAAGATGCTTTATTTTGCAGATACCATCTGTCTTCTGCTGCAAGAGAAAAATAGAGTGGGTAAAGCCAATTTAAAATATTCCAATGTATCACATATCTGAAAGGAAGAGCAGCCTCAGTATCAACACACAATGCACCTGAACAGGAAACAGATACTCTCCCTAAGACTTAGACTCACCCACTAACATCATCCCCCCCAAGACTTTTAAAACATAAGAGTCATTCAGGATTTTCACCAACATTATTACTTAAAAGCTCACAACAAGTAAAAACTCCAAACTGCTATTTATTCTTGATGGGATCACACAGCAGTAATGATGCTTTCAAAGCTTCTCTAAATACTGACCAACTGATCCTCAGGAGTTTTTTCTGATAAGAAACAATCAATTCATATTGTCCCCTCTTTAATTAATAGGAAACTGAGGCAGAGAAAGGTTGAAGGACAAGCCAAAAGCATCAGTGGGATTTGCTGTCAGTGGAAATCAACAGGCTACATTAGAATCATTTAGGTTTTGGGAGCTGCAGATGGAGCTCTCTAAGCACCACCATGAGGAAAGACATCCCTCACAAGCCACTCTCCATCTCCAGGAGCATGGCCAAAGGGGGATGGTCCCACCATGTGCAGGGTTTCTAAGGTGCTGCCAGCAACAGCAGCTTCCCTGCTGTACAGAAAACCTTTGATCCCACCACTGTCACAGTTTCTCTGATGTTCTGCCTAAAGATCCAGCTTGTTTTCAGCAATCACTTTTTGTTTGTTTGTTTTCCTAAATACACAAAAAGCATGTTTTTATATGTTTATCTCCTTCCAGATCTGAGCACTTTATTGTCTGCTCTGCTCTTTGGTCAGTCCTCAATGCCACCAGTCATCCCAAGCCAGGCTGCCAGGAGGAAATGGCCACTGAGATCAGCAGCTAATGCCTTGGACCAGCTCAACCTGAACTTCATTTACACAGTTAGATTAAATCTATCAATATTTGATGTATTTTGCTGACTGACTTTCAGAAGGGAGAGGCAAGTTTGAGCCACCAGAGTGTGACCTTCTGGGGCAGAGTGACAGCCTTCAGCACCTTAATTCTGTTCGACCTGAGCTGAGATTCAGAGTTATTTCCCCTGCCAGATTACTTTTTGCAGAACTACAGAAGAATGATTTAGCCTCTTCACCTCCTGTTATGATTGACAACCAGCAGAGCTTAAAAACCAAGATTAAATTTACATCACACCCACAGTGAAAGCCAAGAAAACATTTCTCTCACTGTCCCCACCACCCTTTGGACTTCCACACCCACAGTGTCCAATTCCACCTTGCTTGGAACACCTTGAAAAGGTGTGATCAGACACAGAAGTGAATGTTGCTCTTATCCCACAGCTTCCCCCATTCAAGGACTCAGCAGGCTCCACTCCTGCTCCTGCATCCAGCCTTGATGTATCACTGCCCCAACTCCTCAGAAATTCTCTGTGTAGAGGCACAGATGCCACCAACCACGTATCTCTTTTAATGGACTAACATCACAGGGAACATGAAAACCACCTGGGGGTAAAAAAAAGTCTCTTGAAGTTCCTCTCTGCCTTCTTAGATCTCAAACATCACCTGCACTGCTTCCTGCCAACCCACAGACCTCCCCATGTGCCCTGCTCACATCCCTTTGATTAGACATCCCAAACCTTCCTTCCTTAAAGCTCTGCTCCTTTGAAAATAGGATGGCACCACAGGGCTTCAGAGCTGCTGTGTCTCTACCTCTCCAGGGTAGTTAAGAAGTCCAAAAAACAGATTACATTCCCAGCATTTGGCCTTCACCTGGGATGTGCCAGCAGTGCTTCATTTCTCTTAAACACAAGGAAAAAACCTGGGGGAGAATGAGGCTGTGCTGGTACAAAAGAAATGGAAAAATAAAAGTCATGGCTTGCAGAAAAGGCTTCAGTGCTAGGGAAGAGAACTTGAGGAGCTCCTCTGTGCACAGCAGTGGGCACTGAACTCCTGCCCAGCCTGCAGCCTCCCAGCAGAGCCCCAGGGAACACAAGTGTCCCACACAGCTACAGGG
Organism: Serinus canaria; assembly: GCF_022539315.1. Classification (NCBI taxonomy): domain Eukaryota; kingdom Metazoa; phylum Chordata; class Aves; order Passeriformes; family Fringillidae; genus Serinus; species Serinus canaria. The sequence continues at coordinate 11,582,012 of NC_066329.1, forward strand.
AGCCAGGGTCCAGCTACAAATGACTGACCTCACCTGTCCAGACACTGCTGCTCTCCCTGTGCAATGGAAAAAAAAAACCAAGTCTCAGAGCATTTTTGTATCAAAATCTTAGAGAAAAACAAGTTGTTTTATTGGGAAGTGAAAAGGAGGGGAGACACTAGACCCAGGAAAGAGCATAATTGGGAAAAACTCTCTCTGGAGCAGATGCCCATCAGAAGAGTCCTGAGGGAATCTGTGGCCCAGCTGGCTTTCCTTTTTCTCCCTGGAAGGAGAGAAGGTGTAAATGTGTCCTATTCAGCCACAGAAGTCCCTGTCACACACTGCCCCAGCTGCAGCAGTTGGAATTTTGCCTTAGCAGAAGGTTTTCCCCCTCCACCAACATGCCCCAAGCTTATCTGAGCCTTCTTCCCCAGAATCAGAGGAAAACCCCACAGCCTCATCAGGCACCTCACTGAAGTCACCCAGAAAAAATGGGAAGAGGTTTTTTGACAAGGATGCAGCTACCAGCTGGTTATCAGTCATTAAGTAGATTATAATTTCTCCAGAGTGCAATGCTTTGTTTAAAAAAACAAACAAACAATAACACCACACATGCACAAATGTGTGCAGGCTGAGTTCAGAGCACCCATCATCATGTGTTGATTTAATTATTGCAACATTCCCACTGTGCTGTGCAGAAAGATCATCTGTGAAGAGCTGAGCAGGGTGCAGACATTTAAATAATTTGATTTCCAGCTCACCACCTCAACAGAGGCTGGTTGAATCCTTGAGGTGCTGACTGCTGTAAATGATTTGTGGTGTTGGACTCCACCATACAAAAGGGAGTGTAAATGACCATTAGATAAGCCAGGGCAGAGAGGTGGCTTCATGTAAAATTTAAAAAAACTTTGGTCTGTAGTTCTGGGCTTGTTTTCCAATGTGAAATTAAAGCAGTAAATGTAATAAGAACTCAAAAGAAATAAATCACAAAACCCACCAACAAATTCTGCCCCTAATGACCTCAATATCCAATAAAGCAACTGTTTAAAGACCCATTGCCTCTGTACCCAGAAGCAATCTCCCAAATAATTTTATAATTCACAATTTCCTGACAGCAAATACAGGATGCCTGGTTGTCCATGTGCAACACTATTTCCCTGACATCCCAAGAGATCCCTTAACCTTGCCAGTACAATCCAACCAAAGGCCACCTGCAGTCACACCTGTTTGCTTCCCTGCCCTCCCCTGCTCAGAACCCTCATAAAGAAAAGCCTGTGGTCACATCCACATCATGCCAACAGCAACCTGCCTCCCCCTGGAAAGACAAAACTCTACCTTTGGGATCCAGTGGGCAGTAGATGAACTGAGTCATTTGAGTGCTTTAGAGAAGTCAAAGTTCTGCAAAAGAGCTTTCAAAAACCACTTCACCACTGTGCAGCAATTTGGGCATATTTAGCCTAGGACACAGTGGCTTAGACAAAGCTCCAGTTACTGGGATGGAACACACTTTGCCACAGTATATAATTAATAACCCATACACAGTCAACACACTTGTTTAACAACAAAAGACTCAGAGCCCACATGCACCATTAGGAAGCAAGTGGGAGCAGAACATTATGCAGTGCCAGTCCAATTAAACTTAAAATCTATGGGAAAGGAGTAAAAAAGCATACAAATATTACAGCCAAGCAGACTAATAGCCCACAATCACAATTTTAGTCTGTGTCTCAGGCTGTCAAAGCACTGAGTAACTGTCCAATTAGTCATGGGAAAGAATGGCTGCTGCACTCAGCACGAGTGAGAACGTTTCAACACCGTCCCCCAGAGTTCCTCCCTCTGTGCTCAGCAGCCCTTCCCCATTGCACAAGCCATCCATCACTTACCTCACACCTGCTCTTCTTTCAACCCATTCTCCAAGTTTAGTTTGCTCCACTGAGCATTGCTCCCCATTGGGCAGAGTTTGGATCTTGCTGTTTGTTTCCTTGCTGGCTTGGTGACCCTGCACAGGGTGGGCTAACTCCCCAAGAAATAAAGTTGCTCGAGTTGGGAACAGAGGAACCAGGAGGAAAATGCCAAGGGAGAAGGGGATGACCCACCACAACAACTCTGGCTCCTGGGAACTTGGCTCCCCATCCTCCACCTGCTTTTGGCCACCAGGGAAAGCCCCACACAGGGATCTGCATCTAAGCCTGGTCAGTCCTGTTGTAACCTCTTCTTTCCAACTTAAACATCCTCATGCATTGGTGGCTTTGGTACAAATGCTGTGGCACTTTGCCCACTCATGGCCTCTCCACAGCTATCCCAGGGCAGGGGGAGGCCACACACCTCCTGCAGATACCCCAAGCTTTTACTTTCACTTTTCACTCACTTTACATCGTCTTGCCTAAAAGACTTCCCTGATTTTATGCATCTTAACCACTTTGAAAAACACTATTTGCCATCTTTATAACAGGCTGGAAAAGCTTTTGAAAGGCAGACAATAAGCTGGCTCTGCTCTCTGCAAAGCCTCAATCAAGAGGGAAATGGCAGGCAATCTTTCACAGAATACAAAAGCAATATTTCTAAGGGACCACAGTTAATCTATGCCAAACACCTCTGAACTGGAAGAGTCATGTGCTCCTTTTTCATTTAACAGATACAATGGAGTTGTTATTCTGCCTCTGTGTTTTCCAGCATACACTAAATTAACCCGTGTCACCAAAACACCAAGGGAGTTCAGTGCAGAGAGGCACTTGTAACACAGCCTGCAGCAGGAAAAGCCTCCATCCCTGCCCAAAGAAAAGCAAAGGAGCTGTAAGAAAACAACCTGTGAGCATTCAGAGAGAGGGGCACACTATTCTCCACTGCTCTATCAGTGTTTTTCACATTAGCTCTCAGGAGCAATGTGACTACAAAGAGCTTGAAAATTACTTATGCTAGAATCAGGCACTTGATGAAGACTTGCACATCAAAAGCAGAGTTGTAGAGGTCATGCAGGAGGATTTACAGTGCACTGGAGGGTGGTAGCAACCTCTACACATCCTGTTTTTTAGCATTTTCTTTGCCAGAGGACAGCCATAGCTCTGCCCTTTCAGATGGGAATGCTCCTTTAAAACACTATTTAGGTTTTCCACTTGGCCATAGAACCAGTCATTTGTGGCAAGGCTCAGAAACTGTATCAGGTGTTTTATAGATTTTCTGCAAAGAATAAATTACTGCCAGCACTGCCAGCACCTGTACTGTCTCCACTTAGTTACTCCCAGACACATCCAATTCCTTCTTAAAAGCCCTGACCTAACAATGATGCATCCACCAAAGAAGGACATTTACTCACAACTCAGAGCCACACAGAGACCCACCAGCCCTGTCACAAGGCAGGCAGAAACTAGGGATGCTCCAGGGAGTGGTTTTCTGGAACCACTCAGGATGCTGAAGTGAAGCTTATTTCTTTAGGCAGCCCTTCAGGATGGATTTTGGTCACAATAAAGAAGACTGGCAGAGTTTAAAAATGATCTGGCAAGTTTATCTTGAGAAAAAATTTAAAAAAAAGGAGAATGCAAGATGTTGCCTGCACAGGACTTGAAACCTTTTCAGTGGGTACATGTGGATTTGTACATACCACGATTATAAGTGACAGAAAAACAGGATTTTTTCTGAGCTGACCCACAGAGTCATCAGATCTGAGAATCTCTTCACAGACGTGCCTTGGAATGTGATGCATTGCACATACCTTACACCTTCGTGTTTCAATTCAGTGCCAACATTAAGGAGTGAACTCTGCAAGGCCAGAAATGCTCACCAACATCGTGGATAAAGCGCTCGATTTTCGACTGCATCCCCCAGTATCTGAACTCCACTTTACACAGTTTGTAGGCACACATGATGGGGTATTTCCCAGGGTTGTTCTTGTACTCTTGAATCCAATCTTCTGAGAGGGGTCCTCTTTTAGTCTTCACTGATTTATACAACTTTGGATCCTCCTCAGCTTTGTATTCATGGGGAGGGATTGGATCTTTAACAATATCAATAGGATCTATAGAAAGAGAACAGAAACTCTTAGACATTTCCTTTTCCTGAGCAAAACACAAACCCATCATTTTTCACGAGTTATTTCTGTTTTAGTAAGTACCAGAAGCATTACAGCAATTTAGTTTCTTTTTACTTACACTTAAACAACTGATATTTAAATTGTTTCTACACTGCTGCTGGGCAGCGATCAGCTCTGCCAGAGGAACGAGCACACACAGTTCCAGCAAACAGAGGCTTTGCTCCAAAGAGATGTTTTTGCCCACAGTAACTGCAGATCCACAGCCCTCTGGCAGCTCTGCACACTCTGTCTTTCCAGCTCCACACAGAAATGTGTGTTTCTGTTGCACATTCCACCTTCCAGCTTTTCTAATATCACTCAGTGCTGCAGCTGTCTCAGCCAAGACAGTTAAACACACCTGCCCTGCTAGGGAACAGACATTGCCAATGAACATCTCATCTCTGGGCCCATCAGAGGAGGGGACTGGGAACTCCTCATCTGCTATTGTTAGACCAGATGTACTGTGGAAAGCAGGAAGTTTAACTCAAGTCCTAATTAACAATCCAACAATGGAGAAGGGGAAGCTGCAGCAGGAGTGGAGTGAATTAACATATTTTAAAGACCTGCAACCTCCAGAGCTCAGCAGAAGCATCTGAAGTTTGGACTGAAGGGCAGGATCACACTTCCCAGAAGTGACAGCTCTGTGACACCTCTCAGTGCAGTGCTGGGACTCGAGCCTGCTCAGCAGTGAAAGCCTGGTCAGCCAGCCCCAGCAATGAGAACAGCTGAAGTGAAGTACAAAAGTACTTTTTTGAAATACTTTTGCCTTTTCTCATTAATTCCTTACATTAACTCAATCTTCTAAAGACAGCTGAGAAGTGAGTGTTAACCTACATGAGGGCAGGACTAAAAGGAGAGGGAACAAAAATTAAATGCAACTTCATGCTTCAAAAGTGCAGACAGGAATCATTTTCATATACATGAAGGAGCCACACAAATAAACAGCAATATTTTCACAATTATACAGCTATTTTTTCCTCTTCTATGGTTATTTCTACTTATTACCCCCAAATTCATTAGATGTCTTACTCCTCTTGGGAGCTGCATAAATAAGATGGAAAAGCATCAGCTTAAATTTACAGATGGGGGATTCAAATTATTTCCATGGGATTTACATCAAACCTAGAAGAGAATTCTGGTATCCTTACCCTACTTGATGTAATCCTACCTGCAGTGACAGTGACAGGGATGCAGGTGTGTGTTTAGGGAGGATGGACAGACAGATGGACACACCAAGAAAAAAGGGAAAAGTAGAGGAAAAAGGCTATTTACCTAAAATGGTTTGTCTTTTTTCTGCAGCAGAAAGGTTGAACACGTTGTTATGGTCTCCTGGGTCAGTTTTGTAGTAGGTCTCAATATCAATAGAGAACTTCTCCACAAAAGGACACGTGTACCTGGGAGGCAGAACAACACAGCTTAGAGTAAATCAACCTCAAATCCCAGGCAGCCTTCACTCATGTTTTCCTTCAGATATGCTTAAAATACCAACTAGAGATTGTTCTTGAATAGCTTCTTAAGATAGAAGCTCACCAGTTTTCAGCAAGGAGATAAATTCTGGGCCCACTATATTAAAAAGTTGTGACATGGATACCCAGGAAATGCACCTGTGCAAGGAGAAAAGCAAAGCTCCTGCCTGGAACCTATGGCAGAATAAAATATGAAGCAGTTCTGTGCAGCACAGGTTTCCTGGCCAACTGATTGACTCATAGGCATTTCAAGAGAAGAGATAAAAACTGACTGGAAGTGAACTTTAATCACTTAAAAGTCAGGCAGCTCCATTATATTCAGTCACTGGCAACAGCCCATATGCACACACAGACTCCCCACCTTCCCAGGAATAATGTTACTTGCAGAGACCAATTAAAACAGAACCAGAAGATTTTTCCAAATTTTTCATAAAAATCAAAATACCCATTAAAGCCTTTTTATTGTGCAAGATGTCAGGAAAATCAGATTTGTAAATGTGAAAAAGAGCAAATGCTCTAAAATGGAGTAACTGGCACAAAGGTTCTATTTTTCCAGGGTATGTGAAGCCCTCCCTGACAAAATCAGATGAAACAAGGAGGTCCCAGAGGGCTCCACAGAGCCTCTGGCTCTCTTCCCTCCTCAGGGTGAAAACCACAGGATGTAGGTTTGTTATTTTCTAGGTAAATGACAGACAGTTCTCACAAAAGAAGTGCTGTGATTATTTATTTATTTATTAAGAAAAGGAAAGAAAAAGCCCCTGTACAAATGCATCCTGTCTTCCCTGACAGGATTCAGCATGACATCTGTCCCAGCACCGTGCACATTTATAACTTCCCTGAGCTTGCAGAGATCTGCAATGTTAAGCAGATACAAGGCTAAATAAAAACTATTCACGATTGCCCAAGCTTTGACAGACAAAACAGCTCCACATTTTACAGCAAGGAGCCACAAATCCTCAGGCAGGTGTGCAGTCAGCCCAGGCAAACTCCTGAGACCAAGCAACTGCACAGGAATTTTAGGACTTGACCCCAGTTGCTCTGAAGGATATTACTGGAGAGGGAAATGCCACTGCCAGAGAGTGACACCAAACCCTGTCTTTAACACAGGGGCACAGCTGTGGGCACTGTGGCCAGTTTTACCTTGTCCTTGTGTAAGGATAAGCATTCCAGGACTCCTCCTCGACGCGCAGAGCTGCCTTGGGCAGGATGGAGCGGAACCAGCTGGGGATGTGCATGCCAATGTGGTAAACCTTGTGAGTGTACTGCCCACTGCCCCCCGGGCCATCCACGTAGGGCCTGTTCTCCAGGATCTCCACTCCACTGCCTTCCCCACATGTCTCCTCTCTGCTCTTTTTCTGAAAGGGAAAATAGATCACAAACGCATCACAAAAATGTTCATTTTCCTGGGCATGGTACAAGGACCTGACTCTCAAAGCACCTGGACACTGGGGGTGGTTTCTAGAACTCCTTTTGAGCACAGCAGAGCTCCAGCAGCACCCCAGCACTAAGATTATCAAACCTAGAGATTACCAAGGCAAAATTTAGAGCCTCATCTAGCCAACATAGAGATTTGATTTATTCAGGACCCCATGCCAATTTCCACTTGGATGTTCAGCTTGAATGGAGCTGTAATGACACCTCAACTCCTGTTCCTGGAGCACCCCAACCCTTGGCTCCAGCTCTCAACCACCCAACAGCACAAAACCCTTTTGCATCAGCAGCCAAGGGGAGTCTGTCCAAGCTGGCCCAGCCCCGTGGTGATGTCACACAGGCTTCTGGTGCAGCAGCACCTCAGGCTGGACACCAGGAAGAGTTTCTTCACTGGAAGAAACTCAGGCATTGGAGCCACCACCCCTGGAGATGCTCAAGAAACGACTGCACGTGGCACTCAGTGCTCTGGTTGAGTTGAGAAGCTGGGAATTGGTCACAGCTTGGACTGGATGATCTCAGAGGTCCTTTCCAACCTCAATGATTCCGTGATCACAGTGATAAAAATCATTCTGTGACCTACACCCACAGGATTTGGGGGTTTGTTGCATGTGATGTGGCCCAGCAGAAGCTCTCCAAGAACAGCTTGGAGACTTTGCTCTGCTAATTAAGATATTTTGAAGAAACAGCCCAAGTTTGCCAGAACGATCACCGCACCCCCTGGCAGCCTCCGCATTTTGGCTTATTTGTAGGACTGTCCTTCAGAGAAAACCTGGCAAAAATTCCCTCAATAAAAAAATACTAATTTCAGTGCTTCTAAGATGAGCTAGAGACAAACCAAATATTTATTAATTTCTCATACATTTCAGCAGATTGGATGATGTATAACCTTCATCATTCCCAAACAACAGATTCATTCTGTTAGCATTTTGAGATTATTGTTTGTATTTGAGAGCATTTTGAGAAGACAGTACTTTGGAAATTAAGGGGGCAAAAAAGGAATTTTATACCAAGAATCAACTGTGAAATGTAACACAATAACAACTCCTCATTTTTGGCATACAAACAATTCAAAGGATAACATGGGTTAACAGAAAATTATTAATAAGATGCAAGAGATCAACTTCTTATCTTTTGAGGACAGGATGTTAAGCCAACAGAACTGCTTAGAAGTAAACAGCCCTGTTTATGAAGACCTCTCAAGTGATTTTAAATTTAAACAGCCATAACTGACAAACCTAAATAACTGACAATTTTAAATAATCATTTTTTGCCTGCCCCACAAACTGCAATAGAAAAAAAAAAATAGAAAAGCAGAAAAGTATTTTTTACAGTTTATTCTAACACTCAGCTGGCAGTTCATTAAAGCACGCATCCTCTTCTAACAAACTACTGTCTTTCAGTTCTTATATAAGCACTGACCAAGTCCTGTACAAATATTTATGACAATAACATTAAATAATCTTGATGACCCCAAAATCTGCTTAATTCAAAGGTCTCAGAAAAGGCAGTAACCCAGCCAGCACAGTGGAAGTGTCAGGCAGAATAACTGCAAAGCATCTGCTCTGAACAGTTGATAGAAATTATAGAGATATAGAGTTTTATTATATGGCAGAAGCACATGGAAATCATAAGCAGAGGGAAGATGAGTTTTCTTCATGCCAGGTTATTCAAAACTCCCTTCTAGACTGCACAGTCACAGCAATTCCAGGCAATTCTGCAAACCCTCATCTGGGACCAAAACCCACTGTGGGGTTTTCCTCACTAACACTAATTCCCCATTTCACTTTTCCCAGTTCAGCTGGTTTGAACAAAAACTTCTCTGCATGGAGATGAGCTGCCTGATTCTCACCCTACAGCTGGAACCCTGAAGAACCCACAACACTGGCCAATTTTTGCTGTACATGAATAATTCCATCAGCAGCTTCTCCACACAACCTGGAACTCTGATGGTAGGAGAGGCAAGGGTGACACAGTGTCATTGTCCCAGCTCAGTGGGAGGGAGGGAGAAAGGAAAGGGAGGAAAGGGAGGAAAGGAAGGAAAGGAAGGAAAAAACCAAGACTGAGACTCTCTGTGAAAGTCAGTTCACATCCCACTTCTGAATTGTGGTTATTTTATTCACTGCTGTGCAGCCACAGCAGACTGCAAACCCTATTCTGGGAGCAGGGTGTGCTTCCTCCTCCAGCCTTTCCAGAGGACCAACTCCAGCCCACAGCCTTTGTCACCCAGTTACAAACCCTAAGCAAGTTTTGGCCCTTCACATCCCTCCTACTTGTCACTTATCTACGTAAGATATGACGAGGACAGCAAGACCATTTTCTCAGATAAATGTGAAATAAGAGCTGTAGCTCTGCTGACAGAAAAAAAAGAATCCCAAGATTATATCCCAAACTATCTTTAGAGCCAGGACTTTTGAGTCAGGCCAAATTTATACTCATAACACAGTACACTGCTGGGAAGGATAGTATGATCAAAGAGAAACTCCCCAGGATAAACCCACACAAAGCTGCTTCCCAGCCCTCCAGGCTCTCACACTTAGCAGTTGGCTTGTTGAGAAGACAACGAGCTGCAGTGAAGGAAGGAAGGGCCAAGAGTCAGGAGAGATGGTGAACAGTGCAGTTACTGACCAGTCAGAAAGAGAAAACATGTTTCTCATATAATAAAAATAAAGACTTTAGCCACATGCACTTGAGAGACCAGGGTGGTACTCTGGGCATAAGTGGTGCTGTGAAAGTGAAGCACTTGTGGGAGTGAAGAGCAATTTGCTCTGCAGCCATGCAGCCTCTTCATGCCTACTGTGCCTCAGCTACAGCCTGGAGAGGGCTTGTCACAAGGAAGTGGTCTGTAAACAGCAATTAAAAAAACCCTCAATTAGGAAAACATTTGGCTTTGAGAAGTGTGTGGCAGGCCCTCTCCAAGGAATATCTGCTGGAGGTGCTGATGTGCAGGCACTTGAGGGTCAGTCTCAGAGGTTTCAGCCTCAGAGAGAAGTAGAGACTTTATTTAGCAGATTACCTGGGTCACTGCTACTCACAACTGACACAGCATCCTCACCCTCTATAAATACCTGAGGAACAGTCCCCACCAAAAATCAGAGAGTAGCTGACAGCCTCTGTGTGCAGGTTATCTAACCCACAAGCCCAGTAAACCATCTTACATTGTATTACAAGAGGAAATCCAGTCATCCCTTTCCAAGTCCCTCTCTCCTGCTGATGACACTCCATGTTCCCCACAGCCCCATCAATAGCTTTTCAGGACAGATGGTGACACAGATCCCTTCTAGCTAAAGTAATAGCATTAAATTACTCATAACAGGGACCCAGAGAAGCAGATGCACCATGATTAGCAAGAATGCCAGTTACTTAAAGGCTTCTATTAAAATAAATCTCTTGGCACAGCAGCATAGCATGGGACACAGCACATGACCTCAGCACAACAATCACAGATGAATAATTCCCATGAATATCACTTAACCACTGGGCCAGCCTAACCCCATTTATCATCTGTCCTCAACAGCAGACAAACAGCTGTAAACAGAGCCTTCCACAGGCAGGTTCATCAGTTCTCAGATCTTCCATCTCCTTTCCCAGTTAGAAATGTGTCTCCCAACCACAGCAAAGCTTTGGTCCAGAAAATGACCTGGCCCAGTGAACAGAAGCAGGTGACTCAATGCAATGTGTTTGGTTTTCTAGTGGAACACAGCTCCACAAAGGAATGATGGTTGATGGCAACAGAAACCTTCACAGCCCAAGGAGTCTCAGCACAGCTCAAGGAACAGCATTCCCAGAACAGGAATGCATAATGCTGGATCAAACAGGTAAGGATGTGGCTTATTGGATCAGCTGGAGAAATACACAAGTCAGGCTGTGGAAATTAAGATTGCCTTGTCTAATTCTTTTGGGGAATTAGAAGAAAAACAGCCCCATCATCCAACTCAGAACACCAAGAAGAATATTAATCTAATCCAGAGTCCTTCTGGTGCTCCTGCCCTGGAATCCAGCCCAGGTTGCTCACAGGCTCAGGTCTAGAAGCAGAGAGTCTCTGCACAGCCAACAGCAGCACTGCAAACAGCTCAGCTGGTTTAGCTTCTCCTGAAGCTGCCTGTTTTTACTGTAACTGCTTTGAGCTCCTGCAGAGAACAGTCAGGACAGGGTAGGCTGCATGCTGATAATGGGTGATCTAGGCATGTTCTAGCTTTCCAAAATAGATTATAACTACACTCTCACCTTGTTTACCACTGATTATTGTTACAGTACAACCTCTCAATCTAAATAAGCGAGACAGTGCTTACAAAAGGTTGGGGTGTTTTAGCTTCCTGATGTGCAGTCACACAGTGCCACAGGACCCACGAGGGTTCTGATTTGAGATTACTCCAATTATGAAGACTGACAGCACCCTGCTTGACAGACCTATCTCCCATGGGTAAGGAAGACACAAATCATTGGAAACAATAACCATAAGATTTTTTGGGGGGTGTTTTTTTCCTCCAGCTCCCATTTGGAAAGGGAGTATTTTGATAGTCTGGACAAAACTCTTCTGGGAGAATGCATTAAAATAACACTGAACTCTCAGGATTTTTTTAGCCCACTTAGACCCAGATAGGGATAGAGAAGTTTCCAGCTGGGTGATGGTTTCAGTTAACAAGGGCTGCAAAGACATCTCTGTAACCACAGTACAAGAACATGACAGCAAATATCCCCAGAGGACCCTGCTAACATATTTGCTCATATTGTTGTAGCAAGGGAGGCTGAGAAAACATTCTCTATGACCAATTACTATTTTTTTATTGTTTTGGATGCTAAGGCTACCACAAACACCAATTAAGTCCCCAGAAACAGACCCTTCCTTTGGGAACCAGAGAAAGCATGAAGTGCCTCACACAATCCATCAGACCACAAAAATGCCTGAAGCTGCTCAGCAAGATGACTCCTGCCACCACTGGAGAGCTCTTAAGACCAGTTTTCACCAACCAGACCTGTTCTGTTCAGTTTTAGAAAGGAAGTGTAAAGGCACCCAAGGTATAAACAAAATTTAGGCTGGGGGAGAGGAATAAACTCTTTGCTCTAAATTTCTTCCATGTGCTAAGGGAAAAATATTCCCAACTATCTCCAGTTGAACATTATTTAGGCTGAGGGATATTTCACAATTGATTTCCCAAAGTGGTGTCTTCTTCCCACCACCAAGAGCCTTCCTTGCTATGCTCCAGCAGCAGCCATCCTCAGTCCCACCTGCAGGCACAGGTACTGAGGAGGTATCAGTGACACTGTGACTGGGACCTTGCATCTTGTAAACTTTAACAGAAAAGCTGGGAGAGGTTATGAGAAAAGCAGCCTGTTTGTCTCAGCCATGTAATTTGGCCTATTGTGGCACTATCAGCAGTCAAACACCCCAAACAAACCAGCACAAAATACAACAGCACATTCCAGTCACAGCTGCCAGAATTAAACAGCACCAAAAACCAGAAAGCCAGTGATGGACACACTGGGAAACACCAAAAGGTGCTGGAAGGAATGCTTGGTTTATTCTGATGGGTTTTCCCAGCACAGGATGCTGCACTGGGGATCATGTCCAGGGAGGGAGTGCCTGCTCGGGGTGTATCCGCTCTGCCTCAGCCGCCTGTGCTGCGAAATGACTCAGCTCTGGCTTCTGTTAACCACTCCTTCACCAGCATTTGAGCTGACATCTAATTCATTACCAGCAATCTGCTTTCACCACCAGTAACCTTCTGCCTGCTGATGCAGTTATCTGATAGCCCAGGCCCCATTCATGGTCACTATTTACTGCAGGTAACCAAAACCTACCTATGAAAACAAAATGCTGGGTTATCCTAAAAGTACCATAGTTTCATACTTTACAGCTTGTTCTTTTCTTTTCTTTATGTGTGTGTCAAAGACCTGAAACACTCAATTAAAATCATATCACCATAACCAGGGCAATACCTGAGCAAAAAGCTTTGTTCCAAGTGAAAGAAGGGAGCAAAAAAGATGGAGCTATTCCACTCTTAGAGAAGCCAAAATTCAGAACTTCTCGTCACATCAAAACCAACATAATTTTATCAGTGCACAATGTTCTAAAAGCAAACAGAAAGTTAAAGGAATTAAATTAAAAATAAAAATCACCCCTACTGTTACTTATGCAGAGAGTGATAAAGTACAACAGCACACACAACTTTGGCTGTCAGAGGCTTTTGTGCCCCGGTAAGAACAGCTGAGTGACCTCACATTAAAGATCACAGAATCAACAAGAGAGCACCATTTTGAAGAAAGAGAAAGTAACTTGAAGACACAGAGCTGCTGGCAGGGCTATATCCAGTATCCACATCTTTGAATCCCCATTTCAGCACCCTAACTGTTTTGTGACAGTGCTCTTTGCTGGAGTAGGGACCTTTATCAAAATATAGCACATCAGTCCTCAAACAGGGAAGCTCCTCTACTGTTTTGCAGGAGTTGAGAGCAATCTTAATTGTTATATTAGAAAGACAATCTTAAAGGTAGGCAGGGGCTTACCTTTAGTAATGGGAACCCTGTTATCCCAGGGATGGTTTTAACAGAACTTTTGAGCCTGCACTTTGTAAGGTCAAATCAGAAACAATCACAGCAAGTTGGACTGGCAATCTCTCAACCACAAAACTGCTCAGGACAGCATGGGACTTGTGAGTTTTGCTCATGTCCCTCAAAGCAAGGCTCACTCTGTCTCATCATGCATGGTAAAGTCAATGGGAAAACAAGTCCAACCACAAGAGGATTCCCCACTCTGCCCATCACACCATTCCTTCCTTTCCAGAAGCTGTGGGCACCACAGGACCCTGGTTTTGTTTACACCATGAGCACCACATTATGCATGCAGGCAACTCTAAACTGCATCCTCTGTTTCCATGGCAACGGGAGGGGCTGCATCAGCAATCCCCCAGTTTGGGCCATCCTCACCCCAGCTTCAGCTGCACTGAATCCTGGCTGGGAACAGCAAACCAGTGATGTCACCAGTAACCATGGTGCCCACAGCTGAGCCTCCCCTGTGCCCTTTGTGCTCTAACATGCATCCTTCACGCGTGACAATTACTTTAATCCAATTAGTGCTGTTAAAAAAAAAAAAAAAACAAAACAAAAAAACCCATGAAGGGCCATGTCAATACTTATTTTGGGAAGTAAGGTTAGTTTGAGTCAACAAGATAACGATCAGAACACGAGGCTTTTCAACAGTACTTTGAGCTTCACTGCTCCCAATACACAGGAATGACCTGAAACCCTGGGGAGAGGGGAAAGAAATCTGTTCCTCATCAACGGCTTCATTAATAAAGGCAAAAGAGCAGCTGTTTTAAACATCCCCCTTGCAGCTCTGATCAATATGCAGTGCTTCATTCCAGCCAGGCACTGCCCTGTCCCCAAACACTGATGTCTCACCAGCTGCACATAGTTCTGATAGCAACCATAAAGTAGTTACCCTCTGCTAGGAACTATAGAGTAGTTACCCTCTGTTTTCCCAATCCAACACTGATCAGCAGCAACTTCCAGGAGGGTTCCCTTTTGGGACCTTCCCAGCTCTGCAGGGAGATGCCACCTGATCACTCCTGCCTGTGGCAGGGATTTTATGGGAGGGAATCTTCCCTCAGGTTTACCAAGCAAGAATTTGGACTGCCAGACAGGCCTGTAACCACCCTCAATGCTGCCTCCAAGGGGACATCCAGCACAGGAGGAGACCAAGAAGGGTCTTTGTGTCAGAGAGAGGCACGTGTAGAGCTGCAGAAGCAAAGCTGGGTGTGCAGGAGGCCCTGAGGAAGGGACCTCTCCCACATTACCTGCACTGCATCTGCAGCACCATCAGCATCAGCACTCCTGGCTGCTTTGCTTGTAATGGAACTCACATTTTTTGTAAAAAAGCCCTAAAAGCTGCAGGCAGGCCAGGCTGTCAGCATCAGGCTCTGGAGCAAGGCAGAGCAGAAACACACACAGCATCACTTTGTACAAGTGTTGTAGGCACTGCATTATTTAGAATCAAGGCTAGATATTAATGAAGCTGCTTGTACAAAAACAGGATATTTTGGGGAAAATCAATTGTGCAGGGTCATAAAAAATTTACAGCATTAAGAGAACCTTTCTCATGGCCACTCATTAATCACTTGCCTTACAAAGATGCCCTGTCATAGTCCTTTAGAGTCAGGGCTGAATGTGCCACAGGCACATGAATTAGGGATCACTTTATTATGGAGATACCTCAAACTTGTTTACCCCACATGCCTCATCTTTCAAAATGTCTACTACACTTCCAGCTCAGTATTTCATCTACCCCAAGTATTTCCTTCCATGTCTTTAAACTGATTTTTCACTGCATTAACTATTCCACAGACACTGTCTGTGAGAATTACTGTCCCTGGTTTAAAGGGAGGCAAAGCAAGTTGCCCATTACTATACTGTGAGTAAGAGACAAAATTTCAACTTGGGCTTCTCTGGATCAAGTCTAATCCTCTGACTACATCCCTTATAATTTAGGAACCCAATGCAATTGTTCACTAACAATGGGCTGTGTGCTAAAATACCACAGAACTGGCTTAAAGAAGTCCCCACAGTCTTCCTAATACTTAATTCATTACTTGCCTTCAGGTATTTGAAAAAGGGAGAACCTAATCCCAGTCAATATTTTTGTCCTTCTTTCATAAGAATAAAAAAAAAAATACAGAAGGAAAAAGGGTTTTTGACAGCCAACAAGTTCAGTAGGATTGGCAGTGCTGTGTCCTGTATTAAAATCAGTGCAAATCTGAAGTTTAAAATTGTTTGTGTTCTAACATGATCTCAGCTTCGTTCACCTTTGTTAAGAGAACGAAAGCACACGAACTGTCAAGGCAACACAAAGTTCACTACCCTAAAATCAACCTTTTTTGGAACATGATATGGAATCCCAGACAATGTAAAAATTCAAGGATAATGACTACAAAACAAGAAAAAAGTAGATGCAGAAAAGGTGTTTGCTCCTTCTGTATGTTTTCCCAAAATGATAACCTGTATGGGCGTCACTGTCACCTGTGCAAATGAGACCCCAAGTGTGGTACCACCCTTGTCCTCAAAACTACACATCTGCAAGTGCCTTACTCCCCTCCTCCAGAAGGATGCAAATCCTCGTGATCACAACGAAAAGGTTATGAAAACCAGAGGAAGAAGAGAGCATACAGAAGCCACAGGTTTTAACACTGCAGCACAGAAATCAAGGGAAAAGCTTCAAACCAGGCTTTGCTTTTAGACTTGCGAGCCTTCCAGGGTCTCTGGAGCTGTCAGCAGCATCACCTGCTTTAAAACTGAAGCATAAATGTCTGTCTGTGCAGATGGCCAAGGCATCTGCACGCAGAACAAAAATAATCAGCCATCCAGTTTTCAGTGTCCAGAGATGAAGGGTTAGTTTGCTTTCCCCCACTCAATCAATCCTTCACCATCTGCTGAGCCTGCTGGCAACTGCCAAGTGGAGCTGAGGGTTTAAGGGACACGGCTTTTGCACCTGGGTATCACAAGAGGGCCTCAAGAATTACCACCAGCACCAAGCAGAGCTTTAAGTCTGTTCTCAAAGGTGCTTCCAGAGCTACATGGAAATGAAGGGGAAAATAGGACAGTGCAGGTGTCTGGAAATTGAGATGATGGACAAACCATGATCCACCAGAAAGGAGGGAAGTGACTCAGGATACTCCATCAGCAGTCAGGACAGGAGTGTACAGCACACTGCAGATGCTTGGAACACGCTTTGATTTTTCAGGAAGGCAATAAATGCAAAGCCCTGGAGGACGGTAGAGGAGAGACTCATGTTAAAACATGAGAGAAGCCCTCAGTTCCCAGGATTCTGCCTGAGTTCAGCAGGCAGTGTTGAGCAGATGGGTGATCTTCCATGCAGTGCCTCAAACAGGGCCAGAGGCCTTTCCCAGTCATGGACCCTCAAAGTGATGAATGACAAAGTATTAACACTATTAACTCCAGAGGATGACGCTGCATCTTAAAATAAGTCTTATCCTCAAAAGGTAATCACAAAGTCCAGCAGAAGAATATTTTTAAAACACACTATCTTTGGAGGAAGGTCACAAATACCCAGAGAAATCTCTGCAGACAAAATGAGGACCAGAGTTATTTACAAGAGACAAGAAAGCTGCGCACACTGATATAAAAATAAGCTGTAATAACAAGAGGAATTCTCTTGTCTTATGAAAGGGTCAGAAGGGCAGCGGTCTCTCGGAATCTCATGGCATATGGAAGCACAGTAATGAACGTTATTAAGATGATAAAAGGACTGACCTTTGGCTAATAACATCCCAACAAATGCATCCAGGGCTCGGATTTCAAGCTTTTATCAAACAGAGCCTTTACGTTAATGTGTGCATTGTTTCTGGGGTGAGGAGAAAGTGTACAGAAAGGTTCCCTGAACACTCAAGGAAAGGATGCCAGTGTTCCAGGAAAGGATTGTTGCTGAGACCAAAATATGCAGGATTCAGGAGGGGAAGAATTGAGAGACCCTTTAATAAGATCTCTCTAATGTGTAACACAGATCCCTTTGTGCCAAACAGGATTCACCTCACAGAGACTGAATCAGCACACACACCTCAGATGTGATGTGCAGAGTCTGAGAGAAGACATCCAGGACAGAGTCCTTGGCTCAAAACTTCTGCAGGAAGAAACAAATCCCTATAGATGGTTACAGTTGTTCCCTCCATAAATAGTTTGTGTTTCACAGAACTCATTCCAGTGTTCATCTCCAGTTCCTCTCAGCTTACTTCAGGACATCAGTCTGCAGCTTCCCCAGATCAAACCACTCCCAGTCCCATGGACAACTCAACTCCAGGCTGAGTGCATTGAGAAACTCTCACCCTTGGAAGGAGGACTGGCTTTTAAATGTGCACACAAATTTCAGGGAAAAGTTACATTAATAGAGGTATAAAGAGTGATTTAACTGTTTTGAAATATTTTGCCTGTTTTATGCACCAGAATAAAACCAGGAAGGAAGATTGCTGGTTTTTAGCTCAGATACAAAAATGAGTAGGTTTTAATTTGGACCTAAAAAGAGACAAAACCTCAGCAATGATGCAAAAAGGTCTTGTGCCTATGGAAAAGCTAAACCCAACTGCTCTGGATAGAGCAAGGTCTCCCAACCTGGAGAGGCTGACAATGCTGCGTGAGAGGTTTCCCTTGGAAGGATATTGAAAGTCTGAAATTTAATAGAGAAAAACAATTCAGATCTGCTAGGCTTCAAGCAAGTCGAGGGTACATTAAGTCCTTGCTGTAATGTAAAATTAACTTATTTAGGGAAGAATTTAAGTGCTACTTAAAGTACTGAAACCACTGACTGTAGATAATATTTCAGAAGCCAGCAGAAAGCAACTTAGGAGACTTTTTGCTCTCTCACCTCAAATTTAAAAAAAAAATTAAAAAAGCAAAGCAGCAGGCCACTCATCTCAGTTTTCACAGCTTTATACACCAGCCTGGAGAACTTGTAGTTATAAGAGGAATTACAGAGCAACACAGGCATGCACACAATGATTTATTGCACGTCTTGCCTGCCCAGTGGCGCAGAGAAGCAAGAGAGATGTGGATTATATACTGCACAATTTTAATTCTCCCATCCAGTAAACACAGCAAATATGAGTACAGCCTGTTCCCATTTAATGGAAGGATCCTTTGCTATTTGGGCATGATGCTGCTTACATCAAATCTGGTGGAAAGTTTTGTTGAGACTTCTATGAATAACAAGGGGTTGTTCTCTCATGAAAACAGATCATTGATCCTTCCACTGCAGAGCAAAAATCTACATAGAAATGGCTTTGAAAAGTGATGACAGTACTACAGCTTGAGTCTGAACATCTCTGCCCACATGGCTTTGAGGCACCACTTCCACCACAGGGCTCAGGGGAGAAGGGCCTTTTGGAAAACTTCCATTTGGACAATGCTGGAATCTAGGAAAATGTATACCTAGGCAAAAAGATTTTAAAAAAGAAATAGGCAAATTTGTACCAACTGGTTTGGAATTTGATGGGAATTTTCACTCATGAGCTTGAAGGTAAACAAGTGATCAACTTCAGGTGCATGCCTGAAGCTCCCTAAAATCCTCAAGGAGCAATTGTGACATCTCCTTTTGCACTGCTGGAGAAGTGCTTCTCACAGGACCAGGCTGCCTGGTGCTGCTAGCAATAATGCACCATTCCATACATGACAAATGTCTTAGAAATTAACCTTTTGCCTTTAAGAATTGCTCCTCTTCCCAGGAACTACTTCAAAACATTCTGTTCCACATTACAGCCACAGATTTCTCAGAAATGCCTCTTCACTGCTGCTTTGCACAGATATCTCAGCTTGTTCCCATAAGGGAGCTCAACACACAGAACTTACTTCTCCTGTGGCCTCTTCAGGTGTTCCACAGGAAAAATAAAAGGGCAGATATGAAGCACTTTCTCATTCTCTGAAAAGGACAGAGTCATGCTCCCCACTGCTCCTTCCCCACTGCCTGTCTCAAAGACAAAACCTCCACTTTTAAATCAAACTGAAGAAAACATTTGATATGCTGGTCTAGGAATAGCTCACACTGAAGCCAGCAGGAATTGTTCCACCAATTGCAGGAACAATTGAAGCAAATTACTACCAAACTATGAACTCTACTCTAAGTGGTCTTTGTTTTGTTATTGCTTTTTGTTTATTTCAATCTTGAGCTGAAACTAGTATCCTCAAGGAAAAGCACAGTTAACTTTTCCTCTTGTGCTACTTGTACAGGTAACACAGCAGTCCCCTGCTTGTCATGCACTCCTCCAGCTCCCCAGACCCTGGGCTCCATGAAGTGTTTCCAGCTTAACCCCCTGCTCCAGGAGAGTGCAGGGAGATCTGACTTGACACCTGAGCTAAGAGGAAACTCTATTCTGCTGCCTGGCAATGCAGTAGAAAATTAAAGCAGGGCTGGATGGCAATTTGGAGGTGTAGTTTCTCAAGCTGGTGAACTTCCCCTTGCATGAAACCCTTATGGTTTCTCGTGTCCTTTTGATGTTAAGATATGGCCAAATCCCTGTCAAGCAACAAAGCAGAACCCAGTGTTCTGCATTAAGGAAGCTAAAATCAGCAATTTAACTTCTGAGATCAAAAAGCAAATCCACCTCCCTGACCAAGTCCTCCAGAATTCCCAGGAGGCCCCACAGACACTCCCCAATTAAGGAGTCATCCTCTGTTTAATCAGGTGGGCTCCTCCCTCCTAATCAGATCACTGTCCCCTATGCTCTGCTGCTCACTGACAAGTTCTGCACAGATAATACTCTGCTGCCATCCACCAGCTCTTCAGGCAAAGCAGCTGAGACAAATTAGGAAGACAAAGTTGTTAACAAAATAATTAGACTAATATTCAAAGCAGCTACAGCATCAGGAAAAAGTCCAGAAAAAATGAAACCACCTAAGAAAAATGTTTACCTGTTTGTGCCAAGATTTAGGTTAAACACACAAAGATGACACATTTGTGTCAGAAAATGGAATTTGACCATTATTGCTGCAAAATACACACCATGCATTCTTTTAACAGTCAAGTCCAAGTGCATGAATCCTTAAGGAACACAGCTGGGTGGTCAGGAGAGAAATGGGGGAGTTGTGCTTTTGCTTTGGTTTGGGGGGTTTGCTTTTTCCCCTTAGTTTAGGTTTTAAGCCAAAGCAGATTTTTCTAGCACTGCTTCAGAAAGCAGAGTTCTCCTGCAAACTCAGTATTGGATGTGTGTTTTGCTGGATGAACAAAATTACATTTTATTTAAAGTGTGGGACAATGAAATAACACTTCAGTTTCATTTCCCTTCATAACTGCTCCTGGTTGGATTTCAAACACTGGGAGAATATGGGCACGGAGGACTTCAGTTACAAAAACCCAACATTTTAATTAACTGCTTTACTGCAGACAGGGAATTCTGCAAAAATTCCCATCAGTACTCAGAAGCCTATTAAAAATAATCTACATTTTATGCCTAAACTGATTAGTATCTGTTTCATTGTAGTATATGAGCACAGATATATTACATTTTTTTTTCTCTCCCTTAATTCCAAATGATGCCTTTGGTTACCCTCTCAAGTTTATATTAGACTGTTGCTTCCCAAGAAAAGAACAGAATTTGGTTTGCAACTGGAATTGGCACTACCAGTAAGCACCACCCAGCAAGGAAGCAGTGGCTGTTCTTGCCCTACAGCTTGGTCCCTTGCAGTAGGTACCCACACACTTGGGCTGAGTGCTTTAGGAACAGGTTCTTGTTTCCCCCCCAGGTCCGACAGAGGTTCTCCAATTTAAGCAGAAGAGGAAGCAAATCAGAAATTGACGTTTGTGTTACTTTCTCCACTACTCCTTTATAAGCAAACCCCAAATTTAAAACTTCCAGTCCCTCAGGAATTGTGGCCCAGCCCCCAGAGAGCCCCCAGAGCCTGCAGGGAGCAACATGTTCCTGACCTGGATCATGTAGAGCTGGGCGATGCGATATTCTTCCACGCTCATCGGGAGAGGAATGCGATATTCCTTTATGAGCATTTTGGATACAAAAATCTCTTGTCTGCTCAGAAACACAAGCCAAAAGCTTTTAGTAAAGGCTCCTTAAATAATGGCAAGGAAATGCATCGAGGATCCCTGAAACAGACAGAAAGGAGGGGGGAGGAAAGAGAGAAGTGGTTATTTTCCATTCTTATGGCAGAACATCCTATTTAGGAAAAAAAAAAACTAAAACAAACAACAACAGGCAAACATTAGTTTTTGTAATAGCTATAAGCATAATAGCAGAGAGAAGAATCCCTGGAGTGCTACCAGACCTTTGATATCAAATTGAACAGAATCTTTCAGAAGAATTTTGATTTGCTTCAGGGGATACCATCAAAGCTATTACTCTCCTGACCTTTGCCATAGTATCAATCAGACTTTCATATTCAACAGCATCTCCACAGAAAAGATGTGACAAAAGCTCCAAATGAATAGGCAGATCTGCTGCTGCCCACAGTCTCCAGTGTCAGCAACACACCTTGCATCCTCTCAAAAGCATCAGGTTTTATCCTCTCAAATTCATTTAGCAGCAAGAAAAGGCAATTATTCAACTTCCCCAGCCCTCAGTAACAATCTGATGAAGAAAGACCTTTGGATTCTAAGAATAAAGACAGCAGAAATGTACTTTTCTTCCCTGCTTTATTCTGAATTATAGTCTTGGTAGGACCCTTTCTTTTTGCACCTCCAAAACAGTCTGCTGGCAAGATCCTCCTGTCACTTCTGTCAATGTCAGGCTCATTTTTACACTCCCACTGCATGAGAATACAGTCAGAGATCAAACTGCAACAGAGAAAAAATCCCATCGTACCCCACCTCAAGGCACTGTAACAGAATTACTAGTTAAGAATTCAGAGAATACAGCATTTACTACACCACAGGTCAAAGCAGGAACTTTTCAAATACCTTTAATAGCCCCGATGGACCGTGGATAAAGACAATAACTTTATGTAAGGAAGGGGAAAATAAAAGGATGACTGGTGAGGAGAAGAGGATACAAGAAGCAATTATTAGCCAAATCAGCCTGGGCAGGATCTGGTGATGGCTCTCACAGCACACAAATCATTCACTTGGCTCCTTCTTGTCACCAAAATCCACCTTTCTGCTGTGCCTGCTTATTGAACATGTTCAGAGAGAGCTGCTGGAGCCAAACCAGCCCCAAGCCCTGTGACTGGTGAAAACAACCAACAGAACAAACCCAACCAATTTATCTTGTGGATTAAACCACGACATGGGAATCAGGAAACCACACCGCTATCAACAGCCCTTAGTGCCAGTCGGTGTTTGCACAACACTTCACCAACCTTTTACGAGGTTTAGAGAGGCTCAAGCACATGCCCATGGTCACAGAGCAACCAGGGACAACATTCAGTGTTTATAGCCCAGGTTTACTGTGACAGCTCTGCCAGAGCTGCCCCAGTGCTGAGCACATGCAGGGACACTGCCCAGGGGACACCCAGCCCCATGCCACAGTGCCCCCACCTCACCTCCCTGTGACTGCCACATTTCCAATCTGGCACCAAAGCAAATCCACCCAGGACCGACTCTTCTGGAATAGTGATCCGTCTGCTGCTGCATCATCTAAACAATTTATTTCTAAATTCAATTCTCTGCAGCATTTTATTGCTGTCAGAGCAATCTGTGCCCGTGGAGGGGAGGATAAAGAAGTCTCTGCTATGGCAAAGCCTGTAGAGAATAATTCTGGGAAAACTCTGCTTCCCTACACTGCCGAGCTCTGCACGGAAGTGTGTGCATCCACACACATCCAGGATTTCCTCCATCAAACTAATCCTCCAGAACAGGTGAAGATAATCTCATTAAGTGGTTTTTAATTAGTGTCATGGCAAGGAACAACAGTTACCATCAGAGGATGGATCTCAAGGACCAGATCTGAAATGGTGCAATTCCAGGATCCCAACTCTTGGAGCTAATGGCAGTGGGAGACTCAGCTACACATCTTGAGCAGTTTGTTGTGCTTTAGAGAGCTTTGAAAATTAGATTTAAAAGCTTCTCCCCTTGTTCCCCAAATGCTCTGAAAGTGATTCTGCTCCCTCATGATGACATCAGTCACCTCTGCCCTTCTACTTGCTAAAAACGGGATATTTCTATTGATTGGAAGAGATTAATAAAACAAAAAATGGAACCTAAAAAGCAGTAAAATGGCAAGAAACCAGTACCAACATGGAAAAAAGGTGTTTATAATGAAGTGCCAGTCAGGTAAAAATACAGAGAACACAAGAGGGCTTATTTTATTACAGACTAAAAATCCCAGCATTTGGTCCCAAGCAGGCAGAGCAGCAGCCTTGGCATGTGGAGCCTGTCTGGTCACAGCACTGGCTCCTGCTCCAGCTTCCGGCTCAGCTTTTATGGGAGCTGAGGGTTCAGCATGAACCCTCCAGGTTTCTCCTTCCCTGTGGTCAGTGATTAAAAGGCAGCATTTGGGCTCAGCCCACAGGACTGCAGACAGCAGCAGACCCTGATTATGTGCCCATTGCAAGTGATCCACTCCAGCTACTGCAACCAGCCCCGAGAGCTGGGCAGAAAACAACCCTGGAAACACACTGGGCAACACCATGGACCAAATCCTAACTTCAAACCAAGGGAAAGGCACCTGGGATCTGCAGCCTGACACTGGAGGAGGCACAAAGAGAACAAACCTGATTTGTCTGCCTGTTTTTTAGCCAGACCTGTAAAAAAAAAAGGTAAATTATTGAAGTACGTTTGCAGCTTGGGTTGTCTTTGAGTTGAAACGAATCTGTTCTTATCCTTGCAAGAGCAGTGGAGCCCAGGTATCAAACCATGAAATAAAAACATGGGATTTCACCAATATCAGATCAGGGGGAACACCATCCCAGGTGGGACAGAAGTGACAAAATGGCTTTTTCAGACAATTCACTGAGGACAGTGGCCACCTTCCAAATCCTGGGATTTCATTGAGAATCAAATATACCGCTCATTGTATTGTCTCAACAAAACACAGAAGTTTGTCTGCAGAAATTATGGGAGAGAGGAAAAAGCTCTCCTGGAAGCAGGGGAGCCACCACACAGCTCTGGAAAAGGGATATCCAAACCCCAGCTGAGTCCATGGCACTCATCTGCACCCAGCCCATTGCTGGAAGCAGCCAGAGGTGTTGGAGCTGCTCCACGTGCTGGGATTAGCAAACAGCCAGGGTTTCACCACTGGATTTTGGCTACACCAAGCTGGACTTTCCATGGATTTGCCAAACTCCTGTGGCTGCACAACTGGAAGATCCAGATGCTGTTTGCAAACCTCAGCCTGCAGCTGGCTTCCCAGCAAGAGGCAAGCACAGTGACGCAGGACATTTCCAGACTGGCTGCTGTTGCTGCTCCAGCCAAGTGGCACATTTGTACAGCCCCTTATTCAATTTATACCCTGAGCTGTAGTAACTGGGAGAGCCAGGCGCATAATTTTATACCTCAATTATTTTAAAATCAGGTTCTCAAAGCATCATAATTATGCTGCAGAGTCAATATCCTGCTGAGATGAGTCAGGTCCACCTCTGAGCCATTGCTCCAGGCTGTCTAAAGGCTCATGCACAGCCTGCTGCTTTTACTTCCAATTTTAACAGTCTCCCTCACAACAACAAACTCCCTAAAAAAAGTGCCCGTGCTTTAAAATCAGGGGAGGATTATCTGGATCTGCAGAAGCTGAACAGACTGAGAGACCCAGAAGAATCTCTCCATTTGACCCATGAACTTGGTTCACTTCAGGAGTGTCTGGGCAGCCTCCCTGGTACTAAGGGAGGTAGCAAAGGGCTGATAACAACTGACAGCTCGTAATTAAGGAGTAAGTTCAGTGTGTGAGGAGTGGTTAAACTGTGCTGCTGAAATGCTGGAGTCCAAATCCCAGCCAGGCTTCCCAGGCTAGCCCTGAGGAGATGGAAACTGAGTGTGACAGCAGAAATCCCAGCTCCTCGAGGGGTTCAGGGTAGCAGAACCATTCACGCTGTGGGTTCAGGCTACAAAAGAGCTGCTATGACTCTTCCCAGCTGTCACCTCAATGACAAATTTTGACCTGCTCACTTTTTCCACACTCATGCTGCTGAGCAGAGGCTTTTCAGGGTTGCAGTGAGCAACGCCCCAGCAGCAGGAACCTACCTCAGGCCATGGCTGCTGCATTCCTCTTCCAACAGACATGACAGAGAGCAACTATAATGAGCTTTCTCCAGCCTCACAAAGGAGGTTCATTTTATGCCATTATAAAGTTAAAAGGAAAACCCATCATGGAGGCTCACACAGCAGCTGGTAGCAGAAGCAGGTCCCAGCCCCAGGTCTCAGGTTCTGATCACCCACTGCCTGCTCAGGGCTGTGCTCTCTGTAGAAGCTGAGAAAAGTCTCCTCTATGAAAGAGCACACTCATGAGCCAAGGATTGATATTCTTGACTCAGCTGTTGAACATTTTTTCCCTGCAATATTTTCACATCACCAAGAAATTTAAGATAATTAACAGAAACAACTGTAAGAAAACCAAGCCAAACCTGTAACAGCAAAAGGATGAGCGAAGGCATTACCTGAAGACCTCACCTACCTCCCTAAAGACCCTCCTTAGGCTCTCTACATCACCTTTATCCCCCAAGAAGATGCTTCCTTGAAGAAAGCAATATCAAAGAGATGTCAGCACTGATCCCAAGTGGATCAAACATTTGGACTTTGGAAGCAACACCAGGCTTAGCAGCCCAGCCACCTTCCCTCTCCTGCAGAGCTCCCTGGAGGAGGACACAGCACTCTCCCCCATGACTGGAAGCACTGCATCCTTACTGTGCTGGGATTTTTTTATGCCTTTAGAAGCTGCAGCATAAATGGGAAACAGAATCCCAGGGTCCAAGTCAGCAGTTTTCAAAGGCAGCCTCAGTGCTCACACCTTGATTAATGCAGCAATTTCCCTCCTGGCCCAGAGCAGTCTTGCTCAGCTTTATCTGTCCAGAGTGGCATTGCTGCAAAGACCATTCCCTGTCACTCAGATCCTGCTTGTCAACAGTGTCCCTGCCTCTCAGAACCTTTCCACAAGTATCTACAGAGCCTGGTTGTCAAGCCTTGCTCAGCCCTCACTCGCCAGCCTTGCCTGCCCAACCCTCTGTGGCACACACAGCCCAAGATCCACCACAGGGACCTGCACAGCCTGGCATTTGTCCTGCCCACATCCCACTGCTGGCTCCATGAGAAGAAGACAGGACAGAGAGGAACTTCTTGGTTTGTGAGCGCTCAGCACACTCTAGGCTGGAGTGTGTCACTGTGAATCTCTCATGACTGATCACTGCTCTGTAAAGGTCAGGGGCAAACACAATTAACGAGGCTTTTCCAATGAGATGAATAATGAGTGCTCGTATTTTACCATTCCCTTCTCTCCCCTCCTCGCCCAACCCCACCAAAGTGATCTCTCCAGTGGGACTGTTTCAAACCATATCTACACTGGAAGGTTAAAAAGCCTCAACATTTCTATTTAGTAGCTTTGTGGCCACAAACCACTCATCCCTACTCTCAAAACTGTCTCTCTCTCATACACACATGTGCACTAAACTGAAGAGAGAGAACGAGCCTTTGAAAATCAGCAGTTTTCAGTTTTCATAGTGTGGGTTGTACCTGCTCACTGACAGCTAAGCAGATTTAAAAACTCATCAGGCCTGGGGAAAAAAAGAAAAAACTGATCAAAAGTTAAAGCTCCTTAAAAGTGCACAGTTCACACACTCTCAGCTCCAAGGCCACTGTGTCAGTGTGTGACTCTCAGCAGGGTCGTTCATCCTAATCCCCCATCTCATCTGTCACATCTTCAGAGAGAAAAACTGCCATGCAGATGTTTGGATATCCCAGTTTCATGACGGAGCTTAGATCCCATCCCACAGTTAATCAGCAGCTAATGATCAAGAGCCCACATGGCACAACTGCAGCAGTTCCTTCCAGTGCTGCAGCAGCTGGAGCTCCCCGTGGGGCTGGCCACTGCCTGCAGCACAGCCAGGGGACAAGGCAAACACAAGCATTTGTGGCAACCAGCCTTTCCCAGGGGCAGGGCAAGCTCCAGAGCCCTGGAAGGCAGCAGCACAGCGAGGGGCTGAGGACAAACACTGCTTGGTAAGACACGGTGAGCAAGTTGCATTTGCAGTACTTGATCTTTTTGCCATTATTAGATACAATTTGACGTCACTTATAGAATTTAGGAGCTCATTGTGAAGTAGACGTTTATTACAACTGAAGGATGGAAGCAGTCCAAACGCAATATAGTGACACTGGAGCTATTAAATCTTGTTATAGTTCACTGGGCAGCCAAATACTGGCTTGAAGCAACGTGAGGAGAAGGGGAGGGGGGAAAGTAACACCACAGCAAAGCGTGCACATCACCCACCACCTTTTCTGCTTAAGCATTGTCAGATATTGTGCTGGTTTTTTGTACTTTCCAGTCCTATTACTCCTTCAGCATCTGGGAGAGGAAAAACTGACTCCCTTCCTTCTGCTGTGTAAGTGATGGTGTGGTGCAAGGCCAGCCAGCCCTCCCCATGCACACAGGGACTCCGGGGGGATCAGGTGAAGTCCATCAGCTGAACTTTGGCTGGAAAATTAACATTTCAAGCCCTGCCGTGCCTGGAGGTTATGCAATAATGAACTAATAAAGAAGCCATTAAAAGATCTAATAAGCACACTTGAGCCACAGATGAGTTCAGAGGGAAAGACAAACCAGCCTCTAATCCTTTTGCTGATACTGGGGATAAAGATGAATATTAAAAAGAACGCTGACATTAAAGTTTAAACGTTTCCAAGCAGTCTGCATGAGGAGAGCAGCCACAAACCCCAGTGTCCTGTGGCCAGGTTGCAGAGCCTGGTGAGTTAAAGGAACTGGGCAGATCCTGCTTTTAATGGGGTTGCTCTTAGTCCAAGACTCAGAATTATCCACTGAAAACAGGCCAATATTACACACACAAATACATAAATATAGATGTGCAATATATATAGACACATATATACAGACAAACATATATATATACACACACTGGGAAACAAAAATAAAAGCAGCACTGACAGTGTGGCAAGTAGAGTGTGCTGGCTGAAAACAGACTGAAAATTGCTGGCAGCTCATTAAACTACTGTAAAGAAAAATCTATGGAATGCTACAGGCAAACAGCATGGACAGGATTTTTCTTTGGTTGGTGGCACATCCATTAGTCTGAAGGCCACTGGCAGGCAGAAGCTTGCACACTGTGGGCAGCAGTGGCAGGGAGATGGGAGACAGACCAAGTTTAAAAACAAAATAAGCATATCTAATTTCCCAGGTAGCCTCCCTGGGAAGTTATTGCATTTACACTTTACAGCTCCAGGTGCTACAATCCCTCTTCCTGACAGAAATCAGGAGAGGGAACACAAGGGAGCTTGGTGCAGCTCCTACCAGCTGGTCAAGGCTTCACTTGTATAAGTAGTAAAATCCCAGCCACAAATCCATCCAGGCTCTTAATGTCCATGTCCACACCACCCCTGTTCTCTTTCTCTCCATCAGTAGCTGCACTGGAAATCACAGTTTTCTATTAAAACATCAGAGCAGAAAGTCATGAAAACTCCTTCTCTTTCATCTTACCAGTCACTAAGCATGAAAGTAAGAAATTGAAAGCAGGGAAGCTGAAGTCCAAAGCTTTATGTATTTCCTGTGACTCTTGTTCCTACCCTGCTGCACAAGGCACTTGAAATCCACTCAGTCCCAAACCCATTACAGCCATATCCCACCTCCCCTGCAATGGCAACCACAGCACTCATTCCTCATTTTATAGCTTATTTATTCATGGGTCTTTATGCTCATCTTTTCCAACTGACAGCCCATTTCAGGCTATTTCTCAATGTTAATTTGAATTTTTATCTCCAAACACTTGCAGATCCACTAAACCTGCTTTTGAGACCAAAAATGCAATTTTGGGATTTGAGTCAACATTGGACAGACTGTGGATTGCTTCCTCAGTAACTCCCCATTCAAACTGAAAAGGGTCATCAACAGCTACTTCACTTTTTCAGTAGTTACAGTCCTGATGGAAAAAAACATTTTATTCCCTCACTTATGCAAATATCATGTGGAACAGGAAATGAGCATTCAAAGCTGGTTTAAAAAGACTATTTCATGGAGGAAAACATTGTACCATTGCAAAGGCAGTGTTCGAGCACTGTCATACTTCACACTGGTTTCATTAGGCTGAGACTTGCCTTGCCTAAAGGCAAAATGGGGATAAAGAAAATAAGTCCCACTCCATCAGAAGAAACTTGTAATGACACCTAAAATTCTTTCATGGGGAGCAAGACAGACACAGCAGTGAAGGCTGATGAATAATGGTGCAATTGAGGTGGAAAGTACAGGGCCATTTTGCACAAGAGCAGTAAATGTTTAATATCTCTGTTGCGTCTTTCATCCATAACACCAACAGATTAACAAGGTTTTTGAGGCTGGGTAATTTCTTTGGAGTTTTGATCTTGGAAATAATTACACTAAATATTTTATAAGTGCCTTTGAAAGTTTTTGTTTCTTTTTTTTTTTTAATAAAGAAAAACGAATCGCTTGCTGCTCTCGGGCTGCAGCAGGGTAATGAAAGTGCACAGCTAATCAATACCCACTTTCAGTTCACTAGTCAGCACATTTTGGGCTGGTGGCTTTTGTTCCCTTCTACCATTCCACATCCCACATATGGAGTGATGGTGCATTTTTAAAGCATCACATCTTACTGCTTTTGCTAATCATCCTTAATGCTAACCACAACATGGAACACCCAGCCTCTAAATACCACCCACACCATTTAGAGGCTTCCAGGGTGTTTCCAGCTGAGCACTTTGGCCTCCACTGTCTCAGCTGGCAAAAGTGCCAGACCAGTTCTGTTTCTTCTTTAGTCTGGGTAACAAATTGCTGGGTCATTTCTGTCCCTCACTCTCTTTGAGCAGTCTAAAGAAGGACAAAGCTTTGTCAGTCACTTGGACAGTCCCAGCTTGAGGACAGGCAGCTCCAGGTTCATCTCTGCTGATGGCACCAGAGCCTTGGCTTTGCCCCAGATCCAGCTGCTGCCCTGAAACACCAGCTGCACCTCCACAACACCCAGGACCTCTGCACATGATTCCAAACCAGGATGCAATGGTCAGTTCAGGCAGCAGAGACCCCAGGGCTACTGCCAGGTGTTACCCACATCCCCAACTCTCACACCCTCCAGGAAAATCCAACATACTCCTTCCCCACTCTGTCCACTCCATTAAAAATACAACCTAAAGGACACACTAAAATAGAGCCGAAATTGGAAACTGAATCCTGGACTTAAAAAAAAAAAAACTTGAATTCACCCAAGCCAAGGACAGGAGTGGTACCTAAGGAGACAAATGCAGGTAGTGGCAAGAAAAGAGGAAACAACATTCTCTGAGTCACCCAGCCAGAGCAGAGCCACAGGAGCAGGAGTGCCTGGCTGGGGCCCAGCTGTGCTCCCAGGGCTTAAGGGATACATTAAAGTTCTGCCCTGGCTTCAGGGACAACCATCATTATCCTTCATTTGCAAGGAAATTGAGACATAGGGAGAAAAATTATCTGGTCCAATATCCAAGAGAGAATCAGTGACAGGGCAGATTCAATATTGGATCCAACTTTTTCCACAAAATAATTTTTTATAAAGAGAGGAGGGAGTGGAGTAGCTCAAGCAAATTCAATTTCCCTGATAATTGGCACAATTCTGCAAGAAAAAAATGTGAAGATTTTTTTTTTCTTCTTACCGACTGCCTTTCAAGATATCAGCAATTTCTGCAGAAAATAAAACGATTCTTGAAAATATCAAATTTCCCCAAGAGCCCAGGGGTTCTCAGCACACATCTCACCCCAACTCCTGCCACCCCCAGACAAGCCTTTTTCCTGCTGGAAAACACATGGGAGCTTCAAGAACTTTTCTGTTTTGTTGAAATCTTGGTAGATGCAGTAACTTGAATGAAGACCGGCAGAGCTGCCCAAGCAGCCTGTGACACTCAGACCAGCATGGCCAGAACCAAACACCCACCCTCCCTCTTCCAGAAGGGCTACAGACCTCCTGTTTCCACAAATGACAAGGAAAGAAACTACTCAAGATCAAAAGATGCTCAAACCCTCACTCCCAACACTATCCCCAAAACCCCATGCAAATAATCCTTGCTGGGGAAAATATTCTCAGATGTAATTAAGTGGTGCTCTGAACTCAATTTTTGCATTAATATCTTGGGCATCACAAACCAAACTCACATTTCAGCTGTCAAATCCACAAGACAAAACTTTGAAGCAAATCCTTTGGCCTTTAATTCTGACCCATTTTGCTGAACCCCTCCCACAGCCCTTCCCACTGGTTTCAGAAAGCCAAAATTCTGGCTTCACTCAGAATTCTCTCCAGGAAACAATTCCCTTTTCTACAGAAAATTTCTGGATGTATCAAAGTATTTAACAGCCATAGAGCACATATTGTGGTTTCAGCCTGACAAAGCAGGCAGAGAGCTTTCCCAAGGGTAGAATTCTCCTGTTCCTTGAGAACTCATGTGTGGTTTTATTCCTCAAATTAAATGGGATTTCAACCACCTCCTCCAACTACAAATTCAGCTTCACAAATTCAGTGACACCTTGTTCAGGGTGTCCTGCAACAAGGTGTCACACTGTGCATGTGGCTCAAAAGAAAACAATTTAATGTAAATTAAAACAAAATTAACAAAATCTGTTTTGTGACCCCCTCAAGGCTCATTCAAATGAACTTTTCCTTTGCTCCCCAACAAATTCCAAACTGTTTCGGGGGTGTTTTTTTGAAGTGTCACTTACAAGACAGTAACAAAAGCAAGCTTACTCAGGGTTCAGGCACAAAATTTTCCTTTTCATGAGATGCACCATTGGATGGAAACCTTGTTCCAGGCTGACAGCAGCTGAGGAAGCAAAGCACAGAGCAGAAAGTGTCCAACCCCCTCAGTTCAGATTTCAGGGATGGCTCAGACCGAGTGCTGCAGTTCCCTGTCCCAGCTCCTGCCATGGCCTGGCCAGTTGTTTCACACCTTGGGAATTTCTCCATGCTGGCTGACCCAGCTCTGTCAGCTCTCGGATTGCAGGAGCACTGCACAGCCCCACATGCCCTTTGCTAAAGGGCATTACAGCTGTATTTATATCTGACATAAATCTGCTTTGTAAACAGTGACCTGATTCAGGAGCTGGGCTTTCTTAGACAGCCACATCTGGAGCACACGTGTCTGCTGCTCCTGAGGGACAGCCTCTCAAAAACCCCAGAACTGGCAGGTGGGAAGTCAAAACCACCAAAGCTGGAGGGTTTGGGATATCCATGAAGAGCAACAGAGGAGCCAAAGGACTTCAAAATTCCAGCTTGATCACAACATAGCACGAAAGACAACTAGTCTGTGCAAAAAAAAAAGCTGCCTGCAGTCTACAAGAAATGCAATATCTGAGGGACATGAAAGTTGGGATAGTTCAGTCCAAAATTCACTACAAATGCTGGCTCACAGTCAAAACAATCAGGAGCTGAACTGAAAATAATACCAAAGTTCTCACTCCAGGCACTGGACCCTGTTTTCTCATCTCATTTCTATTCTTCTGTTTGCTGCCAATTCAAAGAACTGCGACCAAAAAAATCAGCCCATTAGTCTTGTTCTTAGAAGTGTTAAGCTCTTATTCACAAAGTTAGAGTTATCCACTGAGTCCATAAATTACAGCTAAAGTACATAAGGCAGCAGTCATGACATAACCCCAATTTAATCTGAACCAGGCCACCACAGTCAAAGAAATGTTTTTCAAAATGTTAATTAATTTTTAAAAGAATGGATCAAAGGGAGTTCTCAATTAAAAGAATACTTTAAGGAGACAAGCTAGAGAGGATTGTCCACTTTATTAATACAGCAATTTAACAGCTGTTCAACATGTAATAACTTCTCATTAAAAGTAAGCCCTCCCCCTTCTCCAGCAGATTAGCCACCCATTTGTCAGACAAAATACAGCTTCATTAGCCTAAAAATTCCATTTCTGCTCTTCTGCAGATTTGCTTTTATTTTCCTTCTGTCAGTAAGCAAAATTCCTGAATGACAGCAAAGTCCAGAAATCAATAACACAAACAGGGCCTTGGTCTTTCACAGGTTCCAGAGGGTATTTGGGAGCAGCATTCCCAGCAATGCCAGTAGCGACAGCACACTCAACTCCTGCAAGAGCCAGGTAGGAAACCTTGGGATCAACCTAAACAACGCTGCCCAAATGCACAGCAAAGGCTCATCCATGAGCTGGACCTTGTCTGGAAGAGCTCACAAATGAAACCTTTTCCACCCAAGGATTACCCACCAGCACCTCACAGCCTGCTTGCAATTGGAGTGTGTCACTGAAAAGAGAACATACAGTAATTCTGCCAAAAGGTTCCCACTGCAACCTTGAGTTTTTGGGTTAAGCATTGTCATCAGGTGTAACACAAAAGCAGATGCCTCCTCCTGGGAGTGCTGAGGCTCCACAGCCCTGCCCAGAAGCAGGTGGGAGCTCAGACAGGGACAGCAGGGCCAAGTCCTGGGGCTGGGCACCAGCAACGTGCAGTTCTCAACACCTCTGAGAGATGTGCACCCAGGTGTCCTGGAGACACAGAAGGAGACACAGTTAAGCTCCAGTAAGGGCAGCCTACAGCTCAATAAATCAACCAGAGGAGCCCTGTGATTCCAGTGGAAAGTTGGAGCCCTGAGTGGAGAAGCTGCACACCAGAGCAGCACAGCAGCAGCCCCGTGCTCTGTGTCAGCCTCACTGCTGCAGCCACAGCCAGATTCTGCATGGATTTCACTGCAGCATCAGAGCTCTAGAAGCCCTTATTAAAAGATAACAGAAACTGAAAGAGGTTACAGCTAAGGCTAATACCACCCAAAAGCTAAAGCAAACACAAACATTCCAGTCTAAGATTTATCTGCAGAGACCATTCAAGCTATTCTTAAGACCATTAACAGCCCCATGCCAGGGCTTCAGTAAAAATGGACACTTTTCCTCCAGCTCCTGCAACTTTCAGGAGTGAATCCAGACATCAGAATAGGAAGTTCAGGATATATACAGCATTAGTTTCCAAGAGAATATTTATCATGTCACGTGAGACCAGCATTTTTAGCCAACTTGGGAGAAAATAGACAAGCTGCAAAGCTGCCCCAAAAATACCAGTCACGACAATTACAAGGAAGAAAAGCAAAGCATAAGCAATGGCAGCACTAACAATCCATACTTTTAGTGAGAAGCTGCTAACAATTTTTTTAATTACACAGACCACTGCCAGAAGATTATCTCAGCTGCTCAGGTGTGCAATTCATGTTTCTAGTTTAAAAAAAAAGTATCAATGATTATGTAAATCCAGGACCTCATCCTCTCTGTTCTCCCACTAAAACACAAGCTTTTGCCAAGAACCAGCTGCCCCTCCTTCCTCAGGACAGCACTATTCATCTTCAGCATTTTTAATAAAATTGATAAAGAGCAAAACCATCTAAGAGGTAGTAAAAGCTTAACAACTTATCCTAGGCTAGAGGTGGAGAGAAAAGAGCCTGGCTGACAGGAGCCACTCGTGGGTGAGAAGCCTCCCTGGCCATGGGTTGGTGACAGTGGCTCTTCCCAAGGCACAAACCAGCTCCAGCTCCTGCAGTGAGTAACTGCAGGGCTTGCAGGAGTCAACAGTTGTAATAGATTTATTTTTGTCACTAGAATCAGCGAGGGTGACTCACAATAGGCTCAGGGAGCCTCGTTGATGAGTTTCATTTTATACAGTCACTTTTCACCCTTGAGTCTCAAAAATACCAAGTGACAATAATGACAATAGAGTATAATAGTCCTAATTAGCTAATGGGAGAGAAAATTTCCAAGCTCCAAACTAACCAGAATTGTTGCTTCTAAAAATGCAATGCAGTTGATCCCTGGCGATCTCTGAAATTAGAAGAGAAAGAAGAATGGCCATTCTCTTCTGCACATTCAGCACAACATCCCCACAGCCCCATCAGGAGAAAGAACACGAGCAAGAGCTGTTCAGAGCCCTGGCTTCAGGATGATTTACTGCTAAATACATTAGCAGCATCTCCTGCTGACAAAATAAATAGGTCTGACTGTATCAAAAACCAAGCAAATCACTGCCTTCTCGAGCACAGGTCAATGCATTTTTTCCCAGCGATGCTAAAGAGGACAAAAGGACAATGGCAAGCTTTGAAAATGACTTGCCAACTAAGTGATGGCTCCATAATTACATTTTGGAAAATTTTCCTTGCATTTCACACTACTGAAGCCACTCTCAAAGCAACTGAAAGCATCAGCAACAAAGAGAAGCCAATGTGAAACTCGCTCTGTTGACTTGACCAAAGCAAAGGGCTGTTCAGGAGAGTGGACTTGGTAAAGTCAAATTCAGGACAACCACTACTGCTCTTTAAAGCACCAAAGTTGGTTGGAATCTTTATTTAGGACTGAAGTCCAGTAGCTTTCCTCTGAATAGGGGATCACATGGAAGCTATTTTCTTTGTGGAGGTTATTTTGAGCTGAAAATATTTTCCAGTTCCATGCTGACAGACAGATTATAACTGCACTGTTTTACAGAATAATGGACAAGTTTCTGAAGCCTGTCACAAGGGAAAGTTGAGAAAGCAGCCTTTTTCTCTTTACAATATTTATTCCTGCAGGAGTTTACTCTTTCAAAATAAGGTCATGTGCTCCTTTAGCACAAAAGGACCCAACTGAGCAGAGCACAGCTATCTGTTCCATTTGTCATCCCAGGCAAGATGAGATAATCAGATTAGCCAAACAGTTACAAATTGCACACATCTGAAGGAGAAGGAAGCAATTTTCTCATATTCCTCTCCCCAGCAATCACCTCCAAGATTTCCAAGACAGCAGTGTCAGCCTCCCTAACACTTCCCAGTGCTGAGCTCCTCCAGGACTCAGGGACTAACTCCTCTGGAAGCCCCATGTCAGCTTGTCACATTTATTGGAGAAAATGGTTTGCTAAGGTGATGTGGTAAAAGCCTGCATTAATACCTCCAGGGCTATCCACAGCTCCAGTAATGTTCCCTAAGAGTGTTCCTGTGACTGGCTCCAAAAACCCTCCTGGGAGAGGCTCCTCCACTCTCCCCATTCAAACCAACATGGTCTGGGTGCAGCACAAGGGGTGATCCCAGGACAAGGACAAAGGGGATCAAATGCTGCCAGACCAAGGGCAAGGGGAGCACCCAGGCAGAAAGCCATGGAGCGTAAACAGGTTTTAAAACCAGAGAAATCAGCAAAGGAAACTGTCTCCAAAATCCCACCTGAAGCCCTTGTTTAGGGTTTGGGGTGCCCTAGACCGAAGTTAAGCTATCACATTCTAAAAGGGGAAGGGGATTATTTAACTAAATTCCTTTATACCTTTGCAGTTCGGTTCTTCACCCAAAGACACTCACACAATCTGCACTGAACAGTCTTTGGAAGAAGCTCCCTGAGCCAGAGCAGCAAATGAGCACGAAGTTACCAGCAAGTACAACCCTCTTCCAGCTCTTCAGCTCGCAGGTGAGTGACAGCATTTCCACATCAAAAGCCTTGCACAACACAGACCCCCCCGCCAGGCAGCACCAGCCTTTCTTCAGCGAACAGTAAATTGCTCATTTGCCGGAACACGAGGTGCCTCATTTTCCTCCCTAAGACACCACTCATCCTCTGTGCAGGGCTAAAATATCTCTGCTGCCCAGCCTGGTGTTGTCAGTGCTGAGAAATACTGGAAACCAGAGTGCTTTGATTCACACTAAGGACAGCTGAAAGAAATGTCAGCAGTTTTTATTTTTAAATGCATGGAGTGCTGTGCCCAGGGCTAGGAACACTCCCAGTTCCCTCAGACATTTTAGCACATACCAGTTCCTCTGAAGAAGGTGGTAGAGACAAACCTTCCACTCAATAGTGCCCTTCTTGGGGTCAGCCAGAGAAATCTCTCTTCTCCTTCATTCCCCAAACCAACTTTCCAGCTCTGGGATGGCTCCCAGCTTGCATCACACCCCAGCAGGCTGGGGATGGTAAAGGTCTATCCTCAAGCTTGCATGGAAACACTGGTTTGTGCTTTTTGACTTAATTATTTCACCTCCAGAGGATGGAGAAATCATCTGTGACTGCCATCCCTGTAATTGGCACCCCCAGTTAAATGTCAAACATCCTCTGCTCCTGTCCTGCATCACAAAATGAGCACAAAAAACCCCCCAAAAGTTAAGCAATACAGAGACAGACTGTGCTGCAGTTGGGAGAGTTACACACACCACCCAAACTCGTGACATTCCCATAGAAACCACGGAGGGAAAAGAGAAAAGCCTCAAAAAACTGACAAGATAAAACACACATGGTGAAATCTGTAATTCTGGTGAAAAAAAATCTGCATGTGCAAGTTCCTCCTCAGCTCTCCAGCAGCTCAGGCACTCAGGGCTAACACAGGTACCACATAACTGATGCCAATAAAGCTTTTTTTCAGATCCCTCAGGCTGCCTGATGGGAATAACCACACATTCCCAGTAGTGGTATTTCAGAGGACAAAGCTGTTGGGTATTAGAAGCAACTTTTCCCCTGTTACTTATGGGCCAGTTCTTGCAGTTAAGTGTCACTACAAATAAAGGAACTTGCTCAGCTTTTCCTTAGTGTATGTAAAGCCTTTCAGAATGCACATTTTCCTCATTAGCAGAACCAGTTAAGCAAATAAATACTGGGATGTGCAAGAGAAGCAACTGATTCTTTCAGTCATATACACATCCCTATGGGAAAAAAAAAAAAAATCCATGAAAAAACCCCAGTATTACTACCAAGAACACACAAGTTCAGCTAATGAGCTAACTGGCCACTTTCAGAAAAAAAAAACAAACCCAAAACCCTGAAGTTTAAATGTTTAAACACACTTCCCTACTCCAGACAAGTGGTTTTGTATGATATCAAAAAAGGGAAAAAGAAGAAAAGGGAAGAAAAAGACAGGAATGCTTAGCAATGGCTTTTAAATCGCTCAGGGTGCTCTGCTCATGTTCAGGAAAACCAGGCATATTCCAATGCTTGGCAGAAGCAAGGCAGCTCCACCAGGAGAGGCACAAACATGCATGGAAGGAGGTTGGTTGTTACAAACTGAATCATCCCCTGAGATGCCTGATGCATCCAAACCCCTTCCAGACAGAGGAATAACATCCACAGCGTGCCTGGTGCTAAGCTCAATTGACTGCACATCCCTGAGCTCTACCACCAAAGCCAGAAATAAAAGCCAACCCCAAATCCAGGAGATTTGGAAGTGAATCTGGACACCAACACTCTTCTGCTCATCCAAGTTCTCCATCCCAGCAGGAATGCCATGTGAATCTCCCTCTCCTAGGATGCCTGGGATGTTATGAACCCATTGTCCCTGTTTTTTTCCCTAAAGCTTTACCAGCATCTTTCATGCAGAGCACATGATTT
Source organism: Serinus canaria (assembly GCF_022539315.1). Taxonomy (NCBI): domain Eukaryota; kingdom Metazoa; phylum Chordata; class Aves; order Passeriformes; family Fringillidae; genus Serinus; species Serinus canaria. The sequence goes on from NC_066329.1 coordinate 11,620,849, forward strand.
TCTTCTTAAGAAAAATAAAAACCAGGATTGTTTTTTCGGGTCTTGAGAAATATTTTAGTCTGACAGATGGTTTTTTTTTTCTGGAATTAGTTTCTAAATATATACTCTACCTACCAAGCCATCAAAGGCAGGGCTAAAGACACTAACCAGTCAATACATTAAACAGTTTATCTTGTTAGAGGTTTTACAGCTACTTAATAATGAGTTTTGGTAAGCACTGCCTGTATGTGTCTATTACTGTAAGAGAATATTTAAATATATATATAATCTGTAATAGCATAACCTTTCCCTTCAGCTGCATAAAAACTCTGTACACCAATCAATATCATCCATAGCAAGAAACCAAAAAAAGATCAGCAGAAGCCATAAAGCACAGTGAATTACGTTCAGAAGACAGCTCTACTGCCACCATATTTTATAGAAATTCTATTTAAAATTCACACATACAAAAAAAATGAGATATACAGAAAAAAAACCCCAGATCTGGACAGGAGATAAAGCAAGTAAGTTGTGCTGTCTGACAAGCAGGATAAGAAAAGCAGAAGGGTAGACTGAATCTGACCTTTGTGGGTCAGTCACATTTTCCATGTGCTGCTAAAGATCTCTCCCCAGGGGGAGGAGGGGGCAGCAAGAGAATCAATTCATAAAAAACCCCATCAGTGTTTACATGAAGTAACCAGTGAGAAATTATTATTTTACAAATCAGAGTAAATCTCCCATCACTTATCTGGTAAAAAGGAAAAGTTTAGCAGCACCACCCGGCTGATATTTTGGCGTTTGAAGGTTTTACACATCTCAGAGTCTGAGAACAGCCAGGCCTTTCCATCACACAAAATAACAAGCATTCCTCCCACTCTGAATCCAGAGGCACTGAAGGGCACCACAGCAGCTGAGTTCACAGAGCACCAGAAGAGCACAAGCATTTCTTTAGCCAATAACAACAACATTCAAAACAAAGCTACAAATATAAACTCAACCTGCTTATGAACCTTCCATTGCTTAGGAAACAAGTTATTTGCTCTTTAGCTTTACTGACCTTCCTGAGCAAAAAGTCATGAAGAGATGCTGGCATGAGGAATCAAAGTTGCTGCCACATTGTTACCTGGACACAGGAGCCATAGATTTATAGCCCAGAGCCTCCACCCCAGCAGCATCTCCAAGCATTAAGGAATCAGGTGTTTGTTAAGAATAGCTGGGTATCCAAAACAAACAGGTTGAAAATGTGCATAAACTTAGTACAGCTTAGGGAACAACAACAACAAAAAAAAAAAAAAAAAAGGTGCAAGCCCCCCTGCTTTTCCTGCTTACTCCTTTCACAAAAGCTTGGAACATCTGCAGGAACTGCCTCTCCAAGTATACCCAGAATTTACTTACTATTTATTCCCAGGCAAATCTCAAATCACCAGCCCTTGCCAGAGCTGTCTGAGATGACCTCGTGGCTGCCCCACCTCCAGCTGCATTCCCGAGTGTTCCCAGGCTGCAGGTCCTGAGAAAGGTGCCAGCCAGGGCCCTCCTCCTCTGCAAACGCTGCTTATCTCACCTACAGCCAAGAGCTCTTTCTTTTCTGCTCTAAGGCTACTCCCAATCAGAGTCGGGAAGATGAAAGGAAAGCAGATACAGAGGCATGGCTGGAAGTAGAAGTAATTAGGATGTTGGAAACCAAATCAAAACAGAAGATACAGCTTTTAAGAAGTCCTTCTCTATTAATCTCAGGCTCAAAGAGGGATAAAAATGTTTCTATTCCAATGATGATCTTTGAAGAAAAAACTCAGTATTTGGCACAAGGAGTAAAGGTAACTCTCAAACTGGAGAATTAAGCAGTACTTACATTTATTCTATTTCCTTAGCTAAGCCAGGTACAATTACCTCCAATGCATGTTTCCATGCACAACTCAAAAATCAGGAATATCCCTAATCTAAATCTAAAAGAAGGACTTGAGAGACCATAGGCAGGTGATGCTCCCCATAAAGAGCAAACACAGCAATACTGTCATTTTCTTTGAAAAGCTGCTGGTTTAGGGTTGTTGTTTTTCCAGGGATTTTTGTTTAATGCTACATTTTTTTCTTTCTACCTTTCTGCCAGCTTCCCTAGAAGAAAACAAAACAAACCTCTATGACTAATCCTTCACTTTGCCAGCTGACAGAAACCACAGTGTTACCACAGCACATTTAAAATAAAATTACAGTTTTAAGGGGAAAATGCAGAAGCACATTCTGGTCCTTTGCCTTCCCCCTCATCCCTGAGCCCTCACCCTGCACTGACATCCCTCATGAGCGAGGGCTGGAGCTGCTCCCTTTGCCTGGGGGAAGCCTCAGCACCTCAATGATTCCCTGACTGGACAGAAAATCCACATCAGGACAGAGAGGGAACTGCTTCTCCCACCCAGAACTGGTGTGAGAAGTGCCATGGAGGAAAGGGACCTGCTCAAGTATCTTGAGGTACTGTGAGATGCTACAGCCAAGCCAGAGGGAATACAGAAGCAAATTCAAGTGCTCCCACAAACCTGAAGCTTCCAGACAAGAAATTATCAGTAATTACTAATAATATAATTTTCATGCAGCACTCATCAGCAAGAACCAGTTCTGTCCTCACAACAAAGAGGAACAACAAAAGCCACAAACAGTTACTGAATTAGCTTATTAAGATCTCTGGGATTTTTTGGAACCTTCATAACCATCAAAATTGGTCTGAATGCACAAACATGATTACAATAAAAAGGCCCAGATGTCTTCTGGACAGATCCAACATCATACTGCAGAAACCTCACACTGAGGAATCTCTTCTGAGGGATGAAGGCTGCTCCTGTGGAGTCACTGCCCATCCTGGTCCTTGAGAGGAGGCACTGCAGCACGGGAGGAATTTCAGAAGCTGCTACTCCAGTTTCAAACATGCTCCTCTTTTAAAAGAGCACACACTTGTCCAGTAAAACAAACAAGCAAACACAAACAATCAAACCAAAACAGCTAACAGCAAAAAAAGAGAGCTCAAAGGCTGCAGCTGATTTTCTTCCTGTGGCTGTCACTATTTCCCATCAAATCCTGTAAGGCAGAAAGCCCAACCTCCAACAGATGCTCTGCTGGTTAAGAGCCAGGCACAGGCAATGTGACCTATGGACCACAGCAGACCCATTTACATCAAAAATTTAACCTCTGGGATGAAAAGATCAGGAGGCACATCCTGATGGTGAAAAAGGTGATGGTGAAACTGATCACTTCATCAGTGAGGTGGTCCTGAAGGGAAGGGAAGCACAGCAGGACAGAGGCTCTGTCCAGCTCTGCAGAGCCCTTGCCACTGCCTGGAGCCAGAGCCAGGGCACCAGGAGGGGAGAGGAGCCCTTTGGAGGCTGCTGTGCCCAGCCAGCAGGAGCAGAGCCAGAGCAGGACAGGGCTCATTCCAGAGACATTTTTAGCACAAAGAGGGGAAGAGCACAGCAGCTCTCCTGTACTACTGCATCTGCCCAGTTTCCAGAATTTCCAACTCTATAATGATATGGTTCCTGGAAGAGCTCTTCTAACTGGATCAGAGGACATCTCATGAGCACACCCTTGGCAGCACCATGACCATGATGTGGAAAGACTCCTGAGTGCATGATCCAGGCCCTCTGTAATTCAGCTACATCCCCCTTTTTTAGCAGAGGTGAGAGGCAGGTGTTTTAAAAGCAGCTTGCTCTTATGTTTGTTTTGTGTTTGAGGGGTTTAAAATCTTTTTTTCTTTGTTCCCTCCTTATAATAGCAAAACAAATTGCTGGTTTTTGTCCAGTCCCAATATTGGTTGTGCTGCTGAGAAAGCTCATATAGCAGAGCAAAACTCAACTCAATTAAAGATGAAGCATGGACTCAGTTTTCTTTTGAGCAGGAAGGACAGAGACTCCCAAGAAGCTTCACCCTACACTAACCAGGTTTGGCATTGCCCAGATACACTTGCTTAGGGAATTTTTATGCAGTGGAAGAAGAGTTTTTCCACAGCAACAAATACTTTATACAGCTGTCCAAATGAAACCACCCATTTGACAGGAGATTCAGCCCATCCTTGCATTCATTCATTCTCTGAACCATGCCCTTAAAAGGAGTGTGTGTTATTCTTTTGCATTAAGCAAAGCTGTGTTAAAATGTTTGTTTCTGATGGAACAGGGAGACAGACACCAGGAGGAAGCAAGCTGTGTCTGAAGAGCAGAATTCCTGGCAGATGGGTCAAGAGCAGCAGCTGTGTTCACAGAAAACACACACGTCTTTACATACTTGGGGCTGCCATGTGGAAAACATCACAAGAGATGGTTCATAACGAGGGGAAAATAGACTGGTTTTGACAGCAGGTATCAGGATGCTGCTCTCCTGAGCCTCTGCAGTGGAGGCTGCAGATGGATGTCTCATCGGGCAGGGAAAAGGTCAACATTAATAATGGAGCTGCACCAGTTCGTGACAGTCCCAGAAATACCACGAAGAGATACTGATCTTTACTGCAGTGTGATCACCACACACATGAGAACAGCCCCACCTGCCCAGGACCAAGTTGAGCCACCAGTGCTCCCAGTCAGGTTTGAATTTCCTTGGCAAAACGAAATTCAAACCTGACTGGGAACACTGGTGCCCCTGAGCACATCAGGAGCCCCTGATCACATCAGGAACACTTTTCTCCCACTACCTACACAAGAGACCTGCAAAGGGAGAACCAAAAAGTGGCACATCCTGGCCTCTGTCCTTGCTGTGAAGCAGATCCTTGTGCAGGGATGACCAAGGAAGACTGAACCCAAGCAGCCAGAGCCCAACAAGACTGAAATCAGAGTTCACACTTAACAGATAAATGACCCAATTTTAGAGTGCTCATCACACACCACTTTGTGCAGCCAATTCAAAAAGCAGCTCCACATCTTCTCTGTGAGTCAGGCAAAGGGCTGCTGCTGGATTTACTAAACTGTGTCATGGAAAGAGCTACAGATGCCTTATCATTGCTGAAATGTTACAGAGATAAGGTCCGTGTGTCAGCTGCCTCCTGGAAACACAGCTAAGGGCACTTGATGCTTATTCTGCACTGAAACCAGTGTATCAAATCTTTTATGCTAACAGGAGCTCCAGACAGCCAGCAGAAAATGAGCATCAACATTGCCACCACATACTTTGAATTACCCTGGCCTCAGCAGGCTCTCTCTAGCCCTTCTTTCAAGATGTTTTAAGTGGATTATTTTCCCCAAGAAGGGCCAGGGAGATACATAAATTGTTACAAGCAGAACGAGTAATGAGTTCAGCAAATCCCTTATGCCAGTTACACTTAAACTGCTGCCCTAAACACACTAGGTAGTAACAGTAATTAAATAAGCAACAGCATTGTGCTCCAAGGATTTTATCCTCTGAAGGGCTGGGAAGCACTTGAAGCCTTTGTCAGGAAATCATGTAGGTGCAGCTTTGTTCTCTGCTCCTGGTGAGGATGGAGAGGCAGCTCTCCATTTCCAGAGGAGCACTACACAGGTTAACAGCCCTCTTGTTTTCTTCTTTATAGCTCGGGGATAGAGGGGAACACAAAGTGTGATGTGAGCACCTGGTGAAGACACACAGGAGGGCTGCAGTAAGAGGAAAATTCATTGTTTCTGTTGCAGATGCCCTCAGCACCATTTCAAAAGAACTACCCTGTCAGGATCAGCAGAACTCAGGAGATCATTACCTCTGGATGCTGAACTCGATTCTTCATGGCAAGTCCCTCAACAGAAACACACCCTCACCCTCAGGGGGACCAGCAACCAAAGGAAAGCTGTTTCCTTCATCACATATTCCACAGGGTCATCTCCTCCCAATTGTTATTCTGAGGACTTGGTCCTTCAGCTCTCTGCTATTTATGCACATTGTTAATCTGAGTACTCCGAGCATTCACCAGTCCACAGATAGGACTTGCTCTATTCATAAATAGCAGAGCTCCTACAGGGAAAGATCCCAGGATTAGTCAGAGCTATTGAGAGAAGGGAAATTAGACAGCAGGTACAGAGAGAAAGCCTGAGTGTGTGTGTTACATATTTAAATGACACTGACATTTCTTCAAAGCCTTACTGGGTTTTTCATAGGTTGGGTTCTTTGGGGTATTTTTGGTTGATTTTTTTTGGAAGGCTGCAGTTGTAAAGGAAAAATTCTTACAAAAAACGATCAAGCAGCAGTTATTGTCACAGTGGGAGAGGTTGAATACCATATGATTAATATCCAAACTTACTGTGGAACAACAAGAAAGAACAACTAAAAGGAGAAGGAAAGTCAAACTAGGGAAAAAAAAACCAACCAAATCAAAAACACTCACCCAATCCATACAGTTTAGACACTGAGCATATTGTCCCAAGGGACAGAACAGAATCCCCACAGCTGAGGAGGGACCCGTGTGATGTGCTCCCACCCAGAAGCAATGCCCATTTTGCTCTGTGCTCAAAGAGAAATGTGAGGGAATTCAGGCATCCTCGAGAGCTGGGCCTGTCTGAAGGCTGGAACACACATAGCTGTTGCTAATAAATCCCTAAATTTATTAAGATAATTTCTCATCACTGAAGAGAAAGAAAAGCCATACCCCTGAAAGTCATGCTCAGAGAACACAGCAACTAATAAATACAAAGACAACCCAAGAAATGTATGTTGTTATATCTTCTTAACTTCTTGCTTCATTAGCTGAACTGTAAATTAGCATATTTTTCCTCTTCTGTGAAGATCTTTTTTTCCCCCTCCCCAAAACTGACATAGCTTCATTGCTGTTCCAAGGATTTTTCCCCCTCCTCAATCTGAGAATTAACTTGTCACTTAAAGCCCCAACCTGTGAAAACACACATGGACAGAGCTTTCCTGATCTCAAATGCAGGTAGTTAACACAGTTCTCCTTTGTGCTGCTTCAGGAGAAAAAACAAGAGAGAAAACTGAACACAAGACCTTTAGAGAAACCCTTTTTTTGCTCCATCAACCACCTGGACTAAAATCAAGCTCTGCCAATCCTCCTCATATTGGTGAAAGCCAAGCCATCCATCCACCTGCAGCATCCCACTGCACCAAAGAGACTTTTCTTCCACAAGCACCCACTCTGCATTTTCATCCTCTGCTGTACATGGACATAAGAGCCTCTCTTCAGGCTAAGAAAATGCATAAATAGTTACAGGTTGAAGAACATGCAGGCACAGCAAAATAAAACTAGCATTTCTGGCATTATTGTGCTGGTGAGTCACCAATTCATTCTTGTTTGTCAGCTCCTGTAAGGACCAAAATCTTCAGAACTGGCTGAGGCAAACTGAGGTGGCAGCCAGGCTTGGGCCCACATGCCCAGAGCCAGAAATGCCTTTTCCCCCTTTAACTGCTGGCTGCCAACAAAGGCAAAAAGGGATCAGAGAGGAACTTCAAGTAACAACATCCCCCTCTCCAGCCTCTCTCCCAACTGCAGCAGCATTTCAGCCAAGCTCAACACTGCCCACCACTTCTGTCCCTTTGGGGAACTGGCTCTTCCATCACAAAAACCCACCAAGGTTTTCTGTCCCTGCAGTTTTACAGACTCAAAGGACCTTTGGCAGCACAGCCAGGAGCCCTCTCCACAGGTGGCAGGACTGACAGATGCCCAGACCCCACGGAACAGCAGCAGTAGATCAAAAAGCACCATCCCAGCGACATGGAGCAGCCCAGGCGGTGCAGAACACGGCTCCTCTCAAGCTGAGGCACAAGTGGTTCAGGGAATTTGTTTGCATAGCTTGTCCTTCATTAAGATTCCACGGGCTGGGATGCAGAAGGGAAAATCAGGGATGTATTTGTACTGATGGCAGGGACCACATCATAATTTGCAGTCTCTTGTATATCACTTGTATTGAACACTTGCTTTATTTCCTTTATTCTTCCTTCCCAGTTTTTCTCTCTTATGGCAGCCCACTGTGTCTTTCATACACTTTCCCCTTCTCCCCTACCACGAGCTCTGTTTGAACAAGGTTTTGCAGAACAGAAAAATCTGTCTCCTGCTGGAAGTAGCCAGATCTGACTCTTTTGCCTAAGAAAACAATGTCCAAGTATAATAGTAGCCCTCCACAGCTCAGAGCTAGGATAGCTGGTGATCAATAATACCAAAAACCCAAGTCAGCAGGGACCAAGGGTCAAGTTTCTAATCACTAAAAACAGTTACCACAAACTCCTGATGCTTTGCAAACCTTGAAAAGAACCACCACAAGGAGGATAGAGCTTGTTCAGTGGGCAACAGAGTTTTCTCCAATGAGGAACAGAGGTAAAGTATTCAGAAGTCCCATTAAGGAAGTAGCAGCCCTTTGATGTTTAAGTGACTTAATGCTTATGGAAAACTGAGCATGGTCATATTGGTGATCCAGTATTCTATAGAAAAATTGTGGTTCTGGTGTTTAAAATCTTGTAGTTTGAGGAAAATTCAGGTTACAGGATAGGGCTGGAGCAATAAAACCTCACAGTGAGCAGCTTGAGTTTCCTTTGCTAATCATCCAAAGCCACTGCTGGCAAGGAACACGACAGGCTTATCCAATGGCTTCCATAAAAGATTGCTCACTGCTGCACATTTTGAAAGGGCAACTCCTTCTGCCTCTCCTCTCTTTCACTGTTATATTTACATACATTAATATTTTAAACTTCTAAAAGCACAAGCGATTTATCTCTTCTTTAAAAATAAATAAGGTGGGGATTGTGATCGTACTTAGAAAGCTGTACCTTCTACCTACTTTCATGGAGATAGAAACATATTTCAATGCCCCTAAAGCACACAGGAGGTCAGTCCAAAGTCACAAGGGAGCTGCAATTTTGGATGCCCAAAGTGACACCTTCTTTTAAAAGGAACAGTTTTAACAGATAAGCCTGCAGCCACCTACTTATCTCCTAAAAACAGAGAGGAACAAACAGACTTCCATCACTTCAGAGAAATACTTCCTTCCATGTTTGACAATAAAAAAGATAAATAATAATAATAATTATGATAATTTAAAAAAAAAAGAGACAGGAGACAGACAGACATTTGGGTTATGTTCTAAATGTAATTAGAAGCCTGACAACAGGACAGAATAATGTCAAACAAATTACAAGCAATGTGTTTTCATTCACAGGGTGACAAGTCAACAGGCAGGCAGTTAATTTTAAGACTGATTATGTACCAACTCCTTAAATAACATAAACACACTCACCTCCACGGAAAGCAACAGGGAGTCCAAACACACCATCGATCTCCCTGTGGGCAGGGCTGAGCATCTCAGCTGTGTCTGGGAAACGATGAGCATGGATTTTAGGGGGGGTTGTTTGTTTCACAAGGAGCTGGCATTGCTCAGTGGGTGCCCCAGCCCCTGTACCTTGGATCCCAGTCTGCTGGGACTCAGCTCTCACTGACACAGACACATGGAAGCACACAAACTAAACCACACTCTAAGGTCCTGCCTGAGGTGATTCCTCTGCCTGTGGGAGGAAAAGCTGTGTGGTTCCTAATGAGGGCTTTCCAGGCCAGTGCCCTCACAGCACCTCAGATGATTCCTCACCCAGGTTCTCCAGCACTCCAGGAGACCACAGTGTGCAGGCAGGGAAGGGCTTGGCCATCTGAGCTCAGGTGAATTTCCAGGAGCTGAGGCACATCCCCTACCCACTCAGGGGCTCTCAGGTGTCTGGTTTGGGCAAACTGTGGCATGTTCTTACAGGAAAGCCACAGCTTTCCGTCCCACCATGCCCAGGCAGGTTCTGGAGATTCTCCAGCCTGGACTTGCCTCCCTGCTCCAAGGGACCCATTCTGCCTCTCACACCAACACCTGCAGGGACCAATTTACACAAAGCTTCAACTTTCTGAGGCGCTTCAAAAACCCAACAAAACAAAAAACTCTAAAAATCCTTATCGACCAAGTGACAAAGGCAGAAGATGCGCAGCCTGGGGAGAGAGTGATTGCAGAGAGGAGCTCTTCATTTTCCTGCAGCAATAAGAACCACCTATTTGTTTGAGTGATGGTGGCTTCACGAGAACACCAGTGCAGAGCCAAGCGACGACAGCTCTGACGTAAATAGAGGGAGAAAGCAAACAGAGGCAGCGCACAGCACCGAGCAGCAATGGGACACGATGGTGGAGACGCCAGGCTGCGAGGAGAAACAACGCAGCCAGGCAGGATGACAGAGGAAAAAAAAAGGTTACAAAAGCAGAACAGACTAGAAAGGCATTTATAGGATAATAATCCTTGCCTGTGTTTCTAATTATATCTGTAATAGTTAATAGCTGAAAGGATTTTAGGAGGCAAATTTACTTTTTGTCCTCTGTGTCATTTTCTGGCGGCATTTGCCCCAAATGCCTGCAGACAATGGTTGGTTTCAACATCTGCTGATGTGTGTGTGTAGCTGAGGTGAAACTTCCCAGGGAAGTCTCCAGGGGACAGAGGTGAACTCGTTAAATCCCCTTACTGGGGCAGGGACAAGCTGGGCAGCCCCTGTCAGTGGAAATGCAGACTAAGCAGCTGCAGTAATGCCAGGAACCTTTTGGGGAACATTTTAACAAACTACAAAATGGTCAAACAGCACCAGGCTGCACGTTAGAAATTGACACCAGATGCTCTGAATAAATAAATAAATACACACACAGCTGTGGAAGGGCTGTGCTAGAGGTTGGTGAAACTCACTGGAACGATGACAACCCAACAGAGCCATGCCTGGAGAGCAGGGGAATCATCTGGTTGAATTTCTCTGGACTCTTCCAGTGTTTCTTTTGAGCTTCACATTACCTAACACATCTACAAGCTTACAGCTGTGAACAAATTCATTTAAATTAGACTTCTGAAGCATGAACTGCCCCAAATTACTCAAATTTGAAACAAAGAGGAAATAATAGGTATTAGATTAAATAGGTAAAGATACATCCATTTTAATTGTAGAGCTATACAGTGTAGAGTACCCTGGAGAGGGAAAAATACTTAGCCTATCTCCTTGGGAGTAGTAATACTTAGGTTTAATCTGTAGTGTTGTCACTCTACAGAGATGAGGCAGACAGAGAATTTTTATGCCATGTGCCAGACTTCAAGAAGTCAACCCAAATTCCAGAACACCTCTAACAATAGTCAATCAGGACAAACATCATAACTGCAAGCACCTTCAGTTTGAAAATACACAGATATGATGATAACTGCAGCAGCACTAGCAGTGCACTCTGAGAATTAATGTTGCTATCCAAAGGGAAGGGGAATGTCTTAGCACTCGCTCTCTGATGCATGATTCAGGAGCTTGAAACATTTGCTGACACCTGAATCTCTCTGATTAGTGTCTTCCACCCAAAATTAAGGGAAGGGAAAGACTTTTGGAAAAGAAAAATTATGCAGAGATGTTGTTGTAACAGTTCTGAATATTTCCAGTAATGCTTCAGATGCTGCAGTGAGAGATCTTACCCAACAGCTTTTAGAAATAAGGCGGCGATATTGACCATCATCACCTTCCCCAGCTCAGCATGCTGAAAGCACATGGAGAGAGAAATCACACAGCCTTGGAATAGTTAAGTGTTGGGGTAGAGGGGGCTCGGGGTGAGTTTGGGAGGGGTTTTGCTGTTTTGTTTTTTTTTTAATTACTTGTAACTGAATCAAACCAGAAAACCATCCCAAGAGCAGAGCCCTCGCAAACCACCCTGGACAGCAAAGATAAACACACTTTGGGGAAATTAAAAACTGGTCCAACATACTGAGCAGACATTCTGGACATCTCTGACATCTTTTGAGTGTCAGCTGAAGGGGCTGAATCCCAGACTGAGCACGAACAACATGACCCAAGACTCCCCACAATGCTGGATGTGGAGGCCCCCACCCTGCCTGCCTTGGGAGGTTTGGTGCACCCAGGATATTCCTGCTCTTGGGAAGGGCTCCTTTAACTGCTGCTTTCCAAAGCTTATGAGCAAAGAGCCTCACTGCTCTCTAGAAGCACAGAAACTCCCAGGGATGGGGCAGCCACAGCTTCTCTGGGCAATCTATTCCAAGAAACTGCCAAAAGTCAGAGCCCAGAATGAGCCAAGTGAGAGCCAGTTCAGAGCTGGCATGGAGTGGCTGGAGGCACCCACAGCTGCTTCCCACAGCTGCTGTAAAAACCATCAGCCCTACCGTGTTGCACCTGCAATTATTTTAACAATCAGCTTTGGAAAAACACTAAGTAATGTTCATTCCTCCTTTCTCATAACAGTACAACTTGTACTGAGCCTTCCTGTTGCTAAAGAAATATTCCATTTAAGAAAGCAGCTCACTATCAGTTTAACAAGCAAGCAAACAATGCCTTTGTGTTGTTATGCCTGTTAACCTTCGATTTACAGCCCCGTTGGTCAGTTTTGGTTTTGAAATTAAGATGCTTGTGTGCTGAAGGGCAACAGAGTTCACACCATTAAATTAACATCTGCTCTAACTAATGTGCTACACGAGAGTCAAAGAACATGTACAAAGCACCAAAAACAGGTGAGTGAACATTAAACAGCCTTTTGCTGAATAACTTAAAACATTAAAAGATCATAAACATCTGAAAACAAAGCTCTTTTTTTTTTTTTTTGCACACATTTTTGGTAGAAGAGTCAGCTCCAAGCAATTTGCTTTGTGGTGGCTGTCAGGGGAGATCCAAGTGAGATCCTGGCTGTGCTGGGGAACAGATGATGTGGAAAACAGAGGCTTCCAGGGACAGACAATTTGTTGACCCCATCTGCAGGTTATTATAACACTGACTGATCTCCCAAAGCAATTTTCATTAATAAGAACTTTCCAAGACCTGTCTTTCTCCTCTCACACTCCAGAGGAATATTTGCATGAGATTCCTAGAGACCAATCCTTCCCTCTCTCCCTCCTTTTTTTTTTCTTAGCATGGGAGAATCAAGCTCAGTAATTTCTTATGCCATATGGGTAAGAGAAGAAAAAAATCAGCAGGTCACATAGCATCACTTCCCTACATGAATTCCCCATACATGCTCTGCACAAAGGTTGTGGGATTATTTTATTTATGTGAATCTGTGGAGCTCACTGCTATCACAGTCACTTCTGCACCATTTTAAAAAGGCAAAGGAAATAAAAGGCATAAATTACCTTCTAAAACAAGCACCTTTTTTTGGTGCAAAAGTCTTCAATGAAGAAATAAAAACACAATTGCAACAAGAGCTGAAATTGCTGCTTTAGACTCTAATGGCTTCCTAACAGTAATTAAGGCTTCTTCCTGACTTCATAACTATGCCATAATGCATTTATCAAAAGCACATTACCACAATGGACACATTCACTCTTTCTGCAATGTTTCGACAGCTCCCTTTGGATGCTATCAGTAAATAAAATCTTATGTGGGCCAATTAAAGAAAGCATAAATCCAAATTGTCCGTGGCTCTCTTGTTTTGAATGCACTGCTCTGTCAAATCTTTTTAATGAGAAACGGGTAAGTGCTTCAAATCCAGGAAAAAACTTCCTCCCCAGAGCAGCTCTGGGATGCAGAGTCTTTCTTAAGAGCCACAGGAAGGAAGGAGAGGAGTGTTTCTTGGAGCTGTGTTTTTATCACAGGAGGAGGAGAGGTTTTGACAGCAGAGAGACTATTGTCAAGTACATTTGGACTCACGTCAAGTCTCTGCCTTGACAAATTGGACTGGGAGTCCTTCTACAGTCAAAGTGCACAACGTGCAAGGCAGAGCCATTTCTCCACTTCACTGAAGAGCAGGAGGGAATTACAGAGCTCTTTCCCCCCTGCTCCCATCCAATTGGCTCCAACAGGCTGCAGGGAGCCCAGTGCTCTGCAGGGACACATCCCCAGCTGTGAGCAGCCTCCCACCTGCCCCTGCCCCACGCAGACCCCTCTGTTTGGCTGAGGGAACACAAATCCCCTCTGCAGGAGGAGTGGCACATGTGCGAAGCTCACACTGTGTAATGAGTGCTACCCAAAGTGCAAATGCAAGTGGGTGAATATTGGCATGAACCCTGCAGAGAGAAGCTAAAATTAGGGCTGGCAATATGGAAATCTGTAATATCCTCTGCACCTGGGTAGCTCAGAGTATTCCATCCCAAATGCTTTAACTAAAGGGAGGGTAAAAGGGGCAAGATGCAAAATACACATGACCTTCCCTCACCATTTTTATCACCAAAAGAGGTTTCTGGATTAGACATCCTGCAGCAACAGCTCAAAAGATTTTACAGTGGAGATAATTAGGAACACATCACCCTTTCTTTGATCACATGAAAGATTATTTTAAACCAAACAGGAACACAGCTCTTGCAATGATCCTCAGTCTTTGCCATACACTTCTCTCTCTTATCTCTTAACTGCTACAGTGGGGAATGACTGGCAGGTGCTTTAGACATAGGATTGTGAGGTCAGTATTCAAGCCAGAAGTAACAAACTCCGCTTTACACAACAAGGGAAGCTGAGTGCTCAGCATCCTGCACCAGTTAATCTGTGTTGTTTACTCCCTTGGTGTAGAAGGTTTTATACTGATAAATTCTGACTGCTCCTTAGCAGAGGCAGAGCTGTAGGCAGTAACCTGAGCAGGACTCTTCAGAGCACAGTTCTGCCACACCCTAATTTTAGTATCATTGGCAAAAATCACATCATTTCTCTAACAGCATCAGCAAGGCAGGCAAAGCAGCCAAGCAGCACACAAAGGAGCTCCTGGGTTCTTGTCTCTGGGCTGCTGGGGGTGAAAAGGGAGATTTGTCAAGAAACCTTCTAGAAACCCTGGGGGTGAAAGGAGAGGCCTGGAACTGGCTACAGTAAATGAAAAGCATAATTCAAATGCTGACATGTACTTCACAAAGCTGTTCATTCAACTACATGGGAAGGAACGGCACCAACCGCAATTTAAAGTAGAAAAAAGGAGAAATGAACAAAAACCCGTAGGTACAGCATTACACAGGAGCTGTTCTCAAGGCTTCCATCCAGAAACAGACTACCAAGCTTTCATTCAATAAGGTACTGCTACAACAAAATTACCTCCTGGGCGCTAATGGTCTCTTAGTTATAAACAACCTCTTTAAATAAAGGGGAAAGAAAAAATGTGCGTTATAAAGGAATTCGCAATACATTCCCTTCAATAAATCCTTCCTCCATTCAGTGCTTCCCAACAGGAGCTGCTCTACCAACTATCATCACCAGTAATTCTCTCCCACTAGGGGGAAAGTAAAATAAAAAATTCAGACTATAAAAATATCTCCTTTATCATAGAAGAAAGTTATTATGAGCCTCCATGCTGCCTGGCTGATGCCTGTGCACACTGATGGTTCCCTCTTTCTCCAGTAATTGCTGGCAGAGGCAGAAAGGAACAAATGCTGACCATGTGAGGTGCCTCCAGAGACTCCAGGTAATCATACTCATTTTATTTATAGTAACAAGTATTTTATTTGATTTTGTTTACACCAAGAAGAATAGGTCCAAAGGTTCCTGGCAAAAGTATCCTGTTAGGGCAGCTGGGTAAGTTGGCATCATAATGTGCCAGGTATTCCCCTTCTGAACCACCTACCCTTGGCATATGCATGAAAAAGTAAAAAAAAAAAAATTCCCTTCTATTTCCGAGAGCTCCTGACAGTTCCTACCAGCTTGGTTTGTCCTCTGCCAGCTCCATATTTCTTGGCCAGTGCCCTGCCCTGGAGAAAGTCTCTCTTTGGGGCAGCTAAGGCTGAGTCAGAGGGACCAGCTGCAGGAGCCTGGGATGAGCCCTGCAGGACACTGTGCAAGAAATGCTCCTGCAGGCCTCCACCCAGAACTCCAACTACTGCAAACACCCTTGGTTTCCAGATTTCCCCAGCCTAGCACACATGCCAAAGCCAAGTGTGGATGTGCCAGCTCTCCCCAGGGCTGCTCACACATTCCAAGTCCAGGCAGTGGCAGAGTACATCCCAGACCTCCCAGCTGTCACCTCCCTGCCAGAAGAGCCCAGCAGGTCAAGGGATGAGCCCAAGGGAACCAGCTCTGCCAGCCCACAGTCACCTCTGCAGGGCTCTTCCACCACCCATGGAATGACAGGAGAACAAACAGCTTGGGAGAGAAGTGGCTTGGACTAAGCTGGACTGGTAAAATCTTCCTCCCCAGGCCTGGCCAAAGAGCTGCTGTGGAAGGCAAAAAGACACATTTACCTTAAGCAAAGCCAAGGCAGAGAAATGAACAATTTTGTTCTCCAAATGCACAAGCTTATTGCTCATAAAAGGTTTACACTGGCTGGAGGAACCTACATTAATGAAGTTTTATCACTCCCTACACCGAGTCCCCAAGGGAGTCCCAGCAAAACTTTGGAGGCAGCCACAAAACTCTGGGATTGTGCTGAATCCCATGTGAAGGAAAACCAAATCCTGCTAGCAAGCTAAAACATCAAGCAGATATTGAGGACATATTCAGCCCTGAACCAGAAAAAGAAAAAAAAATTAAAAAAAAAAAAAATAAAATCACCCACGCTTGTAAGCTGGTCACACCCTTAAGCTCTCCAGAGAAGTTTTACAGCTTGTAAAACCCTCATGATTCATTTGGAAATAAACCACAGTCTGTGTGCAGCCACAGCAGTGTAAGCTTTCACCATGGGAAGAGATGCCTCAATCAACTGGATTTGAGAGGCTACATAAGGAACACTAATACATGTCAGGGACTAGCTACAAACACCAAAAAAAGTGTGTGGGTATGTGCCCCATACCCACAAGAATTTATGCTGAGAAAAGCAGGTTATTTATACAGGAGCTTTGTTTTCAGCATCACCACTCAGCTATCCATTATCAGCCCCAAAACAACAGGGCACAGGAGACTAATGAACAGCATGAGCAGGAAATACAGAGATGAGAAGCAAGATTTAGAGAACAAATAGTTCAGGCACTCTTGTATTTTACAGAAGGTCATTCACTGGGCCTTTATACTTCATTTATCAAATTAGATCTGAATTGGTGCAGTCATCCTGAATCAAGAAACCATCACACATCTTTTCCCTTCAAAAGGGGAAATAAACACCTTATCTCTAAAGCAGTTTCCATCAGATCTCTGAGTCCTTCCCTGGCACTTTGCCTCACAAAACCACCCAGGCAGAGCTGCCTCCCCTACAGACAGGCTTCAGAGGTGCAAAGAGCTCAAGTTGTTTTGCCAGTAATGGCTTAGACCAGATCTCAGATCCACATCCCCTCCCCCAAGATGCACCTGACTGAGCCAATTATCCATGTGTTGCCCTTAACCAGTGGGATTTTATAGCCTCTATTTTTCTAGTGCTTTCCTTGTCATCATAAACATCCCAGTGTTTGCTCACAAGTTGTTCCATTAGAAACAAATGTGCTGCCACTCCACGGCTGTGGAATTTGCTGCAGAAAATCATCCAGAGAACAGCCCTGCCTTGCCAGCCACCTGCACCACCTCCCCCTTTAACTCTAACCCAGAGGCACGTTACAATTACATTATTCCAACTAAATAAAATTATTTTCCCCTGTTCCAAGACATAAAACAACCACATTATTATGGCCATTGCCACTGTGATTTAGTAATTTAAACAAAAAGACACACACAATGATAAGAACATAGTAAGTAGTACAGCACTTCATTACAGCTGGAACCAGTATTTATGACCCCTGAAAGCAAAGATGGTCATGAAAATTATATGCCCAAACCCGTCACTTCAAAAGTACAACTTCATCATATAATGCTCAGCACAGAGGTTTCAAAGACACGGATGATATTTTGGTTTTTTCCAGGTGAAGAAAAGCCCTGAGAGACAATAAAACGTTTAAGGTATCGGTGGAAGCGGCTTACTTACGAAACAGGATTTGCAATGCAAAAAGTGAATCAGGAAGCATCATCCTCACACACTGCACCCTTCCTCAGGCTGCTGCTGAGTCTCTCCAGCTGCACCCAGAGGAGGTCAGGGATGGGGACAGTGACAGCCACCCAGAGCCACAGGAAAGGGTTCATGGGCTCTCAGAGCTGAGAGAGGAGCAGAGATGCGGAGCAGCCACTGGAGAGCTGAAAGTGCTTTGAGAGCTCCTGACCAGGCTGCACAGGGAAGTTAATCTGGTAAAAATGCTTTGGACGTGTAGCCACAGCCCAAGTACAGCTCTCTGCCAAGACTGAGGACAATACATTATTAACTAAAGTTTAATTATATCCACAAACATACATTTCTAGCTGAGGCTTACAACCACATCTCTGTAGATTTGTTTGTTGTTCTAGTGGTCCTGCTAAGAAATGAGTTTCATGATCACTTTCATAGCCCAAAACACACATTCATCTGGTATTAAATTCACTTCTGTTTTGTTTCCATAGGAATTTTGCTGGTTCCATATTAATTAATTTATGTCAGAAACAGACAACACTTCACAAAGGACCCTCTAATCAGTGGCTATTAAGGGTGGGCTGCAATATGGTTTCTTTGTAACACTGGTCAGAGTATTTTCAAAAGGCAAAGCCCAGTTTTAAAAAAGAAGCTATTATCTCCCCACCAAATGAGTATGGAAATTAAGGAGCACTTAATTATTACATTTGCGATGCTCTGAATTAGTCAAGATAGATTTCCAACAAGTATCATTCCCTGTAGAAAACCTGGCTACTTGGAATATATAGACCATGTTTTGTGGTTTTAGGAGAAATTTTGCAGGAAGAATGAGTCAGCAGCAGACAAGCAGCCAGGTCTCTATAGCCAGCCAACAACCACAACATGGGCTTCAGTGGGGAAAGCCTCACACCTCAAAGACTCAAGTATAAGGCAGCCCCACTGAAAGGCTGCCCACTCTTCCCAGTAACCAGATGGCCAAAGAAGCCATTCAAGTAGCTCTGAAGACTTTATCTCCTATTCTCTTTCACGTACATCAACCATATGCTCAAGCAAAAAGCACAGTCTCCATTCCAGAGGAAAAGCCAAAATTCAATTAATGACACCAGTCTTTAAAAGCCAGCTGAGACTGCAGAAATGGCTCATTCAGGAAATTTTCCTTTCTGAAAGCTTCCATGAACTGTAATAATGCAACTATTGCAGGCATTTACTTATTAATACAGAAAGATTTATTTATGAGAGATCTGCAATCAGCCTAATCTCCGAAAGCTTGATGCAGTTTAGCCCCTGGCCAGAGTTACTCCTCTGCTTTGACATCAGGAAGCAGCACCCCACAGCTCAGGGATGACTGGGAATAGCCCAAGGAACACCTCAGCAAAAGCAGCAGGAACCCTGCACTCCCCCAAGCTGCACTTTGATGCCAGGCAGTGATAAGGAAAAGAGGCAGATTCCACAGGCAAGGAAAGCTGGTAAGTGGAACAGTCATGGGGTGTGTGATGGGTGGAAGGAGATGTAAAATTGACACTTTCCCTTAAATCAGCATGGCAGAGAGGATTATGAAAGGTTGGTAGAGTGAGTTACCAGATCCTGCTCTTGTGCAAAAGGAAGGCCAATGTCAGATGGTCACAGCACAGACAATGCAGCAGCAGCACATCTGTGTCTCTGCTGGGCAAAATATCCCCCTGAGCTACCAGCAACGTGAGTTTGGAAACACTGGAGCCACTTGATTTCAGGCAAGTGGGATATTAAATAAATGTATTTATTTGCAGTAGAGACAAGTTTATATTAAAGAAAGGGAATGGCACAGGGGGTATTTCGACTCATAAGAGGCAGCTATGAAGACAGCACTAAGATTTGGGGAGGGAGGAAAGCTTTCCAATGGTTTTGCTACTTTGTCCCATCATGATTTCAAAGTCTGAGTAGTCAATAAAAGTGTATTTCAGATCTTCAAGGAAACAGATCCCCAGCATGCCTGGACTCTCTCTGCTACAAGAGACAATTCAAATGAAAGTGTTGCCCAGGATCCTGGTTCCTCTTCTGCTTCTCCTTTATCACCAGGGAACAGCCATGGTGATAACAAGAGGAGTGAGTGCAGCTGTCTAGAGAGATGGCAGGTACTGCCCTGAATATTTCACAAAATTAAACACAAGCTTTGCCAAGAGCACAGAGCCAGAGCAGAAATAAGAACGAGCACAACTTTTCTACCAACAGGAGCTCAGGATCACAAAACTGCTTCCTGCTGCCCCACCTCCTGCACTTCCAACCACCCTGTCCAGGGAATATGCCTTATCCCTGATCATGACCTGCAGAACACAGCCATGCACTCAGAAATGAGCATTAAGAATGCCCCAGTAAAGTCACAGTGCCGGGACAGTCCTTCCCCTCAGGGTTATCAGAAGCTCAGCAGTGCTGTACCCACCATGGCCTCGAGAAGGGACACCCTCTGTGCCTCCTGCTTCTACCTCCTCATGACAAAATCACTGGTACTGGGCCAAAACTGAGCATCCGTGTCCTGGGAACACAGGGAAGGAGAGAACTGCTCATCACTGCCTCTGAAACAACACAGATGATGTTTTGCTTATTAAGCACACACAGAAAGAAGAATTTGAGCTGTTAACATTTGTC
Organism: Serinus canaria; assembly: GCF_022539315.1. NCBI lineage: Eukaryota > Metazoa > Chordata > Aves > Passeriformes > Fringillidae > Serinus > Serinus canaria. The sequence continues at coordinate 11,641,163 of NC_066329.1, forward strand.
ATTGCTGTATCTCCCACTGAACCCTGGGGAACACAGATGGGTGCTCAAAGCAATGGGCACCACAGGCCATAAGGGTGATATGAAACTAAAGACAAAAGGGCTCCAGGAGTTTGTTTTACATGCAGAGAAAGCTCCTAGAAGGAAGAAGAAATATTATTTTGAAGTCCACCTTAAAGAAAGGCATCAGACAACTGCCCAGGAGACAGCCAGCTGCCAATGTCACAAGACTTGTACTACCTCTGCCATATGTTCTTAGCCAGGAGTCTCACACTGAGGCAGGAGTGCTCTTGGGTACCCACCCCACTGTCCACACGACTGCCCCTCAGCTCCACAAACCACAGGGACACCTTTGGCTGTTGCTGACAAGGCCACAAAAGGGTCCTGAGGGCTCATGCCATGCTGGAGAACTGAGCAGCTGCTGGGCAGGACCCTTCAGGGTGCAGGGGAGCCTCTGAACCACTCAGCCAGGAGCTTCTCTGCCCACATCCTCCCTTTCCATTTCACGAGGTGGCTCCTCACTGGCACAGCTGCTGATTAAAGCTTGCATTGACATCTGAAGACTCAAAGGCAAATTAAAATAACCCTACACTTCTTAATCCAATTCATGCTTTTTTAATGACTAGAGTTCCTATCATGTGGAAAGCATCTCTTGCAGGAAACTGCTTTGACCACTGCTGCTCATAAAAGTAAAAAGACTTGCTAATGCTCTCCAAACTTCCCACAGAAGTATTTATATCAGAACCCCTCTATTTTTTTCCCCAACAATAATCTAATTCATGTGACTCTTATCTTAACTATGAAACAGCACATTAAATCCAGGATCACAGCTCATTTAGATAAACGGAATTGGGCACATCCAGCGAGTCATTCCTGCTGTGACATTTCTACTATTGACAGAGTTATTTCCAGGCCCAGCGTGGGCAGGGAACGGGGAGGACTCTCACCCTTCAGCATAGTCACTGCCCCTTGCTGAGAGTGCACAGAAGAGCCAGATTTTCTCAAGGGACTCTACCTGGGTCTAGTCACATGTTAATAAACATTCTGGCAGCATTTCCCAGAAATAACCTTCAACTGTTACCTAGAAACATAATCCATCAAAATAAACCTCAAAATAGTAAGAAACAAAGAGAACTTTTATTGGTAGGCTGTATTCTAGCTATATATACAAAAGAATTAGTGGACAAAGTAGAGTCATTGATCAAGGGGATAGCTCAAATTAATTTCAAGGTTATTTTCTTTGTTCTTTTATAAACACAAACTGTTTTTAAAGTTTCCTTTACCTCATTCTTTCCTACCCTCTGTGAGCTCTTAAGAATAAAGCTGAACCTCATGGGCCTCCACAGGACTTGAGAGCACCCAGTGGAACCAAAGCACTTAGCAGGTGATGAGCTGAAGTGAGTCTAGAGCTTAACAGCTAAATCATCCAGAATAGATTAAAATTTCCCATCAAATAAATTGAAAGTTCTGCTTCAGCACTGAACAGTTCCCCTTCACCCTACACCTCCATCCCCACACTCCTTTTTAATCTGAATAAATACAGATGGTATTTGCCTCCCCCTCTTTTTCTTTCTATTTTTTTAATAAACTGCTGGGATGATGCAGGAACCACAGTCAAAGGATTTTCTCTAGGTACTCAGAGGGCTCCTGATCTGCATCTTGATTTCAGCTCTTAACTCTTTATAAACAAAACAGGAACATGGGTCTGTCAGTGCATGGGCTGGTGAATCCTCCTCTCCCCTCACAGCCCCTGCACAGGGATTAACACACACAACACTGCCTCAGTAGGAACTGGAATTTCCTGGAGTTTCCACTGGAGGCTGTGAAGCTGAGATACCATCACAAGTGGCTGGGGTTCAGCCAGGTTATCTCCCTGATAACCTCCTGCAGCCCAGGGACGCGTGTGCAGCGTGACATCCACGTGCTGAGCTCCAGAGGAACCAGACTTGGCTGTAGCTCATCATTTCCCAGCACTGCCTGAGTGCCACAGAGAGGGAGCTGGGCTTGGTTCACAGGGATGCCTGTGCTCTGTCTGACTGCATCCATAACAATGAGCTGCTGCCCATTTACAGCTCCCCTCCTTCCTGAAAAATTGTATTTTCAAGCAGATGACATGCTTCTGATTATTAAGAAAGATCTCTGTATACCCCAGAAATTAATCATTTCTCTACTCTGCTAAAACTGATGACAATGTAGTCTTGGCTCTGGAAAATGAACTGCTATAGGTCAGTCTCAAAGATATGCAATTTAAAATTTTCATACATTCTTTTACTCAGGTAGAATTCTCTCTTCAACCCTTCTCTGCAATCATCAAGGTTTTATTGGAACTGGCATAAATATTCAATCCACGCTGCTCATGAGTCTGGTTAGAGAGAAATGGTGGGGGTTCACTTCAAATCCCAGGGCAGGTTCCTTTCACACACATCAAATTTTGCTTTTAACCCCAGTAAAAGCAGGGTTAGATCCTAAAGAGGTCAACCCACAATGCCATAGGGGAGCTTGAAATGGATGAAGACAATACAAGGAAAGAGAACTTCAAAGCAGTCAATGTTAATCAGGCAAGAGTGTATTCTGTGCAATAAAATAAGCTAATCACCTTTATCTGCATTACAACAAGTATCTTTTACTTCCAAAAGGCCTTAAGGCTGCAGAGTTTTCAGTTACCTTTTCCCCCTGTTTCCTCTAGGATTAATACTCTTCCTTAGCAGTCTGCTGCCAGCTGCTGCATGACCTCTCTGGGTAACATGAATTAAATTCTTGGGTTTTCTGACTTGTTCCACCATTAGAAGGACATTTATCAGGTTAAGCCCAGATTTCTTTCAATGTCTTACCAGCAGAGTTTTGGATGACTAATCAAAGGACTGAATATATTCTAAAGATTTAATTCTCCCTTCACTATTTATACTAGTCAATGTCACTTTGACACTATTCTGGCTTTTCATTGCAAAAAACTTTCCAACTCAAATTCCCTTAAAACGAACATGCTCTCAGAAGCAGACAAGTGCCATTTGCTCCATCTTGCCCTCCCCCAAGTTAGCTTCAGCTGTCACCAAAAACACAGTAAGCATTTTCCTCCTTGGGAACTATGTGTTCTTGCAGTTATAGTCAATGGACCAGAAGAGTCTGGCATTGGAAAAGGAACTATCTGCTTTCTTGGATGCACTGCAAGAGAACCTGGCTTGGCCAGGCACAGTTATAACCACCAAGGATTCAGTTAAATTAAAGATACCCTGGGCAATGAATACTGTCTGTACAGAAAGTGATCAGGCATTCACCCACCTCAGATACAGCTTTGGGGCTCTGACTGCTCTCTAAAGGGCGTTTCTCCCTGCAGTTGTAAATAACAGTGAGTAAAACACTCACTTTGTAGGTTAGCATGAAGATTTTCATAGTCACCATCTATGAATCGCCACCACTATTTTACTAAACAGAAAATAGTCAACAGCTCTTGAGAACCTTTCACATTTTGATCTGCATTACCTAGAATTTCTATTTCTATTCCCAGTTCTAAGGAGGCAAATATGCCCTGAAAAAGCAGCTGTACCTTAGACCTATCCTGAGATACTGAACCTTGCAGTGCTCCTTTATGCCAGGAACTGCCACACTCAGATGCCTGATCATTGTGTGGCAATACCCAAACATTGCAGAGGATGTGAGGAAAAAGTACAAAAATGCAAAACACACTTAAACCATCTTCCTAAAAAACTGCTTAGGGCAACAGTTTGTCACAGATAACTCTACATTTCCATCTTCTGCCTCACCATGTGCCAAGCCCAGACCTCAGGCAGAGACATCTTCCAAGCAAGTGAGGTTTCCACCCAGACCTGCCTCTGCCCTAAGTGCCCTTCTCTCACTTTATTTATTGCTCCTTTCCATCACACTGTTATGACATGATAAAAACACATCTGGAACACATCTGCAGCCTTCTGTCCCCTCCAGGAAGGGCCCAGCATCTCACTGGAACAGCATCAAGGTGAATGGTATCAAATGTCAGGGTGAGGTGCATCACATCTGCTCTATGCTGTGCTCAGGACAACCTTCTCCACAGAGCTTTTCCAGGAGAGGTTGTTCATCAGGTCTTATTTTTAAAGAATCTGGGCCAAGTCATCCCTGCTGTAGCTTTAATGACGTCAATGAGCTACAGCAGGGGTGAAATTGGGCCATTATTTTTTATGTCCATATGTCCTGTGCCTATTAAAGAAAAAAAAAACGGGAAAAGAAGATCAAGGAAGAAAAGTTATTGAATCAAAAGACTACCCAGTGCAGAGATTAACATCTAGATGTGGAATGTTCCTCTTTTGTTCCTGCTGTACATTATAAATATAACAGTTTATGGAAAAAGAAATACTTCTGTAGTGTCAAGGTACAATGTGAGTTCTACAGTGACAAATTATATTCACATTTTATATCCTGTTTTGATAAAAAACACAACAGAAAAATCATTACTAGGAAAAGGTCTCTTCAGAACTCCACTAAAGTGAGTGCCACGGTTGCCAGCAAGTGTTAGTGTCTCCTCTCTAAACCAATACTCATCACACCCAGCATATCACCACCAAGTAGTAAAGCCCAGTGGACCTTGCCCTGAGCTCATTTCTTACTCAGTCCAAAACATGATTATACAAATACCAAAAGAGGAAAACACAACAAGGTTAAGCCTAAACAGTGTTTTGTGAGTACAAACAGCCTCAACCACCAACATGAGAAGGGACACAGCTGAGGAGCCCAAGCCTGCAGATGTGGGACAGCAGCTATGAACAGCAGCAGTACCAGCCACGATTCTGTGGGGGTTTTCAGCAGGCTGAACTGCACCACTGATGTTGATAAAATGTGCAAACAGGTTTCCCACCCCCCATGCCCCAGTCCACGGGTACTGCTCGGGCTGCGAACGCGACTCAGGCTCACCCGACCGCAGCCAGTGAGACCTACAACCACAATTTCTCAACTCCACACTCAAAGCCCACTTAACTGACATTTAAGAGTATGAGTAACCATATTCAGAGGGACACAGGTAAAATTACTCACCCACATGCCTATAGAGAGTCAGGCTGATGCATCTTTTAAGGCAGAGAGCAACTTCCCAGCAATAGCCCCAGATCACAGGAGCTGGTGTTCAGGGCCTCTGCTTTGTAGATAACTTATTTCAAAGCTTTATAGAAGATTCCTTTGAAATCTTTGACCCTAATTATCTAAGTCACAGATTCAGTCAAAGACTAAGTCCTCTCTGCAAAGGCCTTTTTTCCAATTGCTTCCCCATTGCATTAATGAGCTCTTTTTCCCACAATAAGGTACAACAGTTTGAGGTTTTGTTTTTGTTTTTATTTTTATTCCTCTGCTGCCTCCTCCTCTCCCATTCCAGCTCTGGAATCAAAATAACTTGAGATGGAAAACGTGTGACCTCTCAAGCCTTTATTTACAGTATCACAAACCACAAGGGAAGGTTCTGTCCAAGTTTTCCAGCTGGAATGGGAACAGCAGGGAAAAAACGTGCCCTCATTTCTGCAGCTGTAATATTTAACACATCACAGGGGAGAAGGGTGGGAAGGAGGCAGGAGAATCAGAAGCCAGTAATGATGCCATGGAAATATTGCATGAAGCATCTCAGCCGCACAGGCAGGTTCATATGATGACATCTTTTCTCCTCAGAAATAAACAGAGCTTTGTACATGCAAATGTAACTGCAAAACCAGTCTGATTCAATGGTGTTACTTCTTCACTTCTACATTAAACCAGACTGTAAAACACAGAAACTTTCTGGACTCCACTTAAGTTTGTATCAGTGCTGCAATGATCTCTCTTCATGCCACCATCCTCCAAAATTATAACAAAGACTTTCTCAAAAAATAGAAGCCTAGCAGCAACAGAATCTTCCTCAGATACTTAAACAGCACAGAAAAACAAATACAAATGAAGGAGGTTTAGATCTATAGAAAGTTACTTGCAGCAGGAAACTGTCAGTTAGTTTGTGGTTACAACCACAGCAGCATCACAGCCCTTTCCTCTCAGTTAAAGACTTATGTCCAAACGGTTCCTTGTGTCTTGTGTTTCTATTGTAAAAGGAAGAAAACCACCAAAAGAAAAACTCACTCCTGTTTCCACAAGAAATTTCATAGTGCCAGATTATACAGAATCCTCTGTAGATCCCTTCTTTTTAAAAAGGGATCCTTCTGTACCTTTCCAAACATCTGTGTCCTGGCAGATCTAAATGGGTTTACCTGTAATTCCTCACCTTTACAAGATCCCGGTCTCCTTTCCTCACCTCTCAGCAGTTCCCCCTTCTCCCTGCCTGGCACAGTAACAAGTCAACCTTTACACACTGAGATGGGGAAATGTCACAGTTGTGCTGCTCCATTATGCTGCCAAACAGGGCTCCCCTCCTTGCCAGTACAAAGGCAGCCCTCACCCAGCTCCCTGGAGTGTAATCCCCTTGATCTAACTCTTTACAGTGAGTTTTTCATTTCAGTTGATGAAGGATCCAACATGAAGACAAATTTCTCTGCATTTACTCGGTTTCCACAAACTCACTCCTTGCAAGGGGTTCAATTCTCCTGTCATGGGTCCCACACTAAGTCCCCTGGTAAGTACAAGGTGCAGAAAAAGCAAGGTTCAGGCCCAGTTTGGGTCCACATTGGACATAAGGCTCTGGAAGGAGAAAAGCTGAGTCACATCACACAGCCAGGGGTGGAAAATCACAGCCCAGCATGACACAGGCACAGGGACAGGTGCTGCAGGCAAGGCAGAGAGTGCTGGAAGGACAGCAGAAGGAGGAGACTGCAAACCAAAGCTGTGCTTCCTTTTGACAGGACACAACACATTCCTTCGGCGGTGTTACAAATCGCTTAGAGGGGACATCACTTCCCCAGGGCACAAGTCCCCTGTCCCCAGCCTGCCTCACATCTTCTCAGGCATCCTCGGATTCAACCTCATCTACCTTCCCCTCTTATTATCCTCCTGCCCAATGTCAGCCTCTGCCTCTTCTTCCAGGCAGAAAACACTCATCCCATCCAGGCTTCTGCAGCTGCAGGAGCAGTGGAAGCACAAAAAGGCAGCACAGTGCCCAGGACAGCTGGAAGTGAGGATGCTGAGGGACAGAGCATCAGGTCCCTGCCCATCTTATATCAACATCCTCCATCTCCTCATCACACTGCATTCCCCCTGGCTGCCTGCCAGGTCCCATAGCTCCCAACATCACTGGCACACACAGCTCACGTCTGCACACACCTCCCTCGGGCTCTGCTCACAGCAGGGATTGAGGACACTTTCCTAGATTCTGAAATAGTTCTATGCAAAATACTACCAAGGATGACTTGCAGAGGAGCATTCTCCCAACATTTTCATTCTGTCCAGCATTTTGGATTGAAAGCCTTCAGGTTTGGAGAAACAAAGGGCTGCACAGTGATGCTGGCAGAACAGAGGGGGAAATTTCCCAGTGCCTACAGCATTTTGCTGGACATGGTGGTTCAGCTTTTTGTCTCCATGAGCACTGCATTCCCTGACAAGGTTTAAAACCCATTTCTCTCCCTGCATTCCCTACCTGCCAGCTCACAGACGTTACTCCTCTCTGGTGACGCAAGAACAGGGATTCATTTTCCTGTGAACACCATTCTGGAGGCAATTTCCCCTCACCTACCCAGAGAATTAATGACCACTTGGGCACCTCATCAGCCCTGTAAAATCCTTCAGGAAAGCTAAATGAATGGAGCCTCAGCCTTGGGGCAAAGCAAACCCTAAGCTCTGCCAAGGATTGCATTTCTTCTCTGCTGTTACGGTTAATTCAGAGAAAAACGCTCCCTCTGCAACAGCCTGTGGGGGAGTGTGTGACCTAAAACAGGAGGCAAAGCTCTTGGGATACAGATGTTCCCCCTCAGCACAGCAGCACAAACTCACATGGCAATTAATGCCTCTCTGTTCAAGCTGCTGCTGGCAGCTTTTGATCCCAGAGAAACCTGGCCACAGCTCCTTTGGAACTGCAGTGGGCAGGCAGGAGCTGCTGGGCTCTCTCCTGAGGAAATCAGGTATTCCACAGAGGGACAAGACAGCACTGGAGCAGCCTACCCAGCCTGGCACTGGGCTCTGCTAATCCCAAAGAGAGACTTCAGGAAGGAAATCGACATGGAGAATGGCACTGAGTTCATTGGGAGCCAATTTCCTGACAGGAGACAATTAAGGTATTCAAATCACCCGCTGTTTTCCACAATTTCTGATAAAGATATTGCATGTTCATCCAGAGCTGGTGTCACTGCAGTCTCAGTGTAACTGCTGTGACCCTGAAGTATAAACCCAGAGAGACTGAAAACATATTTCAGTCTGGTAAGTGAACAGTCTCGGATCCAAACTCATTTATTCCTTCTCTTCTTCTTAGCAATTTGTTGCTCTCGAAGCAAAACCTGACTATTGTTAAGTTTTAGTATCACCCCAAAGAAACATTTGGTGGAGTCAAAAAGACCATTTCTGATAAAGGAAAAAAACACTTAAGAGCTGAGCAATGTACTGGAGGAAAATAAGATGATGCAGAACTCTGCAGTCAGGCTAAAGGCTGACACCCTGTCTACCAAAAACTCCAGCCACTAATTTTGTAGTGAGAGCTCACACTGTGAGATGCATTTCTAGAATTCACACAAGAGGTTTGAATGGAGCTGGACACACACAGTGAACCCCCAAGCAACACTGCAAAGGTTACAGCATAAGGGTGTAGCAGGTACACAGATTCATAAAAAACTTCATCTCTTCACTTCTCCTTGTTAGAAGCCACCATGGGTAACTACTTCCCCTTGCACACTGTTTATTGGGAAGTTCTGCATCTCAATCCTATTGGCAATGCAAAACAAATTCAAAGTCCAGAGGAAAAAGAAAGGTAGAAACTACAATTTCATGGTAGTAAATGAGGCTGTACAACTTTTTATTTCAATACAAATAAAATCAACAAGGTTAAGATTTTTTTTTGAGAAAAAAGCACACTCAAGATTTAAATTAAAAATTATATGAATTTCACATCCTGTGCAGCCATTTTCCCTTTTAATTTATTTATTTGAAATATTTTAAGCAGGAAAGGATGCTGACTAAACAGAAAAAGGCAAGGAGTGTGAGCTTTCTTTCAAAATAAGTTTATTACCAATGCACACATCTATGCAATTTAAGCCAACCATGTCCTGCGACTGCCAAGCCCTTCTCAAAGAGTTCCTGCAGCCATTCTCCAGCCTCCATTTCACCATGTTTTCCCCAAGCATCTTTTCAAGTGGAACCCAAGCTAAGGTTAATCTCCTCTCACCAACAGCAAGTTAGTATCCCTCAGATAAATTACCATTCTCCCTAGTAACATCTGAATGTTTTTTTCTAACCCAGAAGAAAAAGAACAGCCATCCAGCTGAAATGTCAGAACCTACCTTCTGCAAAAAATCTTTCTAGATGTTTCTGAATGCAGGAGGGAGCAAAAACAGCATTGCTGAAAAAGGATGTCACTGTTGGTCCACATGTGTCAACATCCTAGAAAAAGACAGAACACAGTTGCTGAACTGCCATGCCCATGGGAAATCAAGAGCAAGAATAAAGCTGCATTATTTTTCCAGTTACACCATGCTAATGGCTCCTATGCAAACAACATAAAGCTACAACATTTTCTAATTGCACATCAGAGTTTCTCTGCAGACATCCCTCCGGTATGTCAGAAATTCAATACGTGATAGTAGGCGGCAATGAGCACCTCAGGGATTTAAAGTGTGTTCCAAACCATGAGTCATCGTCATCTCTAACTCATGGAAATTAAGAAGGAAAAAAAGGAGAGAATAAAAAACACACACGTTGCACTGACCACTCTCACGTGCTCCCTCTGTACAACACTTCTCAAAGCATCTCCCTCCTTCTGAGCTTGGAGCTCTGTGACTTCCCAGGAGGAGACACCACAGAGAAACCCAGCACATCACTGATTCTTCCAGGGAGCCCCCAGAGCCTGGGCAGGATCCCACATTTGAGGGTGGAAGCAGAGCTGGAGCTGGCCTTGTAATCCCCACAAATCCTTCCACAACTGGAGGAGCAAGGAGGCAGCAGCTCCCACAGGGAAGAAAGGCAGGGCTGGTGAACCAGCAGCACCCAGGAGGGCAAACCCAGGGGGGGAAAGCCCAGACACCCCATTTACACTCCTATTCCAGGCACCTGCTCTCCCCCAAGGCTGATTTTTGTCAGGAGGGCTGAGGGCAGAAGGAACCTGTGACACTGCCTGCAGAGCAAGTGACTGCTTTGCCCAACATTCCAAGCAGCCCTGTTGCCTTTCTAAGAGATTCCTTTGGGCACTCATCTTTACCTCCAACCACTGCAATCTGGTTTTAATGCTGCTTTTAAAGCAACTGGGTTGCACTTTAGAGCACACACATGTGTACATGTACTGATGATCTCCCCAAGTATTCCCAGGTTCCTTCAGGTCTTCTTTAATGTCTTGTTTCTCTGTCCTCCAAGCAGCAGCCAGAGCACAGCCAGGGCTCTCCCAGCACTGGTCCAACGGGGTGATAGAGTGGGGAATGTTGTGGTTCCCCATGCTCACATTAAAACTGCCTCTATCTCACTGAACTCCCATTATCCCTTTCCCCTTCAGGTCACAAAGGGCACAGTAGTCCTTCCCTGTTCTCTCTCCCAGCAGCAGGGGCTGTGTTTGGCACTGGAACATGCAAATCTGGGTCCACAACCACACAAATAAAAGCACGTCTTGACTAGGACTTGGATCCAAGCCTCAACACCAGCACCTGCTACCAAAGTGTTACACAAAAAATAAATAAAACATCAATACACTCTGTTCCCTCCCCTACAGAAACTGAAATGCTTGGAAAAAACATCAATACCTTTAGCTGCAAACACTGCTTCAGTTAACATAAATTTATGTCTTGCCAACAGCTTAAAAAAACTCCAGCAACTGATCTTCATTCTTGTAACTTCTTGCACAGCAATTTAAAAAATATAATAGTGCTTGCCCAGGTCAGATTCATCCTGGAGGAAGAGCAAATGTGAGTAACGTTTCAGGACCATTAATCTCAGAAATCTCACCAGGAGCAAGCAGCCAGACAGCTTAAAAATATATTTAGTCCACAAATGCTTATTAACGTCATTTGCTGATTCACAGCTGAGCCAGGCACATAGAGCCCAAATGGCACTTCTGCTTTCCCAGGCTGGGTGGTGGTAATAATAATAATAATAATAATAATAAATAATAATAATAATAAATAATAATAATAATAATAATAATAATAATAATAATAATGAAAGTGTTGGGTATCAAGTTGCTTAACTTATCTCAAAAGCTTCCATGATGCACCTTTTAGATTGGATCTGTCAGAACTGGGAACCACACGTCCAGTCTGTGGCCCTGTGGTTTAGGATCTGATCAGAATTTATCTGAAATTGAATCTTAAGTTTTCTTTTCTTTCATTGACTATTGATCTTGCTGCCAACATTAATACAGTCAAGATCAGAAGATAAATAAAATTAATTCTTCAGGCTTACAACAAAATAAACACTAAAAATCACCACTACTTTTAAAATCACATCTTCTTTATAACTGAAGAAAAAATATTAGATGATCTGATACTTGTGCCAGTATTTTGTGTGTGCACTTTGGGGCAGAATTAACCCACTAAATTCTTAATGAATGCTTTATGTAAAAATTCTTTTCATAAAAGGAAATGTAAAGTGTTTCTTCCCCTACTGTTATATACAATATGACGATGCAAAGCTCAAAGGACTTTCTCTCTAAAGCAACTATTCAAATCTGTATGATGGAAATATATTTAAATACAGCATTTTAATCTTGCTTTGCCTTTGAATTTTAAATGCATTTTTGTGAAAGCAAGTATTTCATTAGTCCTTTTAGCCATTCTACCATTATGATTTGCAAGTAAACAAGAATCCTCACGCTACCTTTCTCTTTTAAAAGGATTCAGTATAGCTGTGTAGTTTTTAACTCAAGACACATCCAGTCTGATTGAGCCTTACCAATGTTTACAGGTTATACAATAATCCATTCCTCAAGCACATTGGGATTTGTCCATATCCATTCTTTCCCCATTTTCCACAAGCAAGACAAGTTTCTCTAGGTGCTGGATATGTCAGACACCATCCTCCCAAAAGAAGCATCCACTACAACCCACACTTTGGGAAATAAATTGTAAAAAACTGAGTCAGAGCAGGGCCCTGCTCTCTCTGTCTGGCTTTGCTGAGCAGGGAACAGCTCTCAGAATTAGCAGGGCCTGGACACAGGCCTTCAAAGGATTTAAGCATTTGGGTGAGGCCAATCTCAAAGCCCCCCAGGGTGGGTACCTGCAAACCTGGAAGGGCAGCCACAAAGCCTCCTCTAGGAAAGAAAAATCAATCTTCCTACCTCCATTTTTCTTTTTTGTTCTGGGGTTGGGTTTTTTCCCTGTATTGTACATTAGGGAAGGATGACAAAAGTTCTTTTCAGTCACACTAAGTCTGTAGCAATTGGTCCAAACAGAAAAACGGATTTCTCTGCACACTTGTTAATGGTACTGCAATCAAAAGTGATTAAAAGCAAAAACATTTCTGTACAAGAGAAACTGAAAGTATTGCCTATGGGAAAACAGAAACACTGGCATTTTCTCTGCAGCAAACACTAAAAGTAATAGATAATTAATGTAGCCTAGGACATTATGACATTTATGAAACTTGTTTTCTGGAGTAATCATAAACAATTCACCTTGACTGTATTCCCAAGTCATCACTTTTTAAAGTTACTGCAGTTTGCAGAGGCCTTGCTGATGCTATTCTTAATTTACTTATTTTTAGGTGTGAGAACAGATTACCAAGGCAAAATTTAAACTTAAAAATTGTCAGGTTTTCATCCTCTTCTATAATCATTAACCCTGTCTGCATTTCAGAAACACGCTGTGCGAAATGGAAATCAATTACACAGTTAAAACTGCTTCTGCTTTAAAATTAAACTTCTGAAGTGTGGGAGGATTCACATTGTTAAACAAGGGGCACATTTGTGCAAACCACCAGGAAAAAGCAACGCAACAAAAACACAGAAATGCGAGTTAATGCAAGAGCTCCCAAAAGGCTGCAACAACATTTTTATTATGGGTGATTTGCAAAAAGGAACGTTACAAACTCCCTCCCTTCCTCGAAAGGCTTTCAGGGAAGCATCTGGGCACTGGAGCAGCACAGAACCAAATCAAAGACCACCTCTGGCTCTGGAGCAGCATGACAACTCAGCAGCACCCGAGGCACAGGAAAACAGACCACAGCTATTAATAGACAGATTCACATGTAAATATCTCTTGCAAAGAGGCAGAGGTGCCACACAGCTCGTTTTTAGCACCAATGTTGAAAACACCACGTTGCACTAACAGAACTGGCATTTACCTTTCCATGGAGGATGATTAATTAATTATAAGATGCTTTCTGCTGGCTTCTGAAGGCTTCTCTGCTGAACTGATGTGCTGCACTTCACTTTCCAGTCCTTCCAGGAGGCACCATTGCTGCCACCACTAAATCACTTTATACTGGTGGGGCAGGCAGAGCATCCTCCTCACCATTACCTGGACAAACACACCTGCTGACAACCCCAAACCACAACTCACCTGCCTTGAGGACCAGACCCTGCCCAACAGAGGCAATAAAAAAGCTTCTGCAAAGTCAGAGGCACTGACAGCACCATCTTGCAGGGAGAATTGAACCAGCACAACTGTTCCTCATGATCACCGCAGCTGCTCTAGCTCAGCCTCCTGCTCTTGCCCAATCTGCATGAATAAATTCTAAGCCCCACTGAGTATCAGCTGTGGTCAAACACCACATGCCCATGGTTTGGGAGCATCAGTTTCAGACCACAGAGAGTCTCCAGAGCCCTTTTTTCCTCAGAAAAGGTGGTTTCTGTTCTCCTACCAGCCACCCTAAAGCACTAAGGGGATACAAGAGAGCAACTAAAAATCAACAAACCGCAGGGAAATAAATTCAAAATCCTAAGAACTCTAATCAGAGGAACAGGCTCCAGAACGTGCCAGGAAATTAATCAACATGCAAGAGAAATGCAGCAGTTAAGTGGAAAATACAAGCAGCTTGGAAAGGCACTGAGACCATTTTTCCCTCTCTGATGTTTGTAGCATCTGGACCCTCCAAGTGCCCCGGGGTTACATTCCCAAAGGAGCACAAGGTCCTGGCTGCACTGTAAGCAGCCAGACCCAAGGGAAAGGGAGGGAAAACAAACAGCAGAAAGCTTCCAGAAGCTGCCTGGGCTCTGGACCCTGCTGTAGCTATAATGAGCTTTTCATTTGCCAAGAGCCCTCTCCCTCCTTCCTTAGAAATCATTAAGCCTTTCCTAAAAGTCTTTATTCCCTTGTACGAAATGGGAAATGCTACAACCCATTGCTCTGATCAACTGCAAGAAAAAAAAATCTCAAAAAACTCAAAGCCTACATTCTATATGCAACCTTATAAGATTTTTAGGAGCCTCACACCAGTCTATGTAAAACAAGAAGAGTCACATTTAATATCACACAAAGATGGCAACCTGTTCCCCACACACATCACCTTCCCAAACCTCCCTCCTGCCTCCAGGCAGGGATCCCAGGAACCACCAGCAGCAGCCCCTGCTGGGATTGCTTTGGGGTGGGCAGATCTTAAAAAGCAGCTTTCAAAAGAGTCCATTTAGTGTCAAGCTTCAGACTCGCCTCTGAGTAAAACCAACGGGATTTTTTTTTTTAAAGGAGAAGGAAGGAAAAAAAAAATAGAAAAAGCCTCTGGGTGGGTTCAGCACCTGTGTATGCCAAAGGCACTTCATGTTTTATTCATGTGAATGCTATCACCCCGTGAAGGTTTCTAAGTGACTCAGCCAGACAGGGTCTCTACAACCAGCTTTCAGGAGAATCTTTTATGAAAAAAAATTACTTTAATTCAGCTGTTTGATTAACATTATTTTCCAGTCATTTCTAGCCAGGTATATTTCAAGCAGAGAACTCTGTGTCAGCTTCCACCTTGCTCCTTCCCATATAAGTGTAGCAATTAGCACAGAAAAATTAGTCAATTATGCAGTATTTCACCTTAAATAAAGCAGCTCAAGAAATAAAACACCATTTAATTGGTAGCTGACAGCCAGAAAGGAACACAGTGGCTCAGCAACGTGCTTAAAGAGCATCTGAAATCCATTCCTAGCCCTTGATGGAAGCCTGTCCTTGTCAATGAAATCCACAATCCATAATAATGCTCAGTATTGTGCTTTCATCCTCTGTTTTATCAGAGCTCATCTGCTGATCAATGAGGAGTCCCACAGAATAACACTCTGAATTTCAATGTCAACACAGCAGTACTGTGGTAATGATCGAAAATATTTACATATTGCCTCATTGATCGTGGGGTGTTCTCTTCCAACCATCTGCCTACTGGGCACTCATCTTTTTTATTATTTTATTTTATTTTTTAGGCCTTTACAACTATTTCAAGCAGGTTATCTTGACAGTTAACTTCCAGCATTCCACCTGAATCAGGTTTTCCTGTTATTTTTAACCCAGAACATCAGCAACACCGTTAATCAATTTCATCCCATCTCAGCGAACGGGAAAATAATTTTCTGAACAAGGACAAACCCCAAAAACCCCAGCAAACACCTGCTCCATGATGTGCCAATTCAGCTACAAGGTCTCGTTTTTAATGTGACTCAAGGGTGTCACCATCTCAACAACAGATGAGTCAAATGGAAATCTGTCCCTGACTCTGCTCCTGCTGCCAGCCTGGAAGAAAGAAAGGCTGCCAGGGTTGTTTTTCCCACCTCCAGATGGAATTTCCCTTGATCCCTGCAGTGCAGAGCCCTGGGCATGCAGCACAGGCCTGGGGTGATGCTCCCTTAGGAACTGCTCAGGTTTTCTGAGCCTGGTGGTTCAGAGCAGGGGCTGTCACGGGCTGCAGGAATAAAAACCAGCACCAGCCAATCTCCCTTCTCCTCTCCCAACTGAGCCTGCAGACCCTGAGACCCCCCCAGCCCATCCCACTGTCTCCCCTGGTGATGGATTTGCTGCACCCTCCACCCCCCTGCAGGTCCAGAGACCCACCTGGAGTCAGAAACTGCGGGGAGAAATTGGGATTTAGCCTCAAGAAAACCAAACAAAGGCAAAAAGCATCTCCCTGCAAGGTACTCTGAGCACCAAGGTGCTGCACTCCCAGCACAGCACAACCAGTTTCCACTCAACTCTCATCTTGCTGAGCCCAGGTTTCCATGTAAAAATGAATTTTTAAAAAGCTTGGAAAAGCTTATCCATGTGCATTTTCCTAGGAAGCTTATGAGCAAGTTAAAATAAAATATGCAGGAAAGACTAACATCTACAAGATCTACAAGGCTGCTGCAAGAGACCTCAGCAGGGAACTTGCTAAGAATATTAAAAAGGTGGTTCTCAAACAGTTGTCAAACTGATTTCAAGGAGGTTTTTAGTGGCTCCAAATCTGTTTATAATCAGAAGCTGACACTCATGGCTGCTGCTACCATAAACTTGATTTAGGAAAAATGGGAGGTCTGAAAGCCAAATTATGCTCAGTCTTAAACCAGGAATTAAAATCCTCACTCTATGTGGTTTAGCTGATGATTTTGGTAACAACGTTTAAGACAAAGCATCACATCTTTTTTTTTTTTTTTAACTCTAGTTCTAGTTTGATAACAAGGAATACAACACAAGTTCTATCAGCAAAATGACATTCAGACAACAAAAGACAGAGTAGGGAGGGGGAAAGTGCTCTGACATATCTGCCTTTGATAATACAGATGCTCCATTAGACTGTGAAATAAATCTCCCCTTTATGTCAAACTCCTTTTGCTGCTGGGGCACCTGTACAACAGCAGCACAGAAAGCTCCTTCCTCTCCATCCTCTCTGCCCAGATGTTTGGCAGACATGATGCAGAAAATCTGATCTAAAGATACCCACGGCAAGTCAAACCATCTCTCCCTGCTCTAAACTAAAGGATAAATGAAAACTGGGAAGCCAGGGCAAGCTTCACACAGAAGCTGAACAAAAAAGTTTAATCCTCCAAGTAGGCTTGTCCAAATATGCTTTTTCTTCTCACAGTGGCAGTGTGCTAGATGAAGGTGTCCTTCTGAAAAACTTATTTATAGGTATTAAATATAAGCAAAAGAGAGCATTAAAATTGTTCTAGTCTCAATAGAAACAGTTGTGCCCAGGATAAACACATTTTTGAGGATATCTGATGGAAGATGTTTACTGTTTGTTGGAGTTAACACAAGGAACAATGTTTTACAAGCCAGAGACAGGTTATACAAACAAAGAGTCCCGTGAGTCTGGATAAATGATCCTTAAAAACAAGAGAGGGAGAACAAACAGGCTGTGTGCTCTCCATCAGTTCACTTGGGTGGATGAGAAGCCTAAGAGCCCCATGTCAAGCCTGCTCAAGAAATTAACAGGGAAACAAGGAAAGCAAAACAAAACCAGAGACAGAAATCTCAGGAATTTTAGTGTCTCTTCTGATGAAATGTGCCTGCAACATTTCCTATGTCTGCTCCTGGTTTACCCTTCTTTAAGACAGAAGTGATCCTCCACCTTTGCTTGTGAAGAGCACAGAGGATGTTACTGAGGAGATGGGATGGCAGAGAAAAATCAAGCGAGAGGCCCTCCTCCCCCTCCTGCTCTTTTCCACCAAATATCTCGAGTTATTTCCACTCTCCTGTCCCAAACTCCCCCTCCAGTTTCACAGCTTGCAGTTTACTCTGCATTCTCGTGGAGACAACACATGTCTAACTTCAGCATGTTTAGGCTGGAACACCCGCTGAACGTGAGGCCAGGTCACAGAGCCCACAGAGGGAAGGATTTCCAGATGCAGAGACAGGATAGAAAACAAGAGCCAGAAACATGAGGCTCCATCTCTCCACCACCCTGGAGAAATCAACCTGCTCTGTGGAGGAGACAACTTAAACAGCTTGGCAACGCCTACAGCTGGTGCTCAACCTCAGATCCAGTGAAAAGATGTAAATATTTAGATTTCAATTTCACCTCATATGATAAATATAAAATCTCTATTTCCTTCTTTTTTTTTTTTTTTTAAAAAAAAGGCAACATTAAAATAGGTAAGCCACCCACATGGAGAATGTGATTCTACCATGTTGTACCTTTAGAAGATTATTTCAGTTGTGGTATTGATCTTGAAACAAATTACAAGCGAAATTATTCCCATTGAATTGTCCTCTGATGTATACAAAACATATTTACACCATGTTTATAAACAAATGCATATGTGAAATTGTTTTGCTGTTCCTTCCAAACAGGTGGTAGTTGATGGCAGCCCATTATTTTTTTTTTTTACCTCTTCAGAAATGCCCACAGCCCTCCAGGTTTTGCTATGGATAACTCTGACTGCAACCCAAATCATCTGAAGAGAGACAGAAAATGATCCAAACCCAACTCCTTATGAAAACCTGTTCAAAACACAGCTGAAGCTAAACTGCTGTTTACCACGGCTGTACCAGAAAAACCTGAAATCCTCCCATAACCTTCTAAAGCACATAATGGAATTAAGGCCCCTCTACACATGCAGAGTTAAGTCATGTAAATACCAAACTTCTTTGGAGCCAGAGATAAGGAGGCCTCGCCCTGCAGTGCCCAGATACCTCAGCATGCTGATGTGATTACACACTCCCACCCTCCAAATTGGTTCTCGTGCCATTAAAATGCCTTCCCAGGTCACTGCTCTGAGGGTTAAGCCTGAATTAGTATCTTGAAGCTCCCTGATCGTTATGTAAGTGCCAGCAATCCAAACAAATCAGAGTTAGCTTCCCTGTCCATTACAGGAATCCCTGTCCAATAGTGAATTACAAATCTTTCAGCAGTTCAATCACTATTTTCCTCCCCAAGTCCTCACCAGCTGTGCCTTCCCAGCTCACAGCAAACCACCTCTGTTCCACTACTGGATTTTCTGGATCTCAGTTCCCTCCCTCCACCATGATGAGACCACAGAAACTGGTGGAAAGCCCCTGAGTAGAAATCTGGTCTCCTACTGGAGACTGAGCTGTTTAAAGAAAGCCATGAGGGGCAAATCACTTTTCTTCATCACATCGAGGGACTCCCTCCAATTCACCTAATCCCACCTGTTTCCCTGCCATGGAAAGTTTTAAGGTTTGTGCCCACACCTCAGCACTCACCAACCTCAGCTGTCCAGACACAAAGCCAGGACTGTAAAAGCTGTGCAGAGTCCTCACTATCCAAGGTACTCAGTACTCAGGCTTGGGTTATTTTTGCAGGAAAACAACTTGAGGTCCACAGGGGTGCAGACTTCTGGATGTTGTGGTCTTCAAATCTGTCTGAGCAAGATTTTCTGGAGGCTGTTTAAAGCCAGAAAAAAATGTAAAAAATCTAATTTGGAGTTCCCAGCCACTACTTGGATCAGGAGAAGCCAAAATCAGCCTGTGCTGCTGCTGGGAGACCGAGACTCTGCTGTGGGTGCCCCTGCTCCTATCAGCACTCCTTCCTCAGCCAGGTGTGTGCTTTGTCCCTGCCCTTGGTGGCACCTTGGGCACACTCAGGGCGCTGGTATGTCTGTCCCTGCCCAGTGCCAGGTCCGAGGCTGCCGGGACAATGACCCCCGGGACAATGACCCAGGGACAATGGCCCCAGGATAATGGCCCTGGGACTGCCAGGCCCCCACCCTGCACTGACCCAGCCACCAAACCCAAGGGTCCTGCCCATCCTCCTCACCACCCCTGGCACAGGAAGCCCAGGGGCAGGAAGGCACTGCTTTCCCTCCCCTTCCCCTCCTGGATGGCCTCTCCCTGCAAAGCCAGCACCTCCTCAGGTGTGGCCAAGATCCCCAGGACAGGTTTTAGCCCTGTGCCAACTGGATTTCTTTGCTGCACCCAGATTTGCCCAAAAACTCCACTTGCCTGAGCAACCTCTTATTTCTTCTCCCCTCTGAAGCCTGACCCTGTGTCACACGCTCAGGAAGAGCTGCAGGAAGGGGAAGCAGCTCTGTCTCCAGATCCTGCCATCCCTCAGGAGGTCCCCTGCACCTCCCCCTCCCTCCTTCACAATGAAAGGTACCTTTTTCCAACTGGTTTCTAAGTTCTCCAGTGGAATTTACTGAAGCATTTTGCTGTGAGCACTTAAGAAATATTAGTGCAATTAAAAGGAAAAATTGAAACCACCATCCAGTCAAACCAGCAAGCCCTCTTTCCTCTGGAAAATGCACAAGCCTGACTTTGGGAGCTCTGTCTATTGATTTGGCATGGTGCTGATTAGAACTCCCTGTAGTGACAGGATCTGGGCCAGCCCCAGGCTAGATTGTTTTCTTCTTACATTAAGAACATCCAAATATCATCCATTACTTTGTTCATTTAAATTTTCCTAGGACTCTTGGCATGGACACCACAATTAGAGAAGCCACATTCCCTTTCAGTTCGTGGGTGAGCTCAGACAGACTCTGCCCCAGTACAATCTTGTGGCACTTGGATTTCCTCCAACACCCAGGAAATAAAGTTATAAATAAAAAGTGTTTTATTTATTCTCTCCTCCCTCCCCCATTAATTATTCCATCTCCATTCACACTGAAAAACTACAGAACATTTTTGTTTATAAGACACTTTTGGACTCAAAATTAAATTTAGGCATATTTTACCAATTTGGGGAGATAAACAGAAATATTAATTGCATCACACCCTACGTCAGCCAGTTTTAAAATTAAATGAGAAGGCATCTTCACCATTTAGAGAAGTTGGCTGTTAAGAAAACCATGGGTTGCTTTTTCCTTCTAAGAAAATAAAAATAAAGCAAAGCAACACATCGATGCCTCTAGCCTCTCCTCTTATTTGAGCCTCTAATAAGAGGAAGCCTAAAAGAAAAACACCTTAAAAGAAGAAATGTTTCTCAAGGGATCCTGCTTGTCCTGGAACAGGACATTATGGTGAATATGCATGAAAGGCATGAGTCAAACTGTACTCAGGAGCGAGCATCAGCTTTCACTTGCCATTTTCCAAAGCCTTCCACTCAGGCTGCCAAGACAGCAACTGAATGACAAGGGTTATACTTGAATGCAGAGGGCAGATAAATGCTCCTTAGGACTAATTGGAGGAACCTTCTTTAAATTAGCTCGCTTGAAGGATGTGCTGCTTCTCTCTTTGGCCAGCTCACAGAAGCAGTAACAATTTCTGAATAAAAAGAGAGTAATTCTTTAAATTCAAAACCTTTTAGTCCCATTGTCAATTTTAAGTTTTGAGAATTTCTATTAGGGGTAAAAAAAAAACCAGGACAAGGTCTTTCCAAACTGGTTGCTGTCAAGTAAAATGAGAAGTTAGATAAAACTCCCACGTGCCAGATGGTAAATCACAATAAATGCTCGGGCTGTTAGATGCACAACAAGCGACAAAGCATTGACACACACCATCAGCAGCAAACCCAGAATAGAAAAGATATTTTAATAAGAAGTTGTCATTTGGGGAAAAGATCCTCGTGAAGCTCATCAGAATCAAAAGTCATACACTGAGGGCTTCTTATTTTCTTCATCACCTCACATAAGCCTGAGAACAGCCAACAATTTCAGGTGACTTACACTAGGCTCAGGGCTATAGTCAGCAAGAGCCTTGGAGTTCACTATTTAGGCATCACTTCTGACCCTTTCTGCCAAGTTCTTAAAAAAAATATTGTTAAAGGATACCAGGGAATTGTTTACTCAAACCATTATTGTTTCCCGAACACAGACACAAGAAAAAGTTTTATTAAGAAGATAAACAGCTGCTACTGTACACGGTTTAGATGGCAACAAAAGCATCTAAGGGCCATAAAGGGAATAGTAAGGGAATTAAAAAGCATTTTTATGCACGAAGATGGCTAACATCTGTACGTTCATTAAAGTGGTATCAACTATGCTTTTAATTAAAAGTTAGTGACAGAAACTTAAATATGATTAATGAAGCCCAGCAGCCTAGCAGAAGTCTGCTCCATCAAAAGCAGCACAAGCCGCGTTCCCAGCCCCGGCTGCTCCTTTCTTCCCCTCTCAGAGATGCTGCCACAACCAGAACACATTGCAAGGACCACAAAGCAGAAATCCTGAGACAAACAACAAGCCAGGACAAGTCTGCAACAGTGCTTTCGTGCCTAGCATCCTTTATTCTGTATATCCCGAGGAGCCGTTTCAATTACCGAGCAGCCCGCGGCCACAACAAGGAGCTGGTTACCTGTCACAATAACCAGGTACTCAGAGATCCATCGGAGGCACGAGGTCTGCCACAGGAAAAGAGGGAAAGGACTACCCTACTATCAGCAGTCTCCTATTCAACAGTGGGTGGGGGGAAAACCCCTCGCCCAGAAGCCAGTGCTGAACTCTGAAAGGCAGGCAGTCGTCTTGTGTTACCCGGAGCACAACGCAGTCACGACAAAAATAAACCAGGCGATAAAAATACAGCACGAGTAAAAAGATGTGGGCACGGAACAGGAATCGGTGCCATCGGGGGATAAGGAGTCCTACAGCCACTGATATTCTCACACGCACTCAAACATCCCTCAAACATCCGCCTATTCAAGTCCTGATGTCCACAAAGACGGATCTATTGTCACTTTCCTGTTCAGAGCTGAGCACTCCCAGATTATGTCTTCAAAGACTGAAGACGCTTCCTGACATCAAAATTCCACTTAGCAGCTTCCAGACGCACAGAGCACAGAGAAACAGAGAAGATGGAAGCCCTCACTTTAGAGCAGGTACCAACACATAAAGAAACTTTTTTTTTTTTTTTTGCCTAAACACACAGTTTAAATAAACTTCACCTCAGTCGTGGCATTTAAAAGTGAAATGTGACAGGACTGACTTGTGTAGCTGACTGAGCAGGGTGCTTTGCTGAGGGGCTCCCTGAATGATGCTCCCAGCCCCAGGCTGAGCACCTCAGTGCACTCTATGCTTCTGCTTCTTCAGTGGAGCAGGAGAGGCTGGGGAGGACGTGAAGGAAGGGATTTAATCCTCCCACAGCTGGCCAAAAAGCTGGAGCTGTTCACGCTGTAGCCATGGAGCAGCAGCACGCTCCAGGATGGAGCCCAGGATGTTCGGGAACACCAGGCAGGACCCCTTCTGTCGAAGGGTGGGGAAGCCAGGAGAAAGGACTGCCAGGCCCAGCAAAAAGAATCCCCTCATCCAGCTAAGGAATGGAATTCTGCTCTTTCCAAAGGGAACAATCGCTTCCTCCCACTCCCGCAAGGAAAAGCACCGCCTGAGGAGCACAGCCAGCTCCCGGTCACCACCCAACAGTGCCCTGACAGAGGGAGGTCTCGAGCCCCGAAAGCTCAAGGGGCTGCCCCTCAGCTATAATCAGTCGCTGGCATTTATTCTTTCAGGCTGCTGCGGGTCTCGCCCTCTTCTCCCACAGGGATGGGAGGCACCCCCGGGCAGCCCCTTCACCCCCTCCCCGCGGCCAGGCCCCGTCCGAGGCCACCGCACGACAAAACCTTCACCGGGGGCCTCTGCCAGAGCCGAATTCTGTGAAATTCAAGGCTCGGAGATGCGGTATCGGAGAAAGAGGGCCAGGACGGAGCCCTCCCGGGGACTGGCTCCGGCCCCGAGCCATGACCGCCCCGAACGCTCCGGGTGCCGCGACCCGGCAGGGAGGGTGCTCCGTCCGTCCGTCCGCCCATCTGCTCGTCCCCGGCTGTCCCCGCGGGCACGGAGCGGTGCCTGCCGCCCGCAGCCCGCCAGCGCAGGGAGAGCCCGGCACCGGCCGTGCCACACGCCGGACCCCGGCGGCGCGGGGCTGCGCTCCCGCGTCCCTGGCATGCGGTGCCGGGCGCTGCCATGGCCGCGGGGCCCTCCCGGTCACCGACTGCTCCATCGGGAAACTTTTACCGCCGCATCCTGGGGGAGGACGGACAGCCCGGCCCCGCTCAGGCCGCGGCAGCCTCCAGGTGCTGGCGGGGACCCGCCGCGGCCCGCGGGGGCCGTTCCGCGGTCCCGGGAGGGGCCCCCGCGCCGCACCGGCCCCTCAGAGGAGCCGCAGCAGCCCCGCGGGCCCGGCCACCCCAGCTCAGCTCCCCTCGGGCCCGCCGCGGTTCCCGCCCCCTCCGAGGCACAGTCGGGCCAGCCCGGGGGCCGCAAGGTGTTGGTGCTCGCCCCGCCGCCCCCCGCCCGCCCTCAGCGCCCCCCGCCACGCACCGGCTGCTCCCGGCGCGGCGGCCGCGGCTCCCGCTGCTGGTGCTGCCGATGCCGCCGCGGCTCGGCGGCTGCCGTTGCCTACGGGTCGCTGCCTGCCGGCATGCCCGCGCGCCTCTGGCATAATCCCCGGCGCGGGCGGGCCGGGCGCGGGCAGCTCCTCGCCCGCCGGCGCTGCCGCGGCGCGGGGACGGCGGAGGCGGGGAGAGGCGAGGCGGGCGGGCCGCCGCAGCTGCGGGGGAGGAGGGAGCGAGGAAGGCGAAGAGCCCCGCGCCGGCACTGCCCTTGCCCTGCCGTGGCACGGTGGCCGCGCGGATTTATCCGCCCGCCGAACGAGCCGAGCCCCGCACACCGGCAGCACCGGGAGCCGCCACTTCCTTCCCCGCGCCGCTCCGCGCTCCCTCAGGCGAGCGGGCGGGGTGAGGGCGCCGCCTGGCGGCCGCGGTGAGGAACGCGGGGCAGCGGGACCGCCCCGCCGTGCGGGAAGGCGCGGGAGGAGCGGAGAAAGAGCCGGGGAAGAGCGGGGAAAGAGCCGGGAAAGAGCGGGGAAAGAGCCGGGAAAGAGCGAGCGGATGGTGCGGGATCCCCTGGCTGGTACCGCCTTCCTCCGCTCCGGGCTCGTTCGCCCGCTCGCTGCCGGTAGCGGTGCCCGCAGCGAGGGTAACGGCGCTCACCGAGCCCCAGCGCTGTGCCCTCACCTGCCCCCGGAGCAGCGCTGACACTCCTCGAATTTTACTCTCCGCAAAGCTCAGTGGGGAAAAATAAAAATCTGAAAACGTTCAGCCATCGTTTTATGCAGAAACCTCAGGAAAAGACCGTGCGATGAAATTTACCGCGGCCTTTTAAACCTTTGTTAATTTCCTGCGGTTGTTTTTCATTCAGGATGCATCATCCCGCCCCTTCTTCCCTCTCTGCAAAGTACTCGCAGTTTGTTTTGTATCTGCTCCCTGCACTGCCATTTAAGTTGTACTCCACATTCCAGCCTAAACCTATCAAAGCTACAACTTTTTAAATTTGCTTTCTAGAGACGTGAACAAACAAATTTTATTTTCCAAAGTTTAAATCTCAGAGCTGGAGGAGCTGAAATGTTTATTATCATAGAGAAAAGTATGCTTGGGGAGTGTCTTGTAAGGGCAGACTGAGGCAGAGGAGAGCCTGGGGCTGCAGGCAGGACCTTGTAGATCTGGAAAGGCGATAAACACCAACATAGCTGGGAGGTGTCAGGTGAGAACACAAGAGGAAGATGACTAAAGTCCTCCACAGAGGAAGCAAAAGCCTCTCTGGTTATCTGGAAATCCTTCTGTGTCCTCAAAGAGAGAACAAGGCAATTTTCTGGTGTTAAGGGGAAGTTGAAAGGGGATTAAAAACAAAAGGACAATGTCCAGCAAAGGGCAGGGCCAGCACGAAGTGAACCTCCCTGTGTCCCAGATTTTGGTGCTTCGGGTCTGATTTTCAGGAGCACTGAGCATTCAGGCCTCCCACTGATTTAATCTGGAACTGCAGAGCCTCTGCCCCTCTGATGAATCAGGCCAAAGGCACCACACTGAACAGGTCACACAGATATTTGAGAAGGTTGGCCTAGAAGTTTACTCAAAGCAACACTTTTTTCCCCCCTTTCAGTGTTATAATAGAACAGAAATAGCCTAAAGAGCTCCAACAGATGGAGGAGGACTTTTGATTAAAAAATAAATTCTGACTCACAATTCAGTTTTCTGGATGTAATAAAAAAGAGTCCATGAATATGAATAGTGCTGGAGAGAATGAAGTGGAGATGAAGGGAGGTTACAAGGAGAGGCAGTGAAAGGAGCTGAACTGATTTACCTACTTGCCTCTAATGTCTGTCAGGAAAATTCTTTGGTTTTGCTGTAGCACTGATGAAAGAAAACAAGACCATTACTGGACTCATGAATTTTTCCTGTGATGGATTCCTTGGAAAAATCCTGCTGGCTGACTGATATTTCTGAAGAATGCTTTAAAATTGTACCTATTAATAACAGAATAGTGGGAAAACTGCAGCTGAATAGATTTATACAGGGAAGAAAAGATTATTTTTCCCCCCTCCACCCCTTCTAAGTAAAAATTACCAGTGAGAACATGGAATGCCATCAGAATTGCACACCTCTTTGTGGAGACTGGAAATACATTGGAGCAAGTCCTCTCCAAGCATTCAGACCCAATTTCTACATTTTAAAGTGAAAATGAGAAACTCCCATCCTTGACTTCTCCCCAGCTCTGATCTTGCACTAGAAGTACCCCCAGGGTGGCAAAAACTACAGAATTTTTGAAAAGATCATGCATGGACTGGACAATTCTTCATCAAGTATCTTAAACCACAGCACTCTAATTTTAGAATCAGACCTTCTCAAGCTTCCTTTATGACAGCTATTCTGGCCCTGTAATCACATCATTGGTGGCCAAACATCTTGAACAAAGACAGAATTTAAAACACACAATATGATTAAAACCTACATTATCTCTGATGTAATATCCCAGAGCCTATTACTGTACTTGGGCAGGAGGAAAGAATCTAATTAAACATTTATTTAATATTAAAATACAAACCAAAATATCAATGTTGGACAGTAATGCAACAATATGTCAACTGGCAAATATGTATTTTTTCACCAAGAAAAATTAATTTATGTTCACAAATACATGAAATGTACACGAACAGAACACTGGCACAAAACCCAGCCTGGCACCTGGAACCAGTAACTTCAGGTAAGGAGTTCCAGTCCTGGAGTGTCAGCTGGAGCTGAGTTGTTCACTGGGAGGCAGGAGGCTGCTGCCAGGTGGATTCTGGTACTCACAGTATCAAAACACCCCTCACTGGGACTGCTGGGAGGCATCACATCCATCAGAAAAGGATTTTCCTGCCCCAGCCAGCCACAGTGCAAGTATTGCTCACAGTTCTGTCCCAATGAGAAACATCCATGGTAAAGGTTTAAATTAAAAGGATTTACCACAGAACTGTGGTTCTCTTTAACACAGGTAACTCATGTTGCTTTTTGTATTAACGTCCAAAATCTCCTCTTGGCTAATATTTACATCACACCATAAATATTTATAAAATGGTGGAGGAAAACCAAGTGCAAAAGGGTAACACTATCATTTTTTTCCTGAAAACAAGCTGCCTTTTAGTTTCTTATTATAAATTGAATATCACTATTTAAAAATAATTAATATTTCTAAAAATATTACAATACAGGATAAACATTGATTTCTCAGGTGTAACAAAATACGTTTAAAATAGAGGTGGCTGTTTGAAGTACAAAATATTGCTGTTTGTAAAGGGTAACATGGTTGCAAAACTACTTTTCAGGGTTTATAAAAATACAAAACAATTTGCATTTACTGAGTGCATCATTATATATTAGTGCAAAAAAAAAAGTATATTTGCAGTCATGAGAGAACTGTCAAAGATTTGCAGAGGTTCTCAAAACATGAAATCTTTTCAGAGTCATTCGTATTAACCCCAAATCTCTGTTAATTCTTTCCAAACGATCTTCCAGGGCTTCCTAAAAGGAGGAATTAAAAGAGAGAACAAAAAGCATTAATAATATATCATGAAAACCAATGATCCTTCTAAAATTAGGAAACTGCTATCATTCCTATATTCCTGGTGTCCTTTTTAAGGCCTTGGGTGCATTGTTATCACCCAAAAACCAGAGCCAGACCTACAAACTGGTCATGTCATTTTTATGTATTTTTTGGCTTTTTTAACAGATGACTTACAAAACCCCATGAGAGAAACCTGAAAAGAATCAGGACAGGCTGATAATTAGGAATATTAGGCATATTAAGGAAACAGTTGATCACTGTAGTAAGTGGCAGTATTGATTTAGTGGAATGCACTTTTAATTTCAAATTGATAAATTGATAACACACCCTGAGATTACAATTCAGGAAATGCTGAAGTTGAAGGCTTTGCATAGACCTCTAAAAGACAACTTTGAGACTTGTTTTTATTAAGAGTCTGCAGAGTTTTCCACAGAAAGCACTTCCCTGTATTCCACCTAAACCAGTTATTTTTACCTTCTTACTTTCTTCTTTGTACTTTCAAGGAGACAATATCCAACCAAAAACTAAACTTTTCAATTTCTCCTACAGCACAACATCCTCTCTGCAGCTTCAGGGATCTATTTCATAGTCACTGCATTTTGTTAATGCATTGCCTTTATCTCCCTCTCAGTTTTAGCACAAGAACAGACTATTCTTGCAGTAATTTGGCAAAATGCATCCCATGTACAAAAAATAGAAGATATTAAACAATATAAAAACCCTAACATAAAAACCAGTATAAAAATTCCCTCAGTAATCACACTCACTACCCAGAGGATCTTTCCTCTACATTATGTATTCTCAATTGTGGAAGAACAGAAGAGAACACTAATACAGAGAAGCTTTTTCACCTGATTTAGTCTTGCTTGCAAGGTCATTCTTCCACCAGAACAAGGGATTCGGCTGAGTGCAGCCTCAATCTAATAAAAGAAAACACTTCAGCTGTAAATTAGTTTCAAGAGCCAATGTGAGCCTTCCTAACTGCTCTTCCAGAAGGAGAGGTGAGGAGTATGGATTACAGCTACATGGAGAGTTTTGTTCTTTAACACCATAATACTGTGCCAACCCCCACCCACACTGGATTTGTTACAGTGACTCTCCTTTAATGAATTTAGGGCCAGGGAAGGACTGCAAGTAGAGCAGGGAAGGACAATGGCACATTCCTGATGTGACACTGAATTGTGGATGAATTTCAGCCATGCATTCCATGCATAAAAGGCTCCATCCCTCACCTCTCACAGAACAATTACTATTTGTTACAACTTGAAAACAAAAATAATCTTTGCCTGTTGCTTTTCGTGAGTCAGCTCATCAAAAAGCCTCTCTGTTTCAGCCAGAGTTGGAATCCTTGCTGGGTACTTGAAGTCTTCCTCACAAGGTGATTGCACTGCCTCGTGTCTCTGGCTCCTCTCCTCCCAAGCTGCTGCTTTCTTCATTCCATTACTGACAGATTCAGTACAGGAGCTGTGCCTGACACCTGACTGCTGCCTTCCTATCAACACAACAGGGATCTTTTTATTTGTTTTGTAATCGTCTGGGAAATTGCTACACAGGACAGAAGAAGAAACTAATGGCAGCACAAGCAGTGTGGTTTTGGCAGTGCTTGAACCGAGGAGAGGGAAGAGCAAAGCCTCAGTCCTTGCCTTGAACAGCTTCCCAAAGGAATGCAAAACATTTGTATGGGTCATCTTTCAAGGGATCTTTGAAACACAGCATATTTTTTGGTTAACAACCAGATTCCTGTGTTGTACTAATTAGGAATTACTTTTACTGGTACATTTCTAAATATCAACAAGCTGACTGGTTGACATGCAAACACCACTCTAAATAAGAGCATGGATAAAACCAAAAAGCAGAACATGGTGACAAGGATTACAGAAGTAAGAAAAGATAAATCATTTCAAAAAAAATCTGAAACAACTGGTTTTATTAGTTACTCTTTGCTGTCCATAATGCAACGTTTAGTAATAGGATTTTATTAGTATGACTCAGTGTGTACATCTTAATATAGACCCCCACTAAGATATGCATTGGATAACTGAGTTAGGAACAGGGAAATGTATTGCCCTTCTTTGTCAATTCAATTATTTTTCTTGTTCCACTGTGTTTGTGCACACACACATATACATAAAAATAAAATACTGTATCAACAGGATTTCTCTGTCTACAGGGATAAGGCAAGATTTAGAGGATTTTTAAAAGTTGGACTTCACAGAACAAAGTCAGCTTTCTAGTTAAGCAGCTACTACCACTGTGGAAAGAACTGTGGTAGAAAAATAAAGACCAGTTTCCCTCCACTTTGACAGATTACCTTCTGCATCGTCTAGTGAGTTAAACTGGAGCCTTTTCCTTGGATTATTGTGCTGTAAAGTAGAAGTAGCACCAGTTTCCAGGTCATCTAGAAGTATATCAAACCTACAGAGCAGGAAGCACACAGCAATTATTTGTCAGAAGTCAGGTATCAAGCAATACATTCTTTTCTACCATTTCACCTTTTGGTTGACTAAACAATGTGGTGGTTTTTTTTTTTAGAAGAAGACTGTAGTCTTCTAAATCCTGTTCAATCACTCTACAATTTCTTCGCCAATATTAAAAGGCACAACTTAGCTTTATATTTAGAAATGTTCACAACTCATTTTCAAGGACATTTAATGAACAAGAAACAGCAGCATTAAGCCTGGATAAACATCCTGCTGCTCTAAAAACGATCAGAACACAACTGTATTCACCAGACTCATACCTTGTCACTGTGTTTTCATTTCTGCTGAGCAAATGGCTAAATCCAGGAGAGAGGTTTTCCTTTGGAGATCGTTTTGGGCTGTATGTCACAGACACTGGTGCCAACATTATCTCTCTTCTTGCTGCAAAAGACAAAGTATGTTTATCTACCTCAGACTCCCCAGTGCAGTACCTCCCACTCATGTGCTTACAGCTTAAAAGAGTGCTCTTCAAAGCTGTCTACATGTTTATCTACATTAGATGAGAAGTGCATCACAACATGCAAAAATGAAAATAAACTTAGAACTCTCATGTATTCTGTGATTACAGACACTACTTTTTCCAGACTGCCAGAACAATGCAGAAACCCTGTCCCTATTTTTCCACCTTCTAAAGCAGCCTTTCATGATTTGATTCTGCTTTTTGAGTAGCACAAAGCAAAGCTGAGAAAGGCACTGACTGGGAGTGCTGGATTTCCTGTTGGCAGGAGGAAGGGACGATGACCTCTGGCCAGAAGGGGAGCTGAAGCGTTTGGGTCTGTGCTGGTCTCTCCCTTTCTCTGGAGATCTGTTTGCAACCAAAGAAGGTTCAACAAACCCCACAGTCTGACGTCGAGTTGATGGTTCTAATTAAAAGAAAAAAAGGTCTTATATTAATCAATCTTTTTCAACACAAATATTCCCCTGAACTGAACTTTTTATCTCTCACATCAATGCTGTTCTGCTCAAGTCTCTCTTCCTACTCACAGAAAATGAAACTCATGAAAAAGCATCTTTGCAGTGTGTGAGAGAGAAATTATGCTGAGTAACACTGTTTGATAGAGAAACAGTGGAAATCAGGACAAAAGCATCTTTTGGGAAAGGCTGAAGGACCTGCCTCAGGCCCAGAATATAAGATTTTAAAAAAGACTGAGCATTTTCTCTAAATCAGCATTGTTACAGCTCAGGGCAGTCCCACTTCCTCAATTCCATTCCCATACAACACCATGGAAACTGGAATGGATGTAGAGCAGCCAGAGCTTTCTTAGGACTCCATTAACTGTTCATAAATACTGAGATATTCTTAGAAAAGGGGACATTAACCAGTTTTCAGCTTGAGACCTAACAACAAGCTCTGCATTCCCCCATTCTAAACAAATCACTAAGATGACTAACTTTGAATTTTCTTAGGAGAACCCCACAAGTTTGCATGCAAACCTTTTTTATCCCCCCACTGAAGCCTGGTGGACTAGAATGCTGAGAATACCAAAGCCAAAGACATGCAAACAGAGAAAAGCCAGTAAAGACATGTTCAGGAATATGAAAATAAGAGTTACTAGCTGGTGCATCTTCTTTTTCTGTCTGTGTACCCCAATCTTTAAGAATTTTTCCTTCTTCAAGTTCTTTAAAGGCTTTTATAATTGGTGCTTCTGACATCTCATTTTCTTTATTTTCTGTTGTGTTGGTTGAAGAGTCTTCCTGTGAGGAGTCTTTCTCAGGAGGAGAATGGTGCCTTGAATAATGTGAGGTGGTGGAAGGAAAAAAAAAGAGAATTAAGTATTTTATTTTATTTCATGTACCCAAACAGGAACAGAATAAACAAAAAAAAAACATGAAAAAATTTAGTTCATATTTTAGTTTAGTTCAGGTTTCACAAACCAACTCACCTAGAAGGAATATAGGTTTCTTCCAGCCTGTTGTCTTTGGGGCTTTCCTGGCCCTCCAAAGGCTGCCCAGTGAAGATGGAATATTCAGCTCCTGGTATCAACCACTTTCTCCTGCTGACATCAGGAGTTCCCAACTTGCTGTGGGAATAAAAAGCTTCAAAATTATTAAAGGCTTTGGAGTTTGGGGTGTGGGGGGGTTATTTTTGTTTCTGTTTTGTTTTTTAAGAAAAACCTGAGATTTATTCCAGTAAACAGAAACAAATATACAATAAACTTCTAAATACTGTGGGAAAAGTAACTGCTTTTAAAACATGCTTCTAAGGTAAAAATAGAATATCTGGGGGGGAAAAAAAAGCCATATGTTGAGGTTTCAGTCTAAATTAGACAATATGCTCAGAATGCAGAGCTCCACAAAGATCTTAGTGTAATTTAATGCTGCTTACTCAGACCCAGGTTTGGGTTGCAAGTAGATCTCAACTAATTAAATGAAAACATTTGGTGGAGATTACTGCAGTAGTTCAGAGCATCTGATCCCAGTTTTTCTTTGGACAACAATTATTATAAAAAGAAAAAACAAAAAACAAAAAAAAAAAACCAAGAAAAAGCCAGCGTTGATGACCTGAGGGGGATAAATATCAACTAATAAATATCAATTAGTTGATCATTATCTTGAGATGCAAAAGAAAAATGTGATTTCTATACACAGGAAAGCAGACAATTAGGAAAAAAGGGACTTGTTTACCCAAGCTATGAACTATAGGCACTATTCTGTAAATCTTTCCTGCTGGGCATTCAATTGAAATGAGGCTTTCCTTGAGCCTCTGGGATCAGTTAGGGACAGATTAACTTCTAAATCCATATTGGCTCTTACATCCCCCCCTCCCTGATGAACAGAGTCTGCCATGTCCAGGCCTCGCTTTTTTCTGTTCATTCTTGAGGGGTCTGGTTCATAAATATTAAAAGAGCTCTAAACAGAAATCTGTCCCTTTAATATATTAATACATAAATTACTTCTGTCTTCCTAATCATCAAAATTCAAATCTCCCCAAGATACTCCTGTTCCACACATCCAAATGGACACCCCCAAATCACAGTAATTGTCATTTTGGGTTCCACAGCACCAGTGCTGAAATGGGAGAGACACTGAACAGGCCATAACTGAGTAATAAAAACCAGAGGGGGACGAAAGCTTTTCAGGCCCTTAAAACTTTATAAAAAACTCTCAAAACAAACAAAACCAGAGCACAGATCAACTTGAATTAATTTAACACAAATTCCCAATTTGAAGCAGAGTGTTCATTCTAACTGAACTTCCCCTCTACTCTCAGGTTACCTGTACAAATTCTATTTGGAACCACACTGAGCAGGAATCAGCCTTTCAAACCAATGACACACAGGGAAAACCTCCCATGTCTAATTGGACTATCAGGTTGTTTTCCCAAGATCTTTGTGGAGAATAGGAATTCAGCTGAGCACTTGAGACCTAGCAAACACTCCTTTGGGAAGAGCAGGGACAGCTGGCCAAGTCAGAGATACACTAGCCAGAGTATTCAGTTGGGTTCAGTAATTTCTTGGCACATCCAATCTCTGGATTACATCACATGTGTTTAATCCAGTTCAGCCCATGGACTGACCTCATCTTGATCCATTTTTAGCCAAAACATGTTAAAAGCTATTCTAAAACACATTGTTTTCATGTCTTAGTGTTCACTTACTTGGCACAAGAGGTTCTTAAACGATTTTCACTTATATGGCGAAGTTTCAGGGCATTTTCATGTTCCACCTGCTTGAGCTGAGCTTCAAGTTTTAAAATTGTCCTTAAAAAGATGCATTAGGAGAGGATTTAAATAGCATAAAAGAAACATCATATTTCTTAGGAGTTGAGCTCATTTTATTCAGATATTCTGGATGAAGCAGGAGAACAAGAGCAACTGCTGCATTTCTGTCTATGCATCTCTATCTAAATATGAATATAAATATGTATTTGAATTTGAACTTAAATAAATCAGGTAATCTGGCCAGAAAGACAAGACCAGACAACACTGCTGTGGAAGCAGAGGAAGTAGAAAAAAAATGCATATCCTAAATAAATGAGATTTTTAGTTTTTACCAGTAGCACAATACAACATGAAATGTTTCATAACATGTAATTAAACTTGAAAGATCTACAGCCCTCACACTCTGGGAGCAGACATTTAGCCCATTGTATTTCATACTGGTAAAACAATAATAAGTTTCACAGTTACCTTTTCAAATCAGAAATCTCTGTGTTTGCATCAAGCAATTTGTTTTCAGTTGTATTTAACGTATCCTACGAGGACACAAAGAAAAATGTAAAAAGTCCAGAAACTACAGAAGTGCATTAAATAAAACCCAAGAAACTCCACATCAGTCTTGGAAACAACACATCAATTACACCTTCCTAGTTCAAAGGGTCCATTAAATTTCTTCAGCTTTGACTTTGCAGCATTTTTGCTGCCTATGACTGGAAAATAACAAATTCCAGTTTCCTTCCTTTTCCCTCCAGGACTCTGAAGAAGAAAGTTATCAGTAAAGATAAATATGGATCTTTCTGTTTGAGCTTTTTCAAAATATTTCAGTTAATTCAGCTAATTCCATGGAATATTATCACAAAGTTTGCATGTTTAGGTTTTTAATTATCCACTGTGTGCCTACCTTTACTCTTTCATGTTCTTTTCCAAGGGATTCGTATTCTCCTAAAAGCTAAAACAAAACAAAAGAACACCAACCCACAGTGAGACCACAGTCAATTAACAGCTTTGTTGGCTGCTGTAAAATCATCTCAACAGCTTGGCTAACACATGCAGGAGCACTACAGGGGATACAAAATGTACTTTAATGGTATTTGTTAAGTTCTTCTTATCATCTTCCAATTGGAACAAAAAGTTATAGACAGGACAAGAGGAGACAGAGCTACTTATAGAAAGTATTTCTAATTTTCAAATTATTTGTCTCTAAAGAAACTGAATGAATGAACCAGTAGGATTCCTCAGAGACTTTAAAAGTGAATTTGTCTTTTGAAATTTCAATTGTAAAAAAGAAGTTAAAGCATAAAGAAGCTTTTCCAGCTAATACCCATTCTGCCAGTCCATTTAAACACTCCATAATGCTCTTCCTAAAGGATCAGAGGAGCAATTCCTTAGATTCAGACTAAAATCATGCACAATGAACAGTTTTAGCAAGTTGAGATGAGGTATGAAAAGTTTAGTCCATCTCCAACAAGCTTAAGAGGGAAAAAATTACTTCCTAAAATTTCATGTAGTATCTTCAACTTAGAGTAATAAAATTCCCGAGACAGACCATTGCAAGGGTTACCACATCAAGTACACACTTGCTGCCTTAAATAATTGTTTTTAAGTATCTTTTAGGTCCACAGTGCCCTCCAACACCCAGCCTAGTAAGGAGTCAGCTGAGGAATTTGTTTTCTTGTTGTGCCTCAAGACTTCTCAGTTGTAAACTCAGAGTATTTTTCACACCTGGGACTTGCTGTCATTCCCCTGCCAACACCATCATCCATTTTCTTACTCACATTTTGAAACATTTTGTTTTCTTCCTGGAGCCTTGTGTTTTTATTGTCAGACAACCTGTAAGCCTTCTCAAAAGCCTCCTCCAGCTCCCTGAGCCGGGACTGCAGGCGGCTGATGGTGTTGTCCTTCTCCTTGTGGCTCGTGCGCATCTCCTCGAGCCGCTCCTGCAGGGCCTTGGAGTTGTCACTGATGGCATAGAAACGCTCCCTCCAATCTGCCTGCAGGACAGAAAACATCCTTTAGAGTGTTTGAAACATTCTTTTTCCCTGGCAGATTAATTATTTCTAAGATTATTTGTATCTCAAAGAATTATCTTAAAATTGCTCGCACAGAAAAACAAAGGTAGAGGTGTATGTGAACTAAACAAGATTTTTGCTCATTTCTTTGACTTGGAAAGAATGAAAATGAAGATTAAACCCACCCAAAATGTATTTATTTTATAGGATCTTAAATATCTAGAGGTGAGGCCTCCAATCAATTCGATTGACTTACTTTGCCAGCACAGAAAAACATCTAAAGAAGGTGGAATTAGTCTCTGCAGGTGTCTAACTCTGATGACAAAGTTTAACTTTCGTGACAAAGTGTCCTGGTTTTGGACTAATAATAATTAATTGACTAATAATTCATGCAGCTATGCATTAATTTATGCACAAGCAAACAGGTCTGGCCCAACTAGAAAAAACTGCAAATATACCTAAAGAGAGTATTTTTGCCCCAGCATAAGTGAGATTTATTTTATCAGTGATCTAATAAGAAAGTAATTAAAACAAAATAAATATATGAAGAAAATGTAAAGAGGAATGTGATAAACACATCACAGTATTTCACTTAGACTTTGTCTGATCCCTGCTAACCTGGAAAAAAGTTCATGAGCAGAAGTGATGATGATTCAAGTAGGGAATCCTAAGAAACTCAGGTAGGAAAGTCACTGTGGAACATGTGAGCTGATGTTATATATTAAGGGAAAGGTTGAAAGGTTAAAAATAAAAAGAGGTAAGTATGGAAACATTGATCAACTTATTAATGAAAAAGTTCATTCTTTTACCCTTTTACTTGAAAAGCAACTTGATTTAAGAACATATACTTACCACTTGCTTTTCTAGTTGATTATTCTTATTTTCAAGGGCTTTTATGTGAGCATTTGCTTCATTCAGAGCTGAATCTAGCTGGTCACACCTACTTAGAACACAGAGATTACACCAAGCTCTTGAAATTGTCAAATAATAAACCTACATTTTATAGCCTTTTTTCCTTCCTCAAGCATCCCCACAAATTTTGGTGCCCAGCCTGCGATCTCCTCCCACATTTTTCAGCCCCAGCGGTGTCTCTGCTCAGAAGGGCTGTGGTGAACTGGGGTGAGAAGGAAACTGGGAACACACAAATTTTGTGCAGTATTTCAGCTGTCTAAATGTGCAGTGTGTGTTTTAACAGGCAAGAATTATACAGAAATCACATCAGTATTCCTGTACAGCAAACACTCAAGCTGTAGATAATGGAATGCACAGCTGGGGCACACAGACTCCAGGGTAAAGGCACCAATGAACTCAGAACCGGTCCTGTGTCATCTGTAGTTGTGACATGGAAGGTACAGGAGGATGATGTTCACCAGCATGACAGGAAAGCAGAATCTTCCAAACACAAATCATTCCATTACAAATTGCTCAGAGCACCTCTGCCTGCCAGCCATTCCTGAGGAAAGCTTGCACTGGCTCCAGAAAAAAACAGGTCAAACAAGAACTGTGGTCCAAACACCACATTTACTGTCTAACAATCGTGACCTGATCTTCACAGAAACATGAAATAGTTTGAGTTGGAAGGGACCTTAAAGCTCATCCAGTTCCAACCCCTCTGCCAAGAACATCTCCCACAAGATGAGGCAGCTCAAGGCCCTGTCCAACCCCTTAACCAGGGATAGAGCAGCCACAACTTAGCAACTGCATTAAATAATGCAAAATTTATATTTAACAGGGAAATATTACTATCACAGATGCATGAAATCTTCAGAACTGAAGAGGGACATAAACTGTTCAAGATATTCCAAACAAGGATACTCAGTCTTTAAAATATACAGAGCACCACATAAAGAGAAAGACAAGCAGGACAAACAGTACCTGTCAGCAAGGCTTTGATTGATTTTCTTCAGCTCCTCAGATGCAGCAGTTTTGTGGCTGGACTCCAGCTGCTGTTTCAAGCTCTGGATCTCAGAGTCATAGTAAGCTCGTAGGTCAGCAATGTGTCGAGCGTGCTTTTCCCTCAGGTTCTGCCTAATCCTATTTTTAATATAAGAATTGTAGAAAATTCAGCCATCCACATGACCACGTGGATTCATTTGTGGATTCTGGATTCATTTGGACATCATGAACTCAGCATATAAATGTCTCTTACAAAACTCTATTTGCATTCAACCTAAAGCAAAGACAGCTTTGTCATCTAAGGCAGAAGTCCTCGCATAAATAGAGACAAATATTATTATTATATACAAATAATATATACAAACACAAAATAAAGCCCTCATACATGGAATATATGCCCTGTCTGCTTGTCCAGTGCAAATCATCAGAGCTTCAACAGTGAATGGAGAATATTTATTTTTCCTAAGCAGAGTAAATTCTGTGCTTCTCTGCATTTGTTTCTGAAGAGGAAAATAACCCCTCTCCCAGAACTTGAAATCCTCTGCCTAAATGAACTCCCTCACACAGCCTATGAGGAAAGGATGTATTTTTATTTTTATGTATAAAAAGACACGACCAAGAGAACTCACATATTTTTTTTGGCTTGCTACTATTGTTTCATTCCTTTCGTGAAAGTACCAAATTTTGACTTTTAAAAACAACAAAAAAATTACTTACTTTGACATTACCACAGGATCTTCAAGAGATGCCACTGAAAGGCTGTAATCTGGCAAACTGCTGTCAGCACACTGAGTGAGAGAAGATGGAGTTAGAGTCAGTGTTTCTTCCTCCTCAGTGTTGACAGAATTATCCTTGTCAGCATCCCTGTGAGCCACTGGGAAAGGAGAGCTGGCCCTGTTTTCACTCTGGAATGGGTGATTTCTCCACAGGTCCATGTGCACAGCTCTGCTGCTGGCAGGGTGTGTTGGAGAATCATCCAACTGAGATGAATGACTTGTCTGTGAAAAAGAGTCTGTGTCACAATGACTTGGAAATCCGGGCTCTGCCATAGAGTCTGGAGAAAAGGGAGCAGAGTCTGCAGGAGTCCTGAAAAAACTGAGTCCCTGGTTCTGCTGGCCTGGCTTCATATGCAGGGTTGGATCCAACGTCAAGATCTAGGAAATAAGTTACAATGCTAAAAAAATTGTGATTTAACTCCATTTACAAGAACAAGATTTATCTCAAGGCATCAGTAAACCATGTAACATACTGCAGGTATTATATTGAATGTTATTACAATCATTTGGAAGTGACAAATAAAATGTCAGTTCTGCAACACTGAAATGACAATACACATTCCCAATAATTACAACTTGAGTTTCCATGTTCCCATTAATAAAGGACATATCCAAGACCTGTAGCTTTCTAGAAAACTTCTGAAATTTCAGTTATTCATCCTGAAAGACTATGATGTCTGTGTGTTGAAACAATAACCTTGCAGGGTTACAAAAGCAATTACCTAAACAGTACAGTC
The DNA here is from genome assembly GCF_022539315.1 of Serinus canaria. Lineage (NCBI taxonomy): Eukaryota > Metazoa > Chordata > Aves > Passeriformes > Fringillidae > Serinus > Serinus canaria. The sequence continues at coordinate 11,680,386 of NC_066329.1, forward strand.
ACAGAGCAGCCACCATGCCTGGGTTATGTACAGGACTGAGAGCTGGATAAAAAAGAGACATGAGAAAGAATCATTTCCACAACCTGTGCCTGTTCTGTTCCATGGGTGGAAAGAACTTGTCTTGTGGGAAAACCCTGGCACTGCAGTTCCAGGTGCAGCTCAGCAGCTGCAGCCCCAGCAGCAGCAGATCCGTCCCTGCGGCATCCTCAAGGTTGTGCAGCAAAGGTGCTTCTCTGCTCAGGCTGTTCTTAGAGGTTCCTCCAAGCTGGATCCTTTCCCAAGCTGCTCAAATTGCTGTTCCAGCAAAACACTGGAGGTGGCAGCAGGGGCCAAGCCGTGTGAAACCAGCCCAACACATCCTCAACTGATCCGTGAAGTAAAGAAATTGATGTTACCTCAGGTGGGTGACTTGGCTGGGAAGAAGGCATAAAACTCTGGTCTGGCATCTGCTTGTTTTCCCTTTGTCTTTTATGATAAATATCCTTCAGTGATGACAACTTCCTTTCATCAGCAGAAGACAACTTCAACAGGCAAAATTGCTACATTACTTTTTCTGAACGCAACACTCCACCCCCAATAGAGATAAGCAAGTTCTGGGTGGGTTTAGCTAATAAAGCAGCTCAGAACACACAGTTTTATTCAAGCTAAAAAAAGGGGGTTTAACAAGGCACATACACCTTTAACATACTAATTAGTCACTTCTCATCTCCTATACACAGCTCCTTTTGAATGACAAAAGGTCAGTAAATTTCAAGGGAGGTTAGTGGGGTGCAGGAATAATGAAGAGCCAGGATATGAAAGACTGAGATAACAAAAGAGTTCTTTCCATCACAGGCAAACAGCAAAGACAAAAAGCAACTACATAATAACTTTTAAGCATGTACAAAGTTTACCTGAACTGGTGATACTTTTGTGGAGAAAACATCAGGCAACTCACTTCTGAAATTCTCTGGTAAAGTGTGATACATCTCCTTTTCATCTAATTTCCAATATGAAAGTCCTGATGAAAAAAAAAAATACCAGAAGAAAATTATTTCTACAGATTTCAAGCTGGCAGCTATAGAACAGGAATCCAAAACCCATTAGTGAAATGTTATTTTGTCAGTAACAAGAATGGTACATTAGTTATTTGCATTTAGTGCTTAAGGATGTCATTAGAGCATTTACCAGGCCAGGAGTTACAAAAATCTCAATGCAAAGGACAGGCAACATAATCAGTCTCACATCATACAGCACCAGGGACAAAAGCTATAAATCAGTTAAAACACAGATTTGGTGTTCAAGGGGCAAATCCTCATTTACAATGAACTTACATTTCTACAGATTCCACTATAGCACTTAAAACTGGTACCACCCAAGGAATAATCCCTGATATTACAAACTCTTCACTTTGTGCAGCACTCTGCAGCATGCAAAGACAAACCACCAGGACTAAGAGGGATGGCACAAGAGGAACAGACACAGCCTCAATCCCACTGCAATCTCTTAAATATGTCCCCCTCTCAGTGGCTTGTGAAGAAGCAACAATTATACACAGTTTGCAGGGCTGCATCTCTGTGCCCCTGTTTGTTACTGAAATGAATCCACCCTGTTATGATCAAAATATGTGAATTAGTTGTCTGGCTTTGATAAAAAACCCCAATAACCACAACCCCCAGACCCATGCAAATCCACCACCAACCACCCCTCACATACACTCCCAAAACAACAAAGCCAAGCCTTACCAAAACATAAAAAAAGCAACCCTCCCCCAAAATTAAAGGATCACCAGGTTACACACTGCATTATTCTGTTCTTGTCTATTTACACAATTATTGAATCATGCCCTCGGCTTAAAGGAATTCTGCCTCTATTACCATGAACTCCTGTAATTTCCACACCATTGATGCTAATATTTCATACCCTACCATGATATTAACAGTAATTCCATTATGAAACAGTCTTAAACACAAAGTTCAGCTTTGAAATGCAGAGAAATTTAGGAAAAAATCCCAACTGCTGCATGTCCTACATCTGCCAGCAGCAATACACAGGAGCTGCCATCAGTTGGAAAACAGGAGCAAGAAGCAGAATTAATGCTATAGTAAAGCCTGTCAGTACTTAAATCCTCCTCACCTCCCTGAAGTTATTGGAGATGCATTCCAGTAAGAGTTTTAAAAATGAGAATTTAAAAGAAAGGGAATTTAAATACAAAGAAATTAACTATACCTGAAGCTTCTGACACTACGGAATTTGGGCTTTCCTTGGGTTCACTGAGGTAAAAAGTGTATGGTGGCAAAGCAGCATCAGTAAGGTTTGTCTAAAATTACAATGGAAAAACAAATTCAGAAGGAAAATCACAAGGCAAGGGAAAAAAAAAATAAAGCAAGGGTATAATGTTTAAAATTGCATACAAGTGTTATTAGTCTTTTTAAGCAAAGAGATTAAATACAATTATACAGCATGATCCAAACCTAGAGAATTTATATTGAGGGTAATCACAGCCAAAAGTGGAACTAAGCTAAGCCACATAATTAAACTGGTATCTCCTAAGAAATGTGCCTGTGTTTTTGTCCTGAGCAAAGTGGTTAATGCCTTAACACACAAAGAATCCTGTGTGCCAGAAGAGGCATCACCAGCTGAAATCAAAGATCCTTCAAAAATGACAGGGCACAATAAATTACCAAGACCTGAAGCCTCAGCTGAGGGTGTGGCCATTATCTCTACAAGGAGAGAACATGTGCCACTCAGGGAGGTGTTGAGACAAAATTAGGTAATGAATAGAATAAACTAAAATAACTCTGTGCCTAAGTATGGAATGATCCAAGAAGTAAACTTTGCCCACATGAACTTTAAATATGTGAATGGGAACTCAAACACTTAAAATATGAAAGTGTATGCTGAATGAGAACATGCTGTAACTCTGAAAAAATACCAGTTACAAGAATAGCATTAGAAAAACATAATGAAATAAAAAGAGACTTACATTCTCAAGTGGTAATGTCTTCACTCTCTCATTTTCTTGCATAGAGTTCACACATGCTTCATCTGCAGTTACTCTTTTTGGTTGGGTCTGTTTCAACTTTTGTGCCCATGATGTTAAAGATTTACTAGATGGTAAGAAACACACACATACACTTTAAGGTATTTCCCCTAAATATATCTACAACAGCTAAACACTGTAGATGCAGAAACATCAGGCTAAATAAATATATTTATCTATCAAGCAGCAGAACATCCAGAGGTTCCATTCAACTCAGACAGCGACCACCAGCTTTTACTGAATAGGGATTGTCTATAATAAATCACCATATTTAGAAAGTTTATCACTTACCTGGGTTTTTTCCCACATGGATGATCTTCATCAGCTTTATGCTCCAATCCAGCAGGAAAAACCAAACTATCACTCCTTCCCGATGAACGATTCTCCTCTGTTTTTTTTGCTGGAAGTTCTCCTTTATTCTGGAGGCTGCCTGCCTGGCCGTGCAGCCCTGCCCCGGGGGGAGGCTGCCCCGCGCTGGGGCCGGGCTGGGCAGGGCTCAGCTCCGATGCGGACAGGGAGCCGTAGCCGCTGTTCATGGAGGCCTCGCTGCCCGCACATTCCTGCTGCGCCCCCGAGGCCTCGGCCTGGGCATCCCCCTCTCCAGATCTCAGCTGGCTCACGAGGCTCTCCTGCTCCTCAAAGGCCTCCGAGCACATCCCCATGGGGCCCGGCAGGGAGGGGAAGGTGTGGCTGAGCTGGGAGGGCACAGCCCGGCTCCTGGCCCAGGTGCTGCTCTGCAACCTCACCAGCTGCTTTATCTCATCCTGAATCAGCTGCACGGGGGAAAAGGCACAATTCCCATCAGATCCTGCCAGAAGTCACATTCCTGTTTAGATGCATCTTCCATTCGTGATATTAGTGGGAGATTTAGAGTATTTATTTCATATAACTCCAAGTTTTCATGTGCAGACATCTCATGCATAGATAAATACATACTATGCATAACAGTAAGTATAAATAAAACAGTAAAAATAACAGTAAAATGTCCATGGGAACAATCCTCTATTCCATGCAGTGAATTACGAGTCTCAGCAGTCATTTATTCATGTAAAAAACATGCATGAATGTATTCACTAATTGCCTCAGAGATACAGTTACCTACCAGCCAGCTAAAGAAATACAAACTATCCAGGTGCTTGGCTAAATTTAGGTCTGAAACACTTTTTCACTTGGATACACATTTTTAAAGACTGCAAGGATGCTTTGATGGAAGTATTAACCATTACTCTATCATGAGAATAGGAATAATGTACCTCTGCAAGATTATTGCATAAAACTCAACTTTAAAAAACCCAATTTGAATATTATGCTGTCACATGGTACAAAGTTCTACCTTTTGATTGTTTTGGTGGCTGATGGAGTGGAGCAAACCCAAAACTGCACCACTAGATTTAACAGGTCACTTGCTCTTCAGTCTACAAGACTTATTTCAGTGTATTAGGTAAGTAATTTTTTGAAGTTCTAAGTTTCAGAGCTGTGCTCTGGAAATACTGAAACAGCTCTGAGAAATAATTAATGCTTTTGCCAAGGGCTGTGAAGAGATTTCACATTTGTGCCTGTGGCCAGCACTTCTGCAGAGTTCAATTGAGATTACTGAACTCCAGGAGCACACAACTCTTGCACATGACAGGACAGAGCAAAGAATTGTTTTCAAGAATATATTTCAAACTAATTCCCTCAGGAGAGAAAGAAGGAAAAAACTTGCAATAATTTTAAGAACATGGAACTCATGTTTTTTCACAGAACTACAGTACATTACTCACATGTGAATAGCAACTGGAGAGAACAAATTGAACAAAAATGATTTGTTCTCTCAAAGTAAGAAATAAAAAAGAATGCTTAATTTCAGAGGAACCTACATGTAATGCTAGTCAGAATCAAGCCTCAGATTTTTTATTAACTTGCAATAGAACAAACAACTGAATTTCAGTTCAGCCTTTCCCTGCCAAAAATAACAAACAAACAAAAAACCTGGGATGAAGTTTGCTTCCACTACAAAGTTTTGTGTTCTGCTAATGATTTCAATCATGACTGCAGCAATCATTTGGATTTTAATTCTGTGATCCAGCTGTCAGGAAGGTAGGGAAGGGAGAAAAGAAGGGAAAGAACAGAACTGGAATGGGGGGGAAAGAAGATCAGATTCACTGCTGACATTCAATCTTTGTCATTAATACCCTGTGCAGGAAAAGTGAAAGGCTCCTATTCCAATTAAATTGCATTTTTACCTCTTTTTGCATAGTCAAAAATAACTGCAAGAGATGAAAAAAAAAAAGGGAAAAATAAGATGTACTTTCTACAGTTTTAGGATTGTAATTTTGGTTTTAAAATCTCTTTGATAAAGTCTGATCCTGGGATGATCCAGCTTGTCCCTGGCACAGTTATCTTTTTTTGTATAGATCACATAAGCCAAGGGCTGACCCCACTGATTCCAAAAGGAACTCAAGGTTTTTTTATCCCTGTTCTCACACGGATGGAGATTTTTATACAGTTGGTCTTGAAACCCAGCATGGAGCAAACCTTATCTCAGAGTCATGCCAGTGCTGATCCAGCACCTTGCTTTTCTACCACAAAAAGCAGATTATTATTAGTTTTGTGTCTTTTTATTCCTCTCACTAGAATGTGTTGAGCTTCCTGTGTGTCAGTGTTTTCCCTAGGTCACTGCCACACCAGGGTAAGTTTGGAATAGCCCCATCTATTTTATTTAATGCATAAAATAGCCCAGTTCTAGCTGTTGATTTTATACTCAGTGTGGCACCCCATGCAGTGAGAAAGCCCCTGCTGACACCACACCCTCAGCTCTTCCAGAGGTAGCCTTTCCTATTAAAAAAAAGACAAAAACCAGCAAAGCCAACACAATGGATTAGTAAAGACTATGATCAGCAACAAGTGAATCAAACCACTACAGTAAGAGGAGGGAAAAACAAGGGTAAGGAAACGGGAAAATAACAAGATGGGAGGGAGGGGGGAAGGAGAAACAGGAGATAGGATAAAAGGACAGTACCTCTTGGTAATTCAGTTCAGGAACTGCTGATTACTACTAGTGTGGAGGGCATCAGGAAAGGGAAGGGAAAAACAGCAACCAAAATGATGAAGATATTAAGCATTACATATTTATATTATTACTGTCTGTTATATATACATATACATTGCTTCTCTTCTAATGGATAAAGAGGGTTCAGCAAAAATATGAACCTTCATATGGATTGTTTCTCATTCTTAGAAAGGAAAATGTTCAACTGAAGGTGAAATAGGTGTTCAGCTATTACAGTGATGGCTTTCCTGGGCTATACACTCTCTGGATGAGGGGATGATAAGTTGTATAACATTTTTTTAATGCAAAGAAAGCTATATTGTCTCAAAATTAGAAATTATACAGTCTAACAGTTAATAAAAACCTTATAGCTACAAAATCATATTATCAGGTGAGCATTCTGAACCAAATGCTCGTGAAAACAAAATAACTGAAAACAAATAATCCACAAATCACTCCTGAAATGGTTCCTAACAGTTGCTTTGTTAATTAACAAAGGCTGTCTCAAATATGCTCCCTTTAAACAGCACTCCAGTCATCCACTTCCATTAACTGCCTCTCTGCATTGTTTTGGAGGGAGAAAAAAAAACATTCAGCTTTATCTAGCTCCATGAACAGTCATAACTTACTTGGATTTGATGGTGGAACTGCTCTTGCTGGGCATTTATTTGTTCCTGGCATTGTTTTTCTACCAGTCTCAGTAGCTGTATCCACCTTGTCTATTAAATCACAAAGTGAAATAATTAAAGCACAGAAATATTGCACCTCTTACCTTTTTCTGTGGCTACAAATAGCTCTGCAATCCTATCCTTGGGTGTTGACTTAATACAAAGTTGAGTAGCAGCACTGTGGTTGCCCACCCCACAGCACATTCTGCCCCCACCATGCCAATCAATGGAAACTAAAAGTAGGAACAGCTGCCAACAAAGAACAGTCAAATTCTGGAAGGGTTGATTCCAGTTCCATTAATTACAGGCAATTCTAAAATTGAGAATTAAACACCCTTCTCCAGTAAGAAACTCCTCCCCTCAGCCATCCAGCTAAAGGCCATGATGCATAATTATGTCATGGAAACTAAGAGATAATTTTGTTTAAAAAATCAAATACACAGCATTCCTGAAACATGGCAAAATCTGATGTTTAAAAACTATTTCATGCTAATGTTTATGGAGCCTGGTGCTTGAAGCACAGGACACGGGACACAGACATCAATATTCTGTTCCTGGAGGTGTTAAAGAGATCCCAAATTAAGCATCTGTCAACACACACTTGGATGGATCCCAGGCAGGGAGCTCAAAAATCTGCAAGAACAAGCCCATGGTGTGCAAAACTGATGCTCCTTATGATAACTAAATATACTGATAAAATTTAAAATACAAAAGGACAAAAACGTTCAAAAAAGTGTTTGGGAGAATCAGTTCATTCAAACCACATCATTATTTTTGCATTGGTTTAAATCTGGAAACAAACTAATCACCTACACATCTTTACACATGGATTATATAAACAAGTCAAGGAAAACAGAACCATTTTTAGGAAAAAACCCTTCTACTCTCTAGGATCATTTCAGACCAGTTTGATGTGATACATTTTTAATGATTTAAATTTTTCAGTTCAAGAACTTGCTATCTTTATTGTAACTTTGGGGAAAAAATGTTCAGATCCATATTATATTATAATATATATATATTATTACTATAACATTATTATATAATAAAAAACCAAGATATAAAGACAAATATTGTAAAACACTAAAATTGCAGTAAAATCCAGCCAGGTGATTAGTTCATTTATTGTAAAAGGATCTGTCCCATCATTAAGAATAAACACAGATCTTGCTACTGAATTGTATCATTAGATTTGTCTTCCAAAATGCAAAACAAATACATTAATAGCACTTTTAAAAAATAAAATTTAGTATCAAATACCTCACAGTTCCTCACAATTTCTGAGTTAGCATGTCCAATGTTCTGGATATCTTGCATAAAGGAGGCAAGCAGCTCAACAGATCCAGGCTTTAATGAGGACCTGGTATTCCCTGAGTAACCAGAAACTCCACTGGGATTGGATGAAGGACTTCTACTGAAACACAAGGAAAACAGTTCCATTATTTATTGTGTCAGGTGTGCAACACAGTGGCCCAAACAATACCCTACATATGCCAGGCTGCCAGAATTATACTCTCAATTTAGGACTCTCATCATATTGAAATAAAAATTTCACCTTAATGCCAATATTACTGTGAAGGCATGCTAACTAAGCAGAACTAAAATAATAAAAGTGGGTTTTAGTGATTCCTTCAGCACATTACCTGTTAGAATTCAAGTTGCAGACAGAGCTGTGGGTGTTTCTGCCACCAGAGTCTGCAGAGGACAAAGGGGTTTCTTGGACAGAATTCACCACATCGCTGTTTTCCATGTCTTAGTCCCAAATAAGACATTACCCTGAAAACAGAGAGAAATAAACATCACTCTCTTTCTTTTAAAAAACATTTGACTTTATTGTGTGAAGAAATAGAACTGCAACTGGAGAGACAGTTGTTTCAGCCAAACCACCCCAAAAGTGCAAATATTCCACAACCAGGCTCCTCCCTTCTCCTGTGCCACCCCTGCAAGCAGGAGCTGCTCACTCAGCCTTGGGCCTCCCACAGGTCCAAGGATTCCCAGCACATCCAGACTGGCTGGAAAGGATGGCTGAGTGCAAAACATCCCTGTAAAACCATGTTCTCAGGGTGTGATTGGTAGTTTTATTTATATTTGGGGCTTCACAGACTATGGGCAAGGTGTAAAATCTCCTGTTAACAATGTATTTAGATGTGATGGAGGATCTGAACCTTCACTGGAAGAAACACACTCACCAAAAATAATAAAACAGAGACCAACTGACTTAGACTGGGGTCGACCAATTCTGCCATTTCTGGGTGTAATATTTGGCTTACTTTTTTCACAGATCACTCATTTCACTGGTATTATGTAACATTACATCAGAAATCTTTGAAATTGAGCTACATTTCTCACCAATTAATAAAAAAAAAAAGGAGTCAAACAGGAATCCCACAGTGGTTGAAAACAGCAGCTGGTTAACTGAAAGCATCATAAATAAATAAACACACAATGCTTGGGCCACAGTCTTACTCACAGAAGACTGGCTGTAGAGAGACTAAAATATTCTTCACTTTCTAGTGAAAGTTTGCACACTTTCAGTAAGAAAACCTTCAAAATAATTAATTAACCAGTTCTTACATAGGGCTTATTTCAGCACATTGTACACCCTGGTGAATTCAGCCTGTGTTCTAACACTGAAGAGAAACCTTATGATCATTTAGTGGATGGAGAGTAAAAAGAGACATTAAGAAATATCATTTTGGTAGTCTGGTAATACTAGAGAACAAATTCCTGCTGCCTTAAAGAAGCACAACACGTTCAAAGCACAACCATTCCTCTTTACAGGGCTTATGGGCTTTACAGATTCAAATTTCCATTATCTGCAAATTCTTGGAGATATATCTCCAATAGTTTCAGAAGTATAAAATATTTTCACCAGAAGGAAACTAATGGACAACTGCCCTATTTTCTCCTGTTTTACTGGAGCCAGCTTTGCTTTAGCAGAAATGTTTTTTGGTACTCACTCACTGTCTCCTCTGGGTAGGGCTGAAAATGCCAGAATTAGAAGGAAGTTATGACAGACACACACATCCCTCAGGCAGAGCTTCATGGGATATAGAAAAGAAGAAAAAAAACCAGGGCTTTCTTCTTTTTCTAGAGGTCATAAGCCTGCAAAACCTGGAGGTTATCAGGCTGCTGAGCTGCCAGCTCAAGCTGAGGCTGGGAGTGTCACTGGAGCAGGGGATGGGGGTGGCATCAGCCACCCCAAATCCCCAGGATGGAATCATGGGTGGCCTATCTCGGCAGCACAGCAAATGGGTGGGACTTAGCTGTGACACAGGCTCGTTTCATAACCTCATTAGAAGTCTGTTCTCGATAAAAAAAATATTAGCGAGCTATAACTGTGCTGCGGGAGCGCTGTCACCCATCGACCCCACAGCACAGCGCGGTCCTTACACGGCCACGGAGCTGCAGAAAGGGGCACGGCTGGGAAAAAACAAGCGGCGAGGTGTTTTTAACTCAGAAATATCGGCGATGAATTCGGTGCAAACGCCGGCGCAAACACACAGCCCGTGAGGTTCTGCAGCGCTTCCTGAGCCAGACCCGACTCCTTCCGATCCCTCAGCGGTGACAGGGCGCCTCGGTCCCCGCCGCCGCCAGACCCCACCTCCCCACAGACCTTGGGGGACTCTCCGAAGGCACAACGAGTCGGGGGCTGCAGCGCCTTCAGGAGCCGCCCGGGCCCCGAGGGCTCAGCCCCCGCAGGGACCCCTCTCGCCACGTTCGCACCCTCGGGGCCGCCTCCCGTCAGTCCGTAACCCCCTCCCCGGCTCCGCGTGCGCCCCGGCCGCTCGCCAGCGCCGCGCTCGCCCCGCCGTGCCCCGGGCCCCTCACAAGTCACCCCTCACATGTCAGCCCACACTCGGCGCGACCCCTCCACGGCCCCGACCCTTCACCAGTGCCCCCCTAGAGGCTCCGCCGCCCCGCCCCGCTCAGGCCAAGCCCCGCCCCCGAGTTCTCATTGGGCAGCCGCTCCTCGCGCACCACGATGTTGACAGCGCCACCGCCTCCGATTGGCTGCACAGCCTGTCACTCTGCAGAAAGGGGCGGCACGCTAGGGGCATCCTCGCGGCTCCGGGATGGGGTGCAGGGACCCGGCCGAGCGCGGTGGCGCTGTCCCCGCCGGTTGCCCGCGGGCCCGCTCGGTTCATACCCGCATCGCTGGGAGCCCACGGCGCCCGGCAGCCGCCTCCTCCCGCGGCCGTGAAGCGACGAACAGGCGCGGCCCTGCACCGCCCGCCTGGCGAGTGGCGGCCGGGAGTTTCGAACGCGGGGACGGAGGTAGAGGGCGCTCCGCACTGAGCCCGGCCCTGTGATTGGCCGCCTCGACCGCGCGCCTCCCGCGCTGATTCGCTGCGCGGCAAAGCCCGCGCGCCGCCGCCAGGGGACTGGCGCGCGCCGCGGCGCCGTTCCTCGGGAGAACCGATTGGAGGGCGAGCGCAATCCCCGCCCCTCCTCGCGCGGCCATTGGTGGCTGCACATGCCAATCAGCCTGAGAGTACCGCCCACCCCACTGCGTGCGCATGCGCGGTGCAGGAGGGCTGCTGGAGGTGAGCGGGGGCGGCGGGGGCCGGAGGGGTCGGGCCTGGTTTGGGGCTGGTTCTGTTCTCGGCTTCCCCGGAGCCGCTCCGCCCCGCCGGGAGCCGCGCTCCGAGCCTGACCCCAGCCCTCAGGGCTCCTGCCAACCGGGGGGGCTGCGGCGGGGCGCAGCGTTGAGGGAAATGGAGTAAATTCTCCGGTATCTTCTGTGTTTACTCCTGCTTTAGAGCTGCCGTATCCAACAGCAGCAATAGGCTGAGAGGAATCGTGGTTTTCTTAAACTTATCAAGAGTTTTCAGTCCTGGTATCAAAACGGGTTCTGTAAGAGGGTAGAGCTGGATGAAATCGTTGAATAAAGGCTCGTACGGAACTAGCCAGAAGTGCTGCTCATTTTTCTGCATGTATTCTTCATTTTAAAATGTCACTAACTTCTGTAGGAGCTGCCAATAAAAGTCTTTCAATTACTTTTTTAATTTCGAGAGTTATGTTCAGATTTCCTGTTTATTGCCAAGTGGCACTTCCTCACACACTGAAATGTTTTCTTCTGAGTCAAATAAAGTATTTCAAGCATAACAGCATGTATTGTTTTAAATCAGGTTCCCAGTGAGACTGTACAGGTCAGACTGCAAGACTGAAATCTCTTTTTCCTCTATTGTTTAGGTTTTTTCTTTTTATATGTTTAGTATTTTCCAAGTGTTGGTCGGAGTATTCTTTTATTTCCTGTTTTCCAAATCCCTCTCAAAATATTTTAAGAAACATAATTATATTGAGAACCAGAACTCTATTCAGCATGGTAAATATTTCAAGGCAAACGAAACCAGTTCAGATAACCTTGAAAATAAATCTGAATATTGAAATACTGCTCAATATGTGCAGCTAAAATAGCTCATCTTCAAACAAGAATTCTCATGGTAAACTCCTCTCTCCCATTCCCTTCCAGGTTTCATTGCAGAGAAGCCTTGTCCTGGTTTCTGTATGAATGTTCCAGGTTTATTTCACTTTGCATTCTTACTGAGAGGGGTGCAAACACCATCATGGGCACAGTGGGTGCTGAGGAAGCAGCAGCTCTCTCTGCCCAGCCTGCCCTTGCTTCAGGCAGCAAGAAAAAAGAACTCTTTGAATCTCCTTGAACTAAGTGAGGCAGAATTAGAAGAACAGTTTGTAAGAGGTGATGGCCCAGGAGGTCAAGCCACAAATAAGACAAATAACTGTGTTGTCCTGAAGCATATTCCATCTGGGATTGTGGTGAAGGTAATTGTGTTTTGTTTTATTGAGTCACAAATTGCATCAGGACTTCCAAATGTCAGAATAAAGCATAGTCACAGTGCAGGTGGCATGGAGGAAAAGTTTATATATATATAGATATATTGTAAAGAGTCTCAGCAAGAAGAAGTCTTGGCAGTCAGCAGATAAATAAACTTGGGGTCAGAGCTCCTTTTCCTGGCTTTGCCACCCAGTTACAGTTTTGTAGTTTCCAATTAAATTAATCTTCATTGTAGCTGTCACATTCCTATCCCTCCCGTGAGTTAGACTCTCTTCCTTAGCAAGTTGATCACTCTGCAGATCCTTTTTAAGCATTTCTCTTACCTACTTCTTGTGGATTAATACCTTGAAATTAATCTTTGCTTCCTGTCACAAGGGGAAGACACAGTTCAGTTAAACTCAAGCAGCTTTCCTGGGTAAGATGGGAAGCATTAAAGATTAATGCAAAAGCCAGTCTGATGAGTTACAGTGGCAAATAATTATTAAAAAATATCATCTGGATTTAAAAGCTGCAGCTGTTATTAGTGAGAGGATGCTCTTGGCTTGGGGAGGAGGGGATTTTCTTTAATGGTAGGAATGTATAGACTGAAAGGAAAAGCTGAAGAATAAACAGGTAAAAGTTTAGTAAAAATGTCCTTTGTATCTCCTCAGTGTCATCAGACAAGATCAGTGGAGAAGAACCGAAAGATTGCCAGAGAAATCCTGCAGGAAAAAGTTGACCTTTTCTATAAAGGAGAAGACAGTGATGTTTTTAAAGAGAAGAAAACATCAGAGAAGCAAAAGCTGGAGAAAAAAAGAAGAGCAAAGGAAAATCTAGAAAGGAAAAAGCTTTTTAAGGAGATGCAACAATTGGATAAGGAATAAACATGTGAAATATTGCCTTGCCCTGGCCAGGGTAAGAGAATTGTTTGTCATTAGACCCAAACAGTTTTCCAACTAACAAATGATGCAGGGCTTCATAAGCACAGCTGAAACCCCAGTGCTGACCTGCTGTTCCTGCAAAGCTGAGGAGATAAAAGCACTCATGTACTCCTGCTTCTCCCTGCCATCATCTCATTAATCACATTCAGCAATCAGTTTTTCTGCCAGGTCCAGGAGATAAAGGAATCCTTGTTAAAGAGGAGCTATGAGCTTTCCACCATTGTTAGCACAGACCAAAAAAATCAATAGATTTCCTCCTGTGCAGATGACACCTTGGGCTGCTTCCTGGGAGCTCCAGCACATGAGAACAGCACTAAAAGGTTTCTCACTTCCCATCCTTAGCCAGGCAGTGCCTTCAGTGACATAAATCCTTTACAAACTGTGACCAGGTTTGGGCACTGGTTGTGGTGGTGTGAGCTGAGCTGCTGCTGGAAGAGACACCAGTCACTGGTTCAGATCCTTCAGCTGAACAAATGCTCTGTCCTACTCAGTTCTGAGTAAAGTTGAACCAGCAGCTTTCCAGATCTTACCTGGAGTGGTGCTGAGCACTGGGGCACAGGGAGGGCCCTCCTGCAGGTCACAGATGGTCTCTCATGGCTCTCCAGTTCAGGGGTAAAACAGAGTCATTGCAGATAAAAAATTACCTGTGTTGGAAGCTGCCTCCCAAGGCAGCAGAGTCCAGTCCATCCAAGCTGTGAATTAATTAATTAGAGTTGTTTGTTATCTTTATGCTTTGCTGAAGTTCAGCTTGGCCATGTTGGTACCTTCACTCATTTTGACAGTTTCCCATTTTAAAGGAACAAATGCAGCTCTGTTTCCTTTGTCACCATTCCTCTGAAGCCACTCCTGATATACATTTGTCCTGGTTTTACCCTGTTAACAATTCCAGCAGCTTAACCAGAACTTCTCTTTCATTTTTGGACAGCACTCTCACCAGCTAGCACCATGTTTTGGCCTTCAATAAAGACCCAAATCCAGAGTATGGATTTTGAAGGAACTCCCCCTCCTTGTCCCAAAGACCTGCTGTACCCTGTGCCATGGATGGAGTGCTCCAGCAATCTGCAGGCCCCTTCCTTGTCCTTTCCTTAACTCCTGCATGAAGGTTAAATTTTCATCTGCTGACAGTTCTTGGTCCTGGAGTATGAATCTGATTAAAGTGACTGTACATAGTTTTAATACAAACTGTTAATGAAAATAAGCTTTATTACGTCAAGTAATAAATACATACAAAGATGCAAATAACAGTTTTAGTAATTTATCCAGAATGTTCATTTTTCTTTTCTTTTTTTTTTTTTTTTTTTTGCAAACTTTAAACTGAAATCTCCAGCCTTAATGTAGAAATTAGCTTTCCAGGACCTTGTTATTATTTAATAGGTTTCCCTATTTTCCATATAGCTCATGCACTTTAAGTGGACTTCAAAGCACTAACAGTCATGCAAATGTTTATGCAAAATGAACAAAAAAAAGGAAAATTAAGAGAAGAGGAAGGTTATTTCTAAGCAGGGTCTATGCTGTATGGCAAATTGTGACTTAGCAGACTACTAGGTACAGCATGCTATTCTGCATTTATTAAAAAAAATCCTTAGAGCTTATGTCAAACTTGGAAAGATTGACGTTTTGGGGATAAGTGAACATAGTCAAAGGAAATAAAAAACAGAATGAGGCTGTGGCTGGATAAGAAGAGAATGGAAATATAGCCTGGGAGAGAAAGAGCATTCCTCTGCATGCACTTCAGTTTCCATGTTTTAGAAACATTTTAGGGAGTTTTAATGTCTTTAGAAAATGCAAACTCTCAGTAAGTTGAAAAATCCTTGGGTTTTTTTTTTTCCATTCTTAACTGTACATTTTTGCAAGGGCAAAACAAGAACGGTAAAACATTCAAAATAAAGGAGTTTGTCTGAATGTTTCAAGAGTCAAAAAGAATAAGAGTTACTTTTTCTTCATGGGGACATGGAGAGCCTTGCAGCTGAGGCTGGGCTAGGACCTCGCATTTCGCTCCGTCTCGGCCAGGCATTCCCGGACTAATCCTCTAGCATGGATAATGCCTGCAAAAGAGTTGCTGTTTTAAATCATCCCACCAAAAGTGTTCTAAATCATCCCATTCAGTCCACACTTGCAGTGACAGTCCACAGAAAGGTTTATGTATTTCTGTCCCCAGTTGCCAAGGCTACCACAGAAGACCTCAGCTGAGGGGACAGCCCTCGCTCCCCAAAGATCAGCTGCCACTGAACAAGTCTGCCTTCCCAAACTTGCATTGTAAATTGAAAAGGGACTAAACCAGGAATCAAAACACAGAAAGATTTGTAAGTCTGCAGTGGCAGGTAGATCTTAATGTGCAGTGTGGGCCTCCTTAAAATCAAAGATTTAAGGGGGAAAAAAAATCTTACCTACCAGTGAGTTATTTTGCCAGGGAAGTGAAACAAATTACAAAGTTACTTGGGGAGTCATTTTAGCAAGCTCTTAATGCCTTGGGATAGTTCTCTGGGAGAATGCATCAAAATCCAAGCCATCACAATATTGTTCAAAGACAAGTTGTGTCTCTCATGTAAAAATAAGAGGTTTTTTTTTTTTATGGCATGTGCAGAAAGTTACCTCCTAACACTGGCTCAGCTCCCAGTGTAAATCATCACCCCTTTACATGCTGCTCTCGTCTGACAGACATAATGTGGAATTTTCCACTACAAGTCCTGTTGCCTTGAGTTCCAGCAATCTGGACTTTGGTTCATAATCCTGGAACTAAATGTGGATTCATGCTCACAGAGCTGCTGGAAGAACTGAGCTTGAGAGAGGTGTTAAAATGAGAGGTGGACAGATTTTCCTACAACAAAGGTTAATATTTTGCTGACTAGGCAAGACAGAAGGTGATTTCTCTGCTCATCATGCTCCTTACCAAGGCAGAGAAAAAGGGCAGCAGGGCAATAGATGGGGGTTAATCTCTAGAGATAATGGCTTCTGTTTCTAGAAGGCTGCTAGCCCAGATCACAGCAGCAGCCTACTGCCCTGGGAGGACTTGGTGAATGCAAGGCTTGGCAGAGGGTTAAACTGCCACGGAGGAGGAAAGCTGCAGCTGTGGGATGCAGAAACATGAACTCAAAGCAGTGTGTTAGACCTGGATCTGGTGGCAGGATGCCCAGTTCATGCAGCAGAACTACTCTGAATAATGTAGAACACTGGGAATTGGGCCAGTTTTAGAGGTCAGTAGTGCTCAGGAGCAGGCAGAGCTGGGGACAGGGACTTTATTCAGGGATAACCTCCATGGCCATGGAGGCAGCAGTCACGTGTCACCCTCAATCATTCTGCTCTCACACTTGCACATGCTCCTTCAGCCACCCGGCTCCCAAAATGGAAAGAGAGGTACCTTTGCGACCAAAAGATGGCAGCAAAAAGTATTTATTCAGGATTTTGTGCAACACTGGCAAGTCACAGTGGCAGCATTGTATCTTAAACCTACCTTGTTGCCAGAGGCAGCAAAGCAACTTTTTCCTCACTGAACTAAACCATCCAGTCCAGAGAATATCTGCATCTCTCTGTCTCTCTCAAGCTGTCCCCATTAGCCTGTTGCCATTCATGATCTATTAATACTGACTCAGGCAATGCAATAAAGAGAGACTCCAGCAACATTGATTTTAGCTGGGCCAGATTCCACTTACCACTCATCAGCAGACTTTATTGCATCCTTTCCCAGAACAGCTACTAGTCATTTTATTGCATGTCATGGCAGATATATTACTCTTCCATAATGGTTGAGCCTTAAATAAAGCTTTGTAGTCTGGGGTAAGTGTAAGGGGGATTTGCAAGGTGCTGAACTTAGTCTGTTACAATAACATTCCCATTCCGGGTTGAATGCATGAGCCAATCTCATCACAAGGACCACAGGAAGGGAGGAAAAATGAAACCTGTCATGCTAGAGAAGGAGAGAACTGCCAGTACAACTGTTGTCTGTGGCCTTTCAGGGTCATTTCAGGAGCTGGAGCAGTGGAATGTCCCATGTCTGCTCCTTCAGAAATATCCCTGCACGTCCCCTGCAGAGGACAATGTCAGGCTGATGTCAGCGGTGGGACATGCAGGGGTTTCTTTTACACTCCAAGGAAAGGGCTTTATTACCCCTTTTAGCTGACAAAGCAAAGCTGGAGACACTCATCAGCCAGCCCTAAAAGCTGCTCTGTCCCTTTCTAGTGGACTTTAATGACATGCACTTGACAGGAGGTAACAGAGCCTAAGCAGCCCCACTCTCCTCTGCACAGAGTTCTGTTCATGTTTGACATCTCAGCCTGAACAGCCTCCCCTAACACCTTTTTGGGGGCTTTTTTGGAGCTCTTTTCTCCTCCAGCCTCAGTGAGAACTACAACAGTGTTGTATTTCTTTAGGCAAAATGCACTTCATTGAAGATTCCTGGGCCAAGTAGATGGGAGATGTGTATGAGATGCAAACTATGCTGTGGATTTTTGCAGAGTGGCAAAAAAAAGGGAATTGAAAGGGCAAGAAAATCATCAGGAGCCTTAAAGAATGTATCCATGAAAGATTCTTCAATAAGAATTATTTGAATTTGATTTTGAATTATTAACTGAAACTCCTGTATGCACACGAGACACTTTTTGTCACTGTTTATCTATCAAATACTGCTCAGACAGAGCATCCCAAGGTTTCAGTTGCTGGTTAATTTCCCACTTTCAGGAGGAGCTCAAGTTGTCTCTTTTCAAAGGAAACAGTTGTCATTAAGCTGTATACAAGTAGTCAGTGCACAGGTGGATAGGAAATTATTATTTTTTAAAAGAAGTTTAAAAGTTACCTCTTTTTAGCCTCTCCATCGCACTTTTACTCCCAGCATATGTAGGTCTAATCTCTTTTCCTAATTCTTCTATGATAGCTAGGAGTTCTGCATATTTGCTCTGTGGTACTTGACTGCTGCTGGTGCCCTGTAGTTGAAAGTAGATTAATCTCAGTCAAATACTGTAAAAACAAAACAATTACAAGAAACAGCAAGTGGAAGTTTATGGAAGACCAGAAATAGCCCTGTAAATCACTTTTTAAAAGAACAAAATTTCAGGATTATTATATAAACATGATTTTTTTTTTTTTTTAATTGCTGCTACAGTTGGACACAATGCTATGTACCCTTCAAAACTTGGGATCAACTGTGAGGATGTAGCTGCAAGCCTTGGACTTTGGGTGAAGAAAAGTTAAAGCAGTCCTGCAAAACCAGCAAACGTGGAACTGCTTACTTAACCCTGTTTCTGGTTTTTCAGTGTTTCAGTGTATATTTTGTGGAGAAATTTACCAGGTGGGCAAACTGAGAAGAAAAAACTGAATAGAAATATTGGACTTTTACCAAATAACTTTAAAATACATAAGTGCCTTTACAGAACATAATTGGAGACATTTCTCTGACTCAGACAGGACAGGACTAGCAGTTAATTAGGAACCAACCTCACTCAGCACTCAGCTTAGCCTAATTTGATCCCCAGACATGTGCGAGGAAGCAGTCTGCCATTTGGGTTTGATTTCAGACCTTGGTGGGAGGGAGGAGCACCTCAGATTACAGGCCACAATCCCTGCCACTATGCAAAGGCAGGGTCAGTGATCTGACTAAAGGAAAAGAAGCAGAGCTGTACCTGCATCCCTTGTGTGTAGCCTAGGGATGGGGGGCCGTAGTCGTTTATGAGCTGTCGGTATTGTGCCGATGTTGCCATACTTGTGGAGGGAGAGTGAACACCCCCAGCTGCAGAGAGAAAAGAAAAAAAAAGAAAAGAAAATTTTTATTACCTAAAGATTAATTAGTCTATTACACTGGGACACATTTTAATCACTTCTTCCTAAAGCTGTGACCTCTCACCTTTGCCTAAGATCACTAATGACATTTCTGAGTGTCACTGCTAGGAAGAGAATGGCTGAATTAATGCTTCTCTCATGTTTGATGAACACTTGGAAATAGCACAGCCTGCAGCATTATCAGTGCAAATTGTTTGCCTAAAAGTGAAGCAGAGTGTAGCATGACAGGTTGTTCTGCCTAGACAAACTGCAAGTATTAAGGAGCCCTATTTTTGCATATATACATTCCACACAGATGAGTCTAATGTGCCAGGCTATTTTTACTTTTTCAGTGCAAGTTATCTGAAAGTAATTTTGCAACTCAAAGTGTCATCACATGGTCAAAGCAAGTTACCCTCAGTACTATTTTCAGCCAATGCCAAAACTATTCCTAGGGAACAGTCAGTTGTGGTACATCAGATCTGCTGCTCATTGTGTGACATGGGAGGCGAGGAGTGCTACCATTATTCCTCTTTGTGTGATATCAAACATTTTTAGCCAGTCAAATTGTGCTGTATAAGTAGATCAAAGGGAAAAGAACATCACTTTGTGTTATGGTTACTTTTTCTAAAATTATAAAAGATTATATTCACATCTAATGAGTTTTGAGTTAGTTACGAGCTGCAGAAGCAGACTCAAATGTCATCACTGACAAACTGCTCCAGAAATGAGCAATCAAAACACTTTCTCCCCCTTGTCCCACAATGGTAAGAATTTAGGTTTGAGAAACAACAGTTTGATTTTTTTTTAAGGGGCTTAATTATACTGCCCACTTCACAAGTGTGCTAAAAAACCTGCTGGTTATGCACTTGGGAGCAAGGGAGCATCACAGCACTGAACTTCACTCTTGCAGCTCAAGTGCCCTTGCATCCATGGATGCTGCTGTCTTTGCCTGTAGGCACAGACACAGACTGCCTGCTGTCTGGAAATATCTCCCCCCCTACAAACTCCTTTGGTGAAAATTCCCAACTGTCTTTCATATGAGGAACAGATCTCATTTACCAGCCTTCATTTAAATCTAAATTAAACTGATGCTAAAAGTCACTGGGGCTCAGAACTATGTAAATCTCTAGCTTTGTTTTAAAGTTGCAGATTACTTCATTCCTATTTTCCCCTCTCTACAAAAAGAAAGGGCCAGCAGTTACTCTGTAAAAAGCTCTGCTGAATATAGTGGAACAGACTCTTGTCCTCAGATGGGAAGTCTCTTTCCAGTTCAGAGTTATCACTGGAGTTATCACTCATTACAAGAAGAGAGCATGTTCTTAATTTTTACAAGTTAACCAGATGTGAAATCCCAAAAAGGCAAATTGGGCTGGTCACTAGGTCACCTTCAAAAAAGCAAGTTTTCTCTTTGTCTTTAACAAAGCTGCTAAATTTTATGTCATTACAACCTGCACTTTCATCACTGAGGTTTCACATGGAGCTAATTTTGTTTAAGCATAGTAAACCCCCCCAAAAAACAACACACCAATAGAGTAGGGCACTGTAGGAACAGCACAGTTGTCAGCCACTCTCTCAATTAGTTCTTCACATTATCAGCTCAAAATACATGCACAAGTGTGAGATTTCTCCATGTGAAACTCAGTACTTCAAGTCCAGATGACTGAATTTCAACAATTACTAAACATGACACAACAGCAAACCGCATCTCTTTTCCAAGGACTTCAAAATGCTTCAAAAACATTAATGAGCCCCTTGTGCTGCAAGGTAAGAAGGTTTAATTACCTCAATTAAGCAGAGAAAGGCTTAAGTGATTTTTCCTCATGTACAATAAAACAAAAGACCCATCCTGCAAAGACTTGTCTCTGACTGCAAGCAGTCACATTCAAGAGCTGGGAGCTCCAAACTGGATGTGGATAAGGCAGGGACTCCCATGACCAGGCTCTAGAACCCTGCAAACCCACTGAGCAAAACTGAGCTGCAGCCCATGCAAAACTTAGAGCAACTTATTGATCCCATATGGGTTGATGAAAACACATTGGTTAAGGAGATGGTGGGCATTGGAACAGGCTCCCCAAGGAAGTGGTCCCAGCACTAAGCCTGGTTTGGGAAGCATTTGGATAACACTCTCAGGCACATGCTGTGAGTCTCAGGGTGTCCTGGCTGTTGGACATGATGCTTCTGATGGGTCCCTTCCAGCTCAGCATATTCTGTGATATAACAGCACCAACAATTCAGCAATTGTTTCACATTCTGTTGATTTAAGCAATGACACACACTTGTTCTGCAGGAGATAACACCGCGGGACACATCTAGATAGGAGAGACAAACTCTCCAACACAAAGCAGAGAGTTGGCTCCGCATCCAGCGGCTGAGCGAGAAAAGTTTCACGGGCGTGGAAACAGCAGGGGAGCTTGACCCCAGCTGTGACTCGGCAGCACGGAGGGACAAAAGCGAGCAGGGAGCTGGAGGAGGAGGCGGTGAGCGGGGCGGGATGCGCGGAGCGGCGCGGCCGGGGCGCTGCAGAGCGCGCTGCAGACACTAGAGGCCATCGCTGAGAGCGCCGGGCCCTGCCAAGTGACAGAGCGTGGTAACCATGGTGAGTTTACCCGTTTCTTTGCAGTCTGCATCAAAAATGTAATAAGACATAATGCCATGCGCCGACCACTTTATCAGCAGCAGCAGCAGGCCCGGAGAACAAAGGAAAGGATTTGGCTTGGCCGCGGTACCAGCCTCCATACATCCATGTCAGAAGTTGTGCCAGTCAAACTCGGCTGGAGGGGGGGAAAAAGGAAAAATCCTTGGTTTCACCTCAATTTTAAATGATGCGATCATGAAAATGAAATTAATTGGGGGGGTGGGGGGTATTAGTATCTCACAGGGCAACAAGCTTTTTGACCTATCACTTTGTATGTTAATCTCAGGGAGAAGCCCTGGGTCTTGGATAACTATTACTCAATTAACCCAAAATTCATCTGCATGTTTGAACAGTCTGTGTATCTCGGATTTTAAAAAAATAAAAAAAAAAACCCACCAGATATTGCTATTATAGTTAGAAATTAGGCCAGGAAGTCTCACAGTCAATACCCAGTCAAAAATCGGTGTGATGATTAGGTATTCACTAGAGAGAAAAAAGGAGGGGGGAATCTAAATTGAGGCTTGCTCTCTCAAACGTTAAAATGACAATGGAGACAGTTAAGAACTGACAGAATCGAAAAGGGAGTGTGCTTGGTACTGAATTTCAGTGGCACCCTGTATCACATCCCAAATTGTCTTAGTGCTTGCTGTTGTTTAAAACCTAAATTAATACACACACTTTTCTCCCTTCGCTTTCCCAATTAAATGTACACAAAACATTGTAGATTCCCACTTATTCTAGTGCAAACAATGTCTTTTATTTCTGTATTCCAGCAGAAGACTGCCACAAGCATTTTCCCCCACAAAAATATAGTGATTTCCTTGTTAATTAATATTAATCTTTATTAATTTCGGGGGGTACAGCAAACAGAAATGAGATTTTGGAATCAAAATCTCTTCCTTCCAGCAGTCTCTCTCAACCCAGATTAACACCCTGAGACACAAAGGATCTCAAATCAATCTTTGTTTGCCTAAACTCCTGCTGACCAGGAACCTTCTCATTAATTCCTGATCGGTTTGTAGGGATCCCTTCAGCTCCAAGCCTGAGCAATGATGACCAATTTGCTGCTTCAAGTTTTAATTCTTAATTCTATTACTGCTGCTTGCTGGAAAAATAACAGGGAAGGCAACTTGCTGAGCACCCTGAAGGAAGCAGCAGGAGCAGGAACACTTGGGTACACTCACCTGATCCACTTTGGCAGATGCCAGGGCATCCACACAGCTCAGCTACCCCCCTGTTCCACAGGCAGCAAAGGAAAACCAGGAACAGTCACACAACTCACTGAGTTACTCGTGTAGGACTGATTTGGACAAGCCAAGGGCCAATCCCACTGGATGTGTGCTTCCCAATCCCACTGGATGTGTGCTTCCCAATCCCACTGGATGTGTGCTTCCCAGTCCCACTGGATGTGTGCTTCCCAGTCCCACTGGATGTGTGCTTCCCAGTCCCACTGGATGTGTGCTTCCCAGTCCCACTGGATGTGTGCTTCCCAGTCCCACTGGATGTGTGCTTCCCAGTCCCACTGGATGTGTGCTTCCCAGTCCCACTGGATGTGTGCTTCCCAGTCCCACTGGATGTGTGTTTCCCAGTCCCACTGGATGTGTGTTTCCCAGTCCCACTGGATGTATGTTTCTCTTCTGCCCTGTACTTTGTAAGCTCCTATAAAACCACATTTTACAGACTCCACACATGAACACAAGAGCATGTAAGAGGTGATACCTTTATCCAAGGTCTGTGGTGCAGTCAGCGGAATCTCAACAGTTCTCCCTCTGTTTCAGAGACCCTTCAAGCTGAGGCTGCCTGAAACATCAAGTCTGTTGCCATTTCAGTGGCTCGTGGTCACCACCCCTCCAGAGCCCAGTGCTGGAGGTTACTGCCCCTGCCACACCCTGCAGGACCCCCTCATGGAGTTCTGACCGTATGGGGAACCAGACAACGAGGCTGGTACTGAAAGGATATAAATTCTTCTGTCCTAAACTAGGCAACTTTGCAAGAAAACACATGAGAAATGCTCCTGAAGCTGCTTTGCCAACACTCACCGTGAGGCCTCCTCGAGCACCAGGGGAGAGGTAACAGCTTCACCCAGCACAGCAATTTCTGCAGCGAGGGGCTGAACACAGCTGGAGTGTTTTGGCTGACTACAAGAATATTTTATTCCATAGCCCTCTATACTCTTTGGTTTGAGTTCAACAAGAGCTCCTTGCCATCCATGGGACACCACATGCATGTCTACACAAGTAGATCCACGGCACAGCCAAGCCACACACTGAATTCTAAGAGCAGTTGCCAACCCAGAGCTCAAACAGAGCCCCCACTCCCCCCAGTCTTCCCATAATTTTTTAAAATTTAAAATAATGGACCCTGTTTTCATTTGCACAAACCATTCCTTATAGCACTGGCTGTGAAAATTGTATTTTCACCCACTATTTCTCCCTGGAACAGCCCTTGTGGAAGGAACAGACCTTTCTTTGAATAAAACTATTTCCTTTTAAAAAAACGCAGTGCGCAGACACATAAATATGTTCTCAGAACTAGGACATTCTTTATCGTAACAGCCAGAGGCCTTGCTCTTTTGATCTGTCACACTCTGGGCTTTTCCTCTACTACTCTTGTGCTATTTAATCTTTCCATGTGGATAACGGTCATGGTTTATGTCTCCTCTTCCTGCCCTCCTGTCTCTTTCTTTATCAGAAAAACTAAAGCCAGTCCCTTGAGTCCCCACCATTCTTCTTTTCTTGCTTAAGCTATTCCTACACCAGCAAGTTACTTGGCACCACAAGGAACAGATCAAGAGATTAAAGCATTTGGTATGTGTACACCACATGTAGTTGGCCTAAGGGGGTATGACTTAAGGTTAGATTTTAGTCTGGTCCCCCAGACTAGGGGGGTATGGTTCAAAGCTGTGCCATCTTTGGTTTGGATCCCATTGCAAGGGATGGAGCATCTGTGTTGCACAACTGGAGCAGAACTTCTGGGCCACTTTCATCCAACAGGAATCCAGTTAGCATGAACCCAAACCACACTGCAGCAAAACCAAGGTGCTGGGTGGGGACCACGGAGATTTTCTGACTGTGAAAACCACACTGTGAAAATTGCTCTCAAGCAAAACACTCAGGGAGGCAAAGCCAAAAGTGCCCGTTTTCTAAATGCCCAAACAAGTCCACTTGAAAATTGCTAATTCTGAAGTATGTTTAGAGAGCTTCTTTTTGCATCATACTTAACTTCACATGGACTTCAAGAGATCAGGGATCCAGAAAATTTCAGTTTGAATTGGAGAGGGGAGCATATTTCCTAGAAATTATCCCCCCTGCTAAGGCACAAACACTTTGCTCTCTGTTCTGCCTACAAAGAGTATTCTTTCCAGTACTCCCACTCCAAAAACAACCTCTCAATATGGTCAACAATATCAAACAGAAGCTGTCTCTGTAAAGGGCGACAAGCAAGCCATGTGCTTGAGCAAGTCTGCACTGCAGTGCTGAGAACAGAAGGGCCGGCCTCGTGTGCTGGTATCGTTTCTCAAGACTGAATGGAACTGGTCTCTCCAGCTGCCAGCTACAGCCCCAGACAGGGAAATGGTTTTCATTTCACCTCCCAGTGAGAATTTGCACTTTTCACAAGAAACTTGTGGTTGCTGCAAGGTTTGGCAGGTGCACTGAGAGCCCCTTTGGTCCTCAGCTACAGCAGCACTTGTTGTACAGGCCACGACTTGTTCATGTGGAGCCAATACACAGCTCCTTCCCTTGTCACTGTCAGCTAGAATTGGTGTTTCCAGACCCTACAGATGACAGTTTTTAAGCTTTTTTTACATGAACAGGACTTTGTCTCAAAGCCTGACATTTTTGCAAGAATGAAAGTTAAGGAAAATCCCAATCTGCTAGCTTCTGTATCTTGAAACACAATTTCTCTGACCTGTGCTTAGTCTAAACAAAAAAGGAATGCTGGTGAATATCCACTGAGCCAGAAAATACACGAAAACATGGTGAAAAACAAACTACAGACCTATTCACAGCTGGTGTAAGTGTCAATTTCGGCTTAAGTCAATGGAGATGCTCTACTTCACCTCAGCTCAGCAGCTGGTCCCTTACAGAGAAATAGTCAAACAATATGAAACACAAGACAGATGGGGAGGAAACAGTACTTCCCAGGAATCAGTAGGATAAGCAAGAGAAGACAAACAAATCAAAACATGGTTGTTAGAAAAGGTAACAGAGGTTCCCCTGAGACACTGCAGGGTCAGGTGAGGCTGGGAAGGTAGAGCCACTGCAGGTCCCTAATAGAGCTCATTTACAGCCCAGGCAGAGAAGGTGCTTGTGCAGGAGATTAAATGGGGCTCCCCAAGCACAGGCAGCTTGGAATTGAAAGCCTGGGGTACTACATGCAGGAATGCAATTCCCTGAGCACAGGCCCTCTAGGAAGGTGACTTCAGAAAAAATTCGGATAAAACACCACAAGCCTGATTGCAGCCATCCTGGGCCAAGGGTCAGCACTGACCTGGGCAACGGGGAAGAGGAGCAGGCACTGAATTCTGCTGTGACAACACATTCTCCTTCCCTCAGCCTGGTGTAAGGCAGAGGAGTCAGCACCCAGATGCTTCCAGCATCCTGAGTCACTTGTGGAGCAGCTGCATTTTCCTCACCCACAGTCATCCCCAGATCTGCCGACAACCCACAGAGGTTTCCTCCCGTATTTCCTCCCCCACATCCAGCTCCTCTCCCTCTGGACTTCAGTCCAGGATTGGATTCCCAAAGCATGCTCCCATGCAAGAACAGAGCCCAGGCACCCACCAACCACAACTGCTTCATCTCACTGATGTGCAGTTTAAGTACAATTTTGCAGAGTGGCTACTCTCAGCCTCAACTTGAGAGGAGTTTGCTCTGCAGCAAGGACGCGGCTCCAAGAGCTGAGTCGACACTGCCTTCCCAAATACTCCTGCACCAGAAGCCCTGCACTGCAGGGAAGCAGCATTACCTCCCAGAGGAAAATCCCTGTGAGATCCACAGCTGCCCAGAGCCCTCCGTCGGCCGAGACCAAAATATTCAGCATTCATATAGAGAGGTTTCTGCAGGGCTGATTTCAGGCCAAAAGGGACAGATTTCCTGTTTTCCTCTCCTCTGCAGGACGGTGGGGGGGTGGGGGGGGGGGGGTCCTTCACCCCAGTTTTGGAAGCAAACCTAGGATTTATCCTCCTGGCTGGGGGGCATTTAATTTAGGCACAATAGAGAAGCAATCTCCTCCAAATCAGAATTAAGCTCCAGAAAGGAGGGGGCCATTTGCAGTCATATCACTCTGAATGCGATATGTGCAACTGCAAGGACTGCTTTGTCTAAGTCCCTTGGCCTTAGGCCACGGTGCTGGCAATACCACTAGCTAGAGGAAGAGCTGGTGCGTGAGGATAATGGCAGAAGACAGGGAGGGAAGAGAGAGCCCATTTTGGATTCAGAGGAGGACGTTCTTTCATTGAAAAGATTCTGGGGGTGTTGAGGATGATCCGAACTCAGAAGAGAGGACAACTTAGACAAGAATAGTTCCAGTATGACAGCAAACTGCTGCTAACTTGCCGATACAAGGGGAAAAGGAGGGTGGGAGAGAAGGGGAAGATAAAACTGCATGAAAGAATCCAAAGCCCTGATCGCAGCCGGAGCGTTGGAAAGCACAGACACGGCAGCGAGAGGGCTGGAGACAGAAACTTCACCGCTCGGCTCGCATTGTGCGCGGCATGTCTGAGCCGGGATTTCGCAGTCCCTGCTGGCAGAGCAGCCAGACTCGGATCCCCTCCACTGCATGACCTAATCCCCACCCCTCACCCACCATCGCAAAATACCACCTTTGTTTTCCCTGCAATTTTACGGCTGTTCCGGAGAGCAAGGCACAGGTTCTCGTGGGAGCCGGCAGGAGAACGGATTCCCTTTGCTGGGCTTTGTTTTGTTTCTTTTTTTTTTTTTAATTTTTTTCCCCCCTCCGGTGACACTTCTGCTTTTTGTCACAAATCCTCGGCACATCCCCTGCTCCCTAACCCTTCCGCAGAGCAGCACTCGAGCCCCACGGTGCCCCCCGGCTCCCCGAGCCTTTGCACCCTCGCAGCCCCACCGAGCTCAGCTCCATGCAGGATCGAGGTGGCACAGCCACCTCGGCTCATCCACCAGCTGGTGACGAGTCCTTGCAGTAAAATATGATTGCTGCTCTCCTGGTAGCTAGAATAGAGATGCATCCCGGAGATCCCTTTCGCTCCTCAGCTTCCCAAGATCACAACCACTAACGGTGCTGTAAAAATCACCCAGGCACATTTCCCTCCCTCCTAAACCCAACTCCAAAACTTTTTCTCGGGGAAAAAAAAAAAATAGCCTGATTTGTGGCTGTCTGATGCCAGTCCTGCAGGCTGGGCTGCAGGGATGGGAGACGACTTTTTTTAAGTCAGAACCAACTTCTCCATTTTGTGCTTTTTAACCGGAGCCGACGAGCACAGATTAGCGAGATCCCCTCCAAATATCCCACAGCGAAGCAATTGCTGCTGCGGCTTTGTTCAGGCTGCACCGATTCACACACGGAGACCCGATGTACAGCAGCACCGCAGCACCGGCAAAAACCCGCCGGCTGATGCCTTCGGAAATCGGGAAGAGAAAAACGGGGGAACGTAGTTTAAAAAAGAAGAAGAAGGAAAAAAAAAGGCAAAAAGTTAACGCTGTCAAGGAAACTTTTTAAAGAAGAAAGTTGGAAGGACTCCTGTACAAATCCAAGGATGAGGAGTGATTTTTAAACAGGAGTTTTTTAAGAAATAGTGCAATGCCTGTGCGCCCCACATCCCCAAAAAGTCTCCAGCGAGCGGAGCGGGCTTCTCCGCTCGGGATGCGGGGGAGACTCCGACGGGGGAGCGCTGACCGAGGGTCGCCCCGAGGTGCCGGCAGTGCCTCCGCCGGCAGAGCTCCGGGCTCCGGGGCTCCCCTCCGGCCCGCGGAGCGCGGCCCGGGGCGGCCCCGCCGCCGGAGGAGGCGTGAGGCGAGGCGAGGCGCGGGGCGAGCGGCCGCACTTGCGGCGTCCCGCCAGCAGCGGTCCTCGCTGAGGCGCCGCCGGAATATTCCTGATCCAGATCAATCAGCCGCCCCGGGGAGCCGAGCATGGAGGAAACCCGGCGGCCGGAGCCCCGGAGCGGCGGCGGCAGCGGCGCGGGGCCGGGCGGGCGCGGTGCCCGGCGCGGGGGCGGCGCGGAGCGGGGCTGGCGGCGCCGGCCGGCGGGCGGGCGGGCGCGGGTAATGGCGGCGCGGAGCCGCTGCCCCGCCATACCGGACTGGGCACAAACTCGAGTCCGGGGCTTCCCCCAGGTGCCGGTGCGGCACCCGCCGCTCGCCTCCCAAACTTGCCACCCAGTTGCCGCCGCGGACTTACCCGGGTTGAGGGGAGTCCCGGGGATGTGGGCGTTCAAGTTGGGCTTGTAAGACATTCCCAGAGACATGGCCAGCGGGAGGAGGAGAAGCGTCCTGAAATTCAGCGAAGCGTCTCCGTGTCTCCCAGACACTTTGGGTTGTTTACAGCAGTAGCAGCACCGGCAAATATGGCCGTCAGTTATATTGACACCCACAATGCAATATATCATCCATACATCATGAGGAGACGCGGATCCAAAAACTTTGGGGGAGAGCCGGCAGCCACCCGCCGCGGCCGCCCGGCGCCCCGCGCACGGCGGCGCGGAGGGCGGGGGCGCGGCGGGCGGGGGCGCGGCGGGGGTGCGCGGCCATCCCCTCACAGACAATGGAGCTCCCCTCAGGGACCGCCGGCAGGGAGCGGGGCGGGCGGGCGGCGGCGGCGGCGCGGAGCCCGGCGGTGGCGCGGGTGGGGGGGGGGGCTGCTGTTTTAATTAACTTCGGAAAGTTTTGGCACAAGTTGCGGGTTTGGCCGGGCTGTGCCCGCGGCGGGCGGCGGCCCCTGTCAGCCCCTCAGGGCGGCCCTCAGGGCGGCCCGCGCGCCGCCGCCTTCCCGCCTCCCCCTCACCTCAGGCCGGGCGTTCACCCCGCGTTCATCCCCCCGCCAATCTCCATGGAAAATACCTGTTGATAATTATAAAATAAAAGATTTTTTTTTTCTCACCCGCCCCCCTAGGTGCCGCCGAGAAAAAAAAAGAAATGCCGGTTTTTTATTTCCTTTTTTATTTTTTTTTTCCAAACCACTAGTTCTCTCCGCTTGAAGGTGGAAGGTTAATGTGGATTGCAGCTTCTGAGGGACTAAAAAAATATGGACCTCGTTGACAATTGACACGTTTTCTACTTGCAAGCAGCAGTTAAAACTTCCCCACCAAAATTTTTTTAAAAATCAGTTTAAATGATGAAGCTTTCCAGCATGCGTCTGCCATCAGAACTCATCCTTTTTACTGCAAGATATTCAGGTTTGCTCTTTCTGTTAATTCATATCAAATACACTCGAAAATCATTCAATTACTCCAGATTTATCCCAACAAAACTGCTTGGCATCTGGACAGTCTCTCTCCAGGTGCACAGCCTGAGACCCCACACATCAGACCCCCAGGTATATTTTACCAGCAGCCACTCTGAGATTTGATAGTTTTATTGCATGTGCTACTTAATGTCCATCCATGGCTTCATACTGCTCTTGATGCCAGTAACAGCAAACACGGAGAGCCTGATCCTGATTCCTGGAGATCAGGGGCACATTCCTGGTCAGTGACACTGATCCAGGCCCAGAGTGGCTGGCCCTGCAGAGGGAAGCAGGTAACACCTGAGACACGGAGCAATCAGATTATTTCCTCTGCAGAAAGGAGAATTGAGGAAGAATGGGAAAAGAGGAGCAGCCTTTGAGGCCCCAGCTCATACCCTACTGACTGTGCACTGCGTGAAAGAAACATCTGAAAATTCTGGCTGGTACCAGATGAAACACCGTTGTATTTTATTTCCAGACCAAGTGCTCGACTCCAGGGATCCCGACAAATTCCTGACTGGCACTGACTGTCCTAACAACTGACCCATGCTCTGGTCTATTAGAGAGGGGTCCTGAGTGCCCCAGGCTCAGAATGACACACTCAGTGACAGTAGTTTCACACTGGTGCTTGTGATTACAACTGTGTAATTCTTCTTAGAGCCCTGAAAGGCTGCACTGGTAAACCCTCACCGTGTGAGTGAGAACTCTGCAAACCTAAAGCTCCACTTCCAGGTTTGTAAATAACAGCCTTTCTGTTGAATCCTGGAAGGCCAGCGAAGTCCTGCACACTGCTCTGGGATTTTCCATCCTGTGGTTGTTTACAGTCACACCAAGTGAGAGCGAAATGGGAGCACTCCGAGCTTGCCATGTTTTTCACAGCTTTACACCAACTCTACAAAACTGTGCTCAGAGCCACTCTATGAAGAACAAGATCCCCTGTGTTTTGCCTGGGTTTTATAAAGACAGCTTCAAAATATCCAATATTCCAAGGGGGAGGCAGGGGATACGGAAAAAGTCCCGTGAAGTTTATTCTTCCTTCAGCACCAGGCACTGTGAGCTTTGGAGCAAGGTGTGAGGGCCAGGCTTGATGAGATGGTCAGGCTTGTAGGGCAGCATCGTTTGTCCTGTAAGCAGGAGCCCAGCAGTGTCAGGTCTGGGTATCTGATATTTGCTCTGCAGTTTTCTGAGCTCAGGCAGCAGTGGTGGCATGAGACACAAGACCCTGGTGAAGGACAAACTTACTGCTTGGCCTCAGACTATTTAAGATGACTTTACTCTTGTTTTTTTGGCACTCGGTGCAGGGTAGGAAGTACCTGCAAGTTCTTCCCATCTGCCATGTGCTCTGAGGGTTCACTGCAGTTGTTCTGAGCCAGGTGTGGCCACAAGAACAAAACCACCGTTGTGCTCGGGCCCTGGGCTGGCTGCTCAGCAGGGTGACCACAGAGTCGAGCTCCCTCGGAGGGGCTGCCTGTGGTTTCACCTTGTTTGATGTCCCAGGCTGGGCTGCACGGCTGGAGTTGTGCTCTGCACATGCAGGCTGTGCCTCCAGTGTGGCAGCTCCAGCTCCCAGGCTGTGTGCAGCAAGCTGCAGGTCCCTGCTCTGCAGCCTGATGGCTCGGTCCTGTTCACTGACAGCAAAAGCAGCTCTTCATCACCAAGTGGCCAAGTCACAGAGCAGGAAATACAGCAGAGCCATTTTATCACACAGGTGACATTTGCAAGCCTTCTGCACACTAAGATGTAACTTAAAAATAAACGTATGAACTGCTGTTTTCCAGCAAGGGAGGATGGACAGGAAGATGTGTCTGTCTCTTCAGTCACTACAAGAAGACCTGATGATGTATTTTCCATTTTCCAGGTACAGCTGCCTCTTCTGAGTTGTGTAATATCTGCAACATTCACCCTGTCCCCCTCCCCTTTCTTCTCTTGGTATTTTCTCTGTTCCCTCTCCTGGTTTGACTTCCTCACCTCTGCTCCTCCCAAACCACTGGGAATACTGAGCAGCCAATGTTTCCACAGAATTTGCCTCCAGCCCCTGCTTGGCCAGAGCTGTGACTGATTTGAAGGAGGTTTTCCCTTCCCAAAGCTCTGTGGGTCTGTGCCATGGCCCTGGGCGAGGGTGTAAGGAATACACATGCAAAGTGGGATGTTGGAAGGTGCTGGCAGCTCTGCCACAGAGCCAGGGGCCTTGGGCCATGCTGTGAAACAAACTCCTTTGTCCCTTTTATCTGGAAACAGAATGAAATAGTCATCACAGAGCTGTGCTGTAACACTAGTGGGGACCTGCAAATGAGGAGCACAAACTAGGCTTGTTCCTTATCACCTTTGGTTACATCAACAATGAGAAGAATTAAAGATGGCACAGTAAAACCCTCTTTTTTCCTGGCATGTCTTTGACGTGTGTAAAACATTACATTTGCGCATTAATTTTAATGTAATTAATTGTTGTCAGGCTTAATGAATTGAGTGACTTGGGGGTATTCTAACTGTCCCTTACCCACCACAGAGCCCCATGTAGCAGCAAGGGGAAAGAAGTGGGAAGTTTGTTCCTTTTCCTAGAGGGAGTTTATATTCAAATGCTTATTCCTGCTTTTCTGGTGATCCAGCATCGTACATAAAATAACCACAGATGCACCTTCAAGTTGCTCAGCACCAATTTAATTTTCGAGACTCCAAACTGCTCTGGTGCTACAACTAACACCATCAACCAAAATAAAAAGCCTCTGGTAGGACTAGACTGAAAATTAAGGTTTTTAAGTCTTGGGTGAAGGCAAGGTTTAACCTCTGTGGAAAGCACAAGCAGTAGAGACAAGTGAGCGTCATCTTTAACAAACAGCATTTTCAAAGAAGCTTTGCAGAGCTGAGTCCCTTTCTCACAGGGATTGTAATGAGCACCAGCTCCTGGTGCAGAACCTTTCCTTCCCCAGGGCACCCAGCACGTCCCTGGGGCAGTCTGGGACTCTGGCACAGAGGGAAAATTGTGCATTTTGTGCTTTTTTGGCATCAATGTTGCTCCTTTCTTATCGCTGTGCTACAGCTCCTTCCATTCCTGTCTCTGTTCCCCACAACAGCTTCCTGCTGATGCTACAAAGTTTCCCTCGTGCTTTTTTTGTTCCCAAGAGAAAGCTGACAGCCCTTGGTATCTCTCCTCTGTGATCTGCCTTTTCTGGCTGATATGTGCTGCCTACTGCCCCATCTTCACCAAAATGCAGAAAGCCAACATAATCCTGAATAAAAATACACGTTCCTCTGCTCCACCCTTTTGCCTTCTTACAGCTCAAAATCCTCTGGAAGCTCTAGATTGCTCTCCTCCAGGGAAAAGAGCCCTCTGAGACTGTCTGCAAGGAGGGCTGTGGTACAGGGTCCAACACAGGAGTGCGGCAGCAGCAGCCAGAGCCAGGCCCCAGGAAATCCTTGCAACAATTTCAGGTGGATTCCCAATTTCAGGTGGATTCCTATTCCGGACATGCTTTCCCCCTTAAATCCTCCCTGACAAACTTCCCAGCCTAGCCCTGCTCCCCACTAGGAGATGGTTCCTCCCAGGGCCAGATGCCGTATTATCTGGAGCGACTTTCCCTCCCAGCCTTGTTTTCCTCCTACTCCTGAGTCCTTTGTCTGGCTGCCAAGTGGAGCAGCCCTGCCAGGCAGACAGCTGCTCCGCATCGCCGCGCGGGTGCTGCCCTATGGGCTGCGGAGCCGACTCCAGCCCGTTCCATCTCCGAGGGGGACGCTCTGCCTCCGAGGTGTCTGTACCGGCAGGAGAAAAAGCAAACAGCACCTGTAAAGCTGTAGGATGGGGCTGGAAAGGTTCAAGATAAAGAGGCCTTGATGGTGCTCTGGGTTTACTTCTGAGACAGCGTGAGTAGAGAGCCTGCTCTCTCCTGCTCTGGCTGGAGGTCTCCCTGGAGGACCACAGAGGAGGAATGAGAAGTTTCCAAGCCCGCAGCCACAAAAGCACAGGCCTGGAATCTCTCTAATGAAAGTTTTCCTCTTTGCAGTTTGCCAGGCAAACAAGCACCAGGCACCAATATCAAAACCAGCCCAGATTCCAATGAAAACCAGCAAAGAAATATTAGAGTAGAAATGAAACTGCTTCATTTTCCTTGGTAAGCACTGGCAAATAAAACTACAGAGCTGAGGAGAGGAGAGGAGAGGAGGAGGAGAGGAGAGGAGAGGAGAGGAGAGGACGAGGAGAGGAGAGGAGAGGAGAGGAGAGGAGAGGAGAGGAGAGGAGAGGACGAGGAGAGGACGAGGAGAGCGAGAGGAGAGGACGAGGAGAGGAGAGGAGAGGAGAGCGAGACGGAGAGGAGAGGAGATGAGAGGAGAGGAGAGGAGAGGAGAGGAGAGGAGAGGAGAGGAGAGGAGAGGAGAGGAGAGGAGAGGAGAGGAGAGGAGAGGAGAGGGAGGAGAGGAGAGGAGAGGAGAGGAGAGGAGAGGAGAGGAGAGGAGAGGAGAGGAGAGGAGAGGAGAGGAGAGGAGAGGAGAGGAGAGGAGAGGAGAGGAGAGGAGAGGAGAGGAGAGGAGAGGAGAGGAGAGGAGAGGAGAGGAGAGGAGAGGATGGTGGGGCTTGGGCTAAGGGGCTCCTCCTTCCTTGCTGTTGCTTGCAGGGATGGAATATCACTTTATCCCCACATTACAGGGATTCTCTGCATCATCTTTCCAGACAAGCGAGTGCTCCACCCTGCCCGATTCCTTCAGTTTGCCTGGAAGGACTCTCCCTGCTTGCTGGACTCCTGCCTCCCTCCCACTCCTGAGCCCTTGAAGGCTGTGCCAAGGAGTGAGCTGGCACTGCCGGGCTGCGGCACGGCCCTGCCTCTGCCTCCCTCCCCGTGCTGCTGTGGGCCCGGGGCAGGGAATACCCCACCCTTTGGCTGGGGCAGAGGAGGCTCAGAGACTTGCTTTCATCCCAGCCCTGTCTGGGAAAGCTCCCGAACCTGCTCTGCGTCTGGGAGTGCAGGAATCCACAGCAGCAAAGCTGAGTGTTGGCTCGCCTGGAGTGATTCCTGGAGAAAGGCTGGTGTCAAACACCCCTGTCCATGTGAAATAACCATCCACGTGGCACCTGTGAGAGCTGCAGATTCAAACCACAGTTTAAAGGGACACATTGGGGTTAAGCCCCATAGAAAACCACCTGAGAGCAAAGCAAGTGTCACCTGACCGGTGTCATATGCCTGAAACAAATAATGAGAAGCACAAACACTTCTGTCCCTCAGAGCCTCCCTGTAGCACCAACTGTGCAGCCTGATGGGAGCATCTCTAATTGCTTTGTGACTGGTCATTTGAGCAGAGGAAGTGGAGGAGAGAGTGAAAGCAAAGCCCAGGGCTGGAAAATGGAAATGACTGTAAAGAAAGGAATGTGGAGCTTCACAACAACCCAGAGTTGGCGGGGGAGAAAAGAGCAGGGTGAAGGGGGAAGGAGGAAAAGCAAGAGGTAAATCAGGGTGACAGGACAGCACGGTCCGAGCGCCGTTTGTGGCACGGGCGGCCCCTCAGTGTCTCTGCCGGTGCCACACAGCCCTTGGCTGGCACTGCCGGGCACGGCACTTCTTCCCTCACCAGACCACAGCCCAGACACAGCTTTTGCCAGGATGAGTCTAAACCGTCTGCTGAGCTCCTACCCCAGGACACTGCTCAGAGCAGAAGGGAGAGCCCTGAAATCTCTTGCCAAGCTGGTGTCTGTGTGTGAGGACCAGTGGTGTGAAGCCTGTGTGCCCAGCCCTGGGTGCAGAGTCTTGCAGCACAAATCCCCTCTCCCGGTGGAGGCACTGGGACAGGGTGATGCTAAACACAAAGTATTTTTAGCGAGCCAAACGATCAAACTCTGCCTAAACATCTACCTGGAGAGCGACAGCAGCCTCCTGCCCTGGCACACTGCCTAAAAACCCCTTCTTCCCTCGACAAAAGCAAGAAGGGGAGGCCGTGATGTCTCCCCGGATCTCTGGGAGGGGACAGGCAGAGGGTGCTCCCCACGGAGCAGAGGCAGCTGCCCCGGCAGATGCTGCAGCCTGGCAGCCGCCCGCCGTCCCCGTGCTCTGTGTGCACAGAAAGGGAGGGACGATCCCGGATGTGAAGGATTTACAGCCCTGGCAGACGCCGGTGACGGGCGATGGCTCGGTCGGGAATTGAAGCAGTGCAGTGCGAGGCCGAGCCTTGCCAGCGATCAGACACCGCGGCGGAGCCCGAGGCCCCAGAGGGGCTGCAGGAGGCCAGGCCGGGCCCTGGCATCCTCTCCAGGAGCCTCCCCTCTCCAGGAGCTCGTGGGCCTGGGATGGGCTTTTCTCTTGACACAGGGGAGGGAGGAAACCAGGGCTGTGCTCCAGCCCACCCCGGGAGCAGCAAAGGGCCGGGGGATGCGGGGGGCTCAGCAGCCCGGGCTGGGGGCAGCAGAGCTGGAGCCCTTCTCTAAAGCAAGCAGGAGCTGTTGAAGGTCCCGATCCCAAGGGCTGCCTGCACGGAGAGGCTCTGCCCTGTCCCAAAGCCCAGCATTCCCACATGGAGAGGGAATACAGGGAATTGTGCAGGCTCAGATCGTTACCGTTCCATTGCCTCACGTTTGTATTCCCTCCAAGTAACTTCAGGGCAGACCTTACCCGGGAGGGATTCAATCACTTGCACCCTGGTTTATGATTTAACTCACTCTGCCTAAGCCAACACAGAGCTCTGCTCATGTCCTGCAATTCATTGTGCATTTAGCAGGCAAAGTTGGTTCTTCCACTTTATAAATGTGGAAGGAACACACAAACCAGACCTGGACTTCTAAAGGAAGAGGCTGTCAGCTCCTGCACTGCCTCGCTGGCATTTTTAAGGTGTATTATTTACATGCTGGAAAGGAGCCAACCAAAACCTCTCTTAAGAAATTTCTCCCTTACTTGCAGAACAAAGTCTACTGCTTTGTGAAAATGAATAATTAAATTCTGAGGTTTGGGCATCTTCATTTATTGCTGAGATCTTGGCATCATCACTTTTCCATATTTGGGGAAAATGAGAATAAAAGTCAATGTTAAATGATGTACAAAACTAAGATTAGTCTGTTTACCCCAGACTAACTCTTTGGATAAAGGAAAACTATTTTCATACTTTGCATAAAATATGCATGAAATATGAAGTAGATATTTTCCAATCTTGATATATTTTTTATAAACCCTTCTCTCTTTTTTATGCCCAACACGATTAGCACTTCAAGAATGTTGTGAGTTTGCTCTTAACTACCAATAAAACCAGTTTGATTTACCAGTGACATTAACCAGGTTAAGTGCCAGGATTCAAGTGGATTGGAAGAAAAGCTGTTTGGATCACTAGAACATGACTTCTGCTAGTCTGAGGGATCCTAAAATGGTGTGACAATGAGTGTGTTCATTGGGCGTACATGCGTTGCTGAAAGGCGTTCCAGCATCTCTGTGGGAAAATTCCAGAACAGAAAATTAAAAGGGGAAAGAAAAAAAAAAATCCCAAAGTAGCAATTTATTTAACAAATTTTTTACCAAAAAAGAAAGACCTGAGTATGGAGTCCATCATGTTTCTGTTTGTCATCTTTGGGGGTATAAATCTTTCTAAACACTGCTGATGTTTTACTGCCAGGCACTCCAAGTCCTGCTGCTCTGGGGACATTTGGGACACAGCACAACCCCAGGCTGCAGGATGGAGAGTTTCAGCTTGGTTCCCATTAGGGCAGGCAATAAAAACACCTCACACAACTCAGCTGAAATCCTACGTGGCTTTGGGATTCTGTCACCTTGGACCATTAAAGGTGGAGACCGAACAAGTATTAATGGCAAAGCCCTACTCAAAAAAAATCAGTGTATCCTTTGTGCAGAGCAGATTCCCAGTGAGTTACTGCAGGGCTGGGGTACAGGGAAGGTGCCGAGGCAGTGAACACCCACCTCCAATAAAACTCAATATGTCAATGACTGAAAAATAAATCAAATTACTTGGCAAATAAAAATGTGATTCTGTGAGTGCAAGGAAGCTGGCATTTTCCTGGTTATCTTCTCCAAGACAGGAAGAAGAGACATAAATATATATGGCATCAGAAACGGCAGCAGAAATGTCTCTTTATCCTTCCCAGTACAAATTAAGTGTAGGAAAACTACTCCTCCACAAGGTCCCTGTCACTGGAGTGATGCCCCAAGCACAGCTAAGTTCAGAGACACCAAACAAAGTCAGCTCTTACAAAATAAAATGTAACACACGTTGGTTCAGGTACTGACACTGCAGGACAACACTTAAATCTGAACATACTTCTGTATTTTGGTTTAGCTGCCTGTTCTAAGTGCACCAAATGCTTCACTTTGAGCTTCCACCCAGACATCTCAGGATCCTTCACACACAGGGCACCAGGTTCACAGAATCCTGGGTATTGGTTCAGGACACAGCAGGCAAAAGATTTCTTCCATGAGTTTTGGCCTCAGCTTAACCCTGTCCAGTTCCTATTCTTGAATCCTAGAGGTGCCTCAAATCCCTTTCACTCAAAAATTATTTTGGGCCAATAAAGAAACAACAAAGCACATCAGACTCAGGAAGTTCTCTGCAGGTTTTTATGTCTCACTCTATTCAGCAGAAGCTTTTAGGGTCAACCTTCCTGCAGCTGTTTTGAGGCTGAGAAACAGCACCTTACAGCCTTTTCTTCCCTGTTTTTCTCCTTAAGAAGAGATTTGCTGCTTTTCAAACTCCTTCCCCAACCGAAGCAGCCCCTGGGGCCGAGGCTGCTCCCAGGGAAGGGCAGCCCCGAGGTTTCCCGGGTCCTGCCGGGCCGTGGTTGTCACTTTGTTCCTGCTGCCAGCCCCGTCCCCCTGCAGCCCTAGCAGGAACCAAAGGCTCAGCTGCCAGCACGGACACCAGCACCCCCTGAGCTCTCAGCACTCCCCGTTTAAAGCTCACCGTGACCACAGAAACTTCCAGAAGAATTTTGTTGCTATTTGCAGCTGCACACTTCTCACCCTGGCTCAGACTTGGCAAACCATTGAATTCAGGGAACAACTGCAGGGGCACAGTCCTGCCCTGCAGCTGGGGAAGGGCCAAACCCACGGCACAGCTGCTGCAAGCTCAAGGGATAACTAAGAGACAGTTAATGGGATTTCTTACTCATCTCCAACCTCGATAGAAATATATTATTTTTTACCGGCAATTAAAAACCTGCGCTGTTTTTTTTCCCAAGGTAAGAAAGTTTCATTATGCTCATTTTGCACATTTAGACATGACAGGAAGCTCAACTTTTTTCCAGGAAAATGCTACAATAGACACATCTTTTCTGCTCTCAATCACTGCCATTCTAGAGCACTTTTAAGCCAGTTCACATTTAATATGAAAGCAGTAATAGACTTTGGTATGTTAGAACTTAATTCTAGAACTCTGATTTTTGAAGCTTACTGAATGCACAGCTGGGGATACCAAAAAGTGGAAGAAAATAGGAATATTTCTAGGATTAAAGCTCAAGTTCTAAAATACTGAAAGGACTGAAGGAAACAATCTGCATGAAAACTCAAATATTTGTTTCTGTGATACAGCCACTAAGTGAACATGCACCACTGAAAGACATTGGGTCCATTTCTCTCAAGGGAATGCATTTTACACTAAAAATGTAGAATAAACCCACAGAGCATCAAAAGGATCATGGGAGACAGACAACGAGGTTTTGAAAAAAAAATGATGACAACACATAACATCCACAATGTACACACACACCCTGGAAGGTTTATATATGCTCTATATATATTTCAAAGTACACACAAGCTGCCCATGTGGCAGGTTGAGAAAATAGGAATACATCTTGGGAAGGTCATGAAGGAAAAAACCACAGAGGAAAACGAGAGTTATTTACATTCAATAATTCAGTAGCCTTTAACACCTCTATATACAAACAGGCTCTATTTATGTACAGACTGCACTGGGAGCCAAGTGAAGTTATTCCAAACACAAAAGAAAAATACAAAACCCCTTGATAATTCACTTGAACAAGCGTTTACAGGTTGCAGAGATTTCTCCATTTACAAAGAAAATACTACACATGGAACAGAGAACTTGCATCTTTGGGGAACTTTCAGTCCTTACAAGATGAGTGTGCTCCCAATGAACCACACAGCCACTGGAAAAAGTGGAATACTTGCAGTGCAAGGAGGTTTTGAGGGGGTTATAATTGCATTTGTCATGCCAGACATATCTTAATTATGAAACTAGTTAACAAGTCATAATTGAGTTGCTGTCAAGGGAGTTGGAAAAGAGAACCCAAAATTTGGGTTTTCAGTTCCCTAAGCAACTCAAGTATGTACCTTCCCCTTCTGCAGCACAATTCCAAAATCCACACAGTACAGAAGTTGCTGCCATTTTCCACGTGGCATTGCCCCTGTTACAGAACCCTCTGTCCTTTATCGGCTTTATACCAATTTCAGATGTACACAGCATTTTGTATTTCATTTTGTACAAAGCAGATCAATACCCCACAAGCAGGAAAATACAGACACCACCCTTGACTGGCCTGGTGATTTATGATGCAATAATTGGTCTTGTTTTCCTCCCCAGGAAGATGTTTGTCTCACAGGCAGTGCTGCAAAGGGACACGAGTCACTGTTCTTACCCCATCCAGGGCAATTTACTTTCCCTTTCTCCCCAAGCTTTATCAGCAGCTCATGCAGGGAACAAATGCCAAAATCCACACCCCAAGCACCGAGTAGGAATTTTCAAGAGAGAAAATATTGCTGTGGCTTGAAAGCTGTTTTCTTTTTTTTGATGTTAACTTTCAAGATGTTACAACAGTCCAGAGCTGTGGCTGCAGCTGTGTTAGTAAGTGGATGGCAAAGCCAAGGCAGTGATGGTGCAAGGAGCAGGCAAAGAAGAGCAAGTAGAGGAATGGATTTCTGGAACAGGAACAGTTCTTATGGATCTTGGAAGTACTGTCAGCTTTGTTCCCCTCCAGGGGACACAAGTCCATGGGAAGTTCAAAAGGTTGAAGCAAAATAGTGCTGTTTGCTCATCAATACAGGGAATATCATATTTGCTCATCCCAACAATCAAAGTGAGCACACCAGGCTGAGAAGAGCACTTAGGAACCAAGTGTATTTAAATCATTATTAAAAAAAAATTTAAAATCATTAATTGTGAGTCTACCACTCTCAGAACTATTTTACTGAGGAACAAGACCTAAAACGTTATGTCACCATCTCAGATGGCAGAAGTTTCTACAGCAAGTAACAATTAAGCAGCAGCCACACACAGCCTGTCGTTACTGGCAGTTTGGTTTGCTGTCTGCTGCAGTAGTAATCTGTCAACACACTCCTCAAAATCCCAGCCCTGCTCCTGGAATGGGTGCCAAATACATCCCCTGGTGGGTACAGAACACAGGAACAGCCTCCCCCACACCCTGTGCTCTAGAGTTTGCCAGGGCATCATCAGCTCCCAGTCTATGACAGTGCTCAGCTCTCCTCCCCTGCTCCCAGCAGACTGAAGATCCCCCAGCACTGAGCACCTGCATCCCAGGTATTTACAGAGGTGCAGCAGGGCAGGGGGAGCAGGGGATTTATTCCAGATCTCCATTTCCAGCTGTCCCAAGCATGAGCAGGGGATTCATCCCTCCTGACCACTTCAGGCTGGGGCTGAGGGAATTGGGCAAACTTCCTTCCCTGTCAAGTCTCCCTTCCCTCCTTCTCTTGGTGACCACACCAAGCTACTGGCACAGGGAGCATTAACTGAGCCTCAGGAGCAATAATTCCATAAGGGAATCCCCTTCTTCTGCCCCACTCTTTCTGACCCTTGAGTGGCTCACCAAGTGCTTCAGAGGTGCCACACCTGCAGCCATCCTGCTCTGGAACTGAGCCTTCCTTAAAACACACACGGAGCTTTAGGCAGAGTTTAGCCCTTGCCTCATGAGCGAGTTCAGCCGAGAGATTTGGGCTGCAAGACAGAAGCCTGGTTAAAGCAGCCTGGAACATGCCAAGTCCTGTCGAATTCCAATTGTGCAGACTTGTTAGTTTTTTTTGGAATATGGTGATTGCCTAAACAAGACTCCACTTCTTGTTAGTACAATAACTTTTATTTGACATCTACAAGATCATTATCTTGTAGTTTTTTGGACAGGTTTATACAATCTCAATTTTTCAATAGTGCAACCTGTGCAAGCAAGAAATGACAAACATTGTCCTTCACTTTCTTATAAACATCTACTATTATAGGCAAAACAAAACTTACCCATATTATAGATAAGTGACTATTCACATTTGTACATTACAATTTCTTTTAAACAGCTCCAGATAAACTCTACAATGTCTTACAACATATTAAACATAACAGAAACAGCACATACAGCGGAACCCTCAAGTGTTTCCCATTCTCTAATTTACAGCTCAAGTAAGGTTTCATCTTAAAAGTGACAAATTAAATTATGTTAATGAAGTAAAAAATATAAGATTGTATGCGAGATGGAAGTGAATTTGCACTTAAGTTTCCATAACCACCTCAGATTAAGGAAATGCTTCAATTTAAGGAAAACAGGCATCCAGCCATCTTTGCAGTACACATTAGGAATACCATTAATACATTAAAAATGAACTAATTTTAATTTAAGATGTTTATCACAAAAAGAACATGTTGTAGACTCAAATATATAACTCCCAGGAGAGAACCAGAAAAAATGCAACACCTGGGTATAAACACTATAAAAATGCAATAACCAATGCTGTACAACTAAGATTGTGTTTCTCTCTGAATTCCTGTCTCGTGTGTTTATGCTGTCCATGCCCGTTTCCAAAGACATGCACTGTCAAACAGAAACTGGGAAGGAACCTGAATGCATGATGTGCAACCTCTAGGTTTCATGCTTTTATAAACTCAAATTGAAGAGAAAAACCCAATATATATTTTCTATATATATACTCAATACATGCATTCGAGATCTCCCACAGCAATGGCATCGATGCACTGCGTTAAACCCTGAGCACTGTATGACAAGATAAAAATAAAGCCTGCTTGGGGATTTTCAAGCATTTTCAAACAAATTGTGGTTTGTAGCTTAAAAGGCCAAAAGTAAAAGCAAACAGGAAGCACTACAGAGAGCATAAGGAAAGACAGATGCACCACCATAAACAACTGCTGGCTTTCAGTTCTACCAACCTTTTTAGATCTCTTTATTCCCAAAGTATTTGAGACACAACTGAACTGAAAAAGTTATATTTCTTTGGAATCTGTCCCTGATTTTTATGCAAGTGATATGCTTTTACAGCCTTTTCCTCAAACACCAAAGTCAACACCTGTGGCTTGTCCTCTTATGCGTTGTTGAGGTTGGTGATGCTCTGGGGGTGGTGCTGCTGCCAGATCTGCTGCTGCTGCACTGCGAGCTGCTGCGACTGGTCGGACGTCGACAGGAGGTTCACGAGGGGCGACACACAATTTGCAGGAATGATCAAACCTGAGAACAGCAACACATCAATGGTTTCATAAAAACACCATCAGCTGTGTTCATTAAGAGCTCAGGCTGAAGATTGCACCCTTTAGTTTATGCAACATTCAATAATGACTGTTCTGATGTCAAGTCAAATCAGCACAGCCACAAGTCCTGCTCCTCAGTCCTTCACATCCTTTAGGTTGTGAAGCAAGAGACAGAAGTTCTCATTTTGCCTGACAACATTTACTCTTATGTTACCTGCTGTCATGAGAAGTCAGCTATTTTTTGCTTTTCCAGTCTCACAAAAGTTGCATCACCATGGAAGTTTAAACATGGAAAAACCTACTTCCAACATCCTAGAAAACTGGTACTAGAGGAGGAGCTGCCATGATATTGGCACATCCACAGGAAGTCCAGATTTAACAAAACATTTGGAGAGTTTGGTTTCTGAGATCTCTGTTTTGAGGGCTTCACTATGAAGTTTAGTGAAGAGAAATTCTCGAAGTTTATGACTTCTGAAGTCCTACACATTTTCAGTAGCTCAAAAACCACGAAAACAATTACTTCAAAGGCCTACTGTTAATTGCCAA
Source organism: Serinus canaria (assembly GCF_022539315.1). Lineage (NCBI taxonomy): Eukaryota > Metazoa > Chordata > Aves > Passeriformes > Fringillidae > Serinus > Serinus canaria. The sequence continues at coordinate 11,724,596 of NC_066329.1, forward strand.
AAGTGGGGGGAAAAGTGGAGCCATTATGATGTCAGAGAACCTTGGCTGGAGCAGGCTGTGCATGACATTTTATCTGCAGTAAATCCAAAGAACTGAGATTAAGTGCTCCAAAGCCTGGCTGAAAAGAAACCCTCAATATATTGCATTGTAGATGGTAAAGCTGCACTTCTGCCCCTCCACAGCAGACAGGCCTGTTCTCTTTTAAACACCTTTATCCAAACTCAGCCACGTGGCTGCCACCAGAGAGCCACTGAGCAGACAGAGTCACCCCCTGCTCAGAGGGGCAGCAGAGGAGCAGCCCATGCACCCACCTACGATCCTCTGCCCATCCTCTGTCCTCAGGCGGACGATTTGCATTTTGACGTTGGTGCCACTGACGGAGGCCAGCACTCCTTCCACCTTTGTCCACACGCTCAGCACGGAGCCACACAGCACGTAGTAGGTCCTGCAGCGCAGCCCCACCTCACAGACCAGCCCCAGGCCTGCCTTCTTGCAATTGCCTCTCCTGCAGGCAGACAGAAAAGCTTTCAAAACCATTCTGTAACTAATTTCATTAAAAATCAGACTTGTGGTTATTGAACGTGCATTCAGAGTCAAGGAAGGGCTGCACACACACTAAGGGAAGGACACTGTGAGCACAGGCAATGGTAAAGCTTTGGGAAGGGTTGGCCTAGTTAAGCACCATCTACAAAATGCACAGACAGAGCTTGGAGTCAAAGATACCATCACTGAGGTCACCTGAGAGCTGGAGTATGTTACAGGACACTGGCATTTGATCAGGGTGCTTCAGAAGCTCCAATATTATTAATCTGAAACTTCTATCAGCTATGCAGTTCCTCAGGAATTCAGCCACACAGGAGGCAGCAGAGGAATAGCTGTTTCTGACATCCATCTCATCTCTGAACATTCCCCCAATAACATTTGAACTATCAGACTACAATAACAGAACAGATGAAGACACTTCAGGCACAAGCTACTCCTGAGTCACTCTGAGTGTAATTTACACATTAACACTCATCTCATGTATTGGGACTTCAGGGCATGTGCAAAGCTCAATCTTTTCTCACAGGCTGGGTCATTTGACTGGTCATGGGGGAATTTCCCTCACACAAGAAGCACAAGACTTTACAAGAGGAACAGAAGAAGAGCAGTGATAAACCAGTCCAAAGTGAAATGGCAGTTAAAGTACAAACACTGACCAGTAGGCGTGGGTGCAGGTGTCTGCAGAGGAGTTGTACTGCTCCAGCCAGTGTGGCAGAGCATCCTCAGAAGGTACCTGGAAGAGTCATCCAGAGTGGGAATGAAGTAAAACACATCAAAATTTACACAGAATAAAAATAATTTGGTTTTTATCGTGAGAAAGGAGGGAGCACCAGCATCAGGATGGTGTACAGAAGAAGAGCATCCTACATGATAATAATTTCAAATTATCCATCCCAAAGGATGAGCAAAATGCTTAAACACAGCAGAACCTCAGAGCTTTTTCAATAATCCACCTGATGAGAGTTTCCCTAAGTTATTGCAAATTCAACACTTGCTAGACCCTAAGGAACCTCATCTTTTATTACCACACCACAGATAATTTATATTCAGAAAGAAATTCAGAAATGGATATAGGAATGCCAAAATCATGTAGACCTGCTTAAAAAGACCCAAATAAAAGGTCTGTTCTGGGAAAAGTCTATTTTATTTTATACATAAATACAAAAAATAAAGCCCTTATAATTATTTTCAAACTTTTCTAAGTTAAAAAACAAGCATAACTTCAATGGTTACCTTCTTATATTTCTTTTTCAGGTCTGCACATGTTTCTAGTTTGAGTTGTTTCCCAGTATTTGGTCTGTATATCAAAAAAAGCTTCTTTTTAGGATTCACTTCTTTTACTAGAATTGCTGTTTTCTTGTTATTTCTTATCTGGAAAAAAAAAAGACAAACCAAAAGCTTTCTGAATTAACACATGATGAAACCATATTGTGTTCTTTAGAGTAATAAGAGTGTGTAATAGTACAATCAAGGACAGTAATACACCTCTAGAACACAGTAATCCACATTAACCTCACAGTGAAACCACAATTTCCTGGTGGAGGTTTAAGTAAGAGCTATTAATTTGGACTCATACGCCTATCAGAAAATATCCTGAGGAGATAATAGGAAGAATTTTATACTCAGTGTTATAAAAACCTTAAAATTAAAATTAAGGTAAGACAATGTATTTTGCAGAACTGAACAACTAAGTTTTTCAGTTTAGACCCCAAAACCTCTGAACATAATCCAAGAGACAGAAGAATCTTACCTGTAGTGATAAATAAAATCCATCATCTGGACCTGTTTGTTCTGCCCAGATCTTTGTTGCTTCATCCCAAGACATTCCTCTCTCCACACTGATCTACAAGAGAGCAGTGCAAGGGTATTTGAGTGAGAACAACTTTAAAATACTTACACAGGTGGGGACTGAACACATTCCTACAAAGATGATGAAGGATTAACTTACTGTGTACAGCTCTACATGTCCAGAGGTAGAATATCCAGGAGTTAAAAACTTCTTAACATCTGCCTTCCTCACTTTCTCATCCCCAGAGCCCAAATCTGAAAAGGAAAACAGTTGTATTCTGTTGCTCTGTTCTCACTGAAGTTCAAGAGCACTCTGAAATTATTAACTCACCTAAGATGCCCATGTCATATCTTCCATTCTTCTTAGCATTTTGAATAACTGCATTTAACGTGTCAGAGAAGTACTGGAACAAAGCATTCTGCTGATGGACTTCCATGCCAAGAATTCGATTCAGAAATTTCCCTATGTTGTTGTAATCTTAAAGAGTAAGAAATACACGTATAAGGTCAAAGATTAAGTTTGATAACTACAAGCCCTCAATCAGTATTCAAAGACTCTTACAAACACTATTTAAATACATTCTTTCAGAAATGCAGAAAACATTAAGTTCTCCAAAAAAGGTCACTTTTTAGATAGTTACAAGTTCAGTTCTGCTGCTGGGAATGCACTGTTGTGACATAAGATGTTCCCAGGGACATTCTACAGATACACTGAACACCCAAGTACCTTTATCAAGGGTCAGTATTCCAGATCTGTCTTCTACATTTATCAAGCCTACACCAATCAATCCTTGACGAACATCTAGGAAAGAGAAAGAAGTTCAATCATATCTGCTTTGCCACCTAAAAATAACCCAGTGAAGTAACAGCTTGTTGAGCCATAGGATCCGATTCCAAAGCCTCTGACACCCCTCACTTCCCATTATTGCAGCTTCTACCTAATGCATCAATAAGCAAGACACAGCTTTGCCTTCTGCAGGAAGCCCAGGCAGGAGAAAGCACCAATGGCACCATGCACGAGAACAGTTCCAACAGGCAATGGGAAAATGAAGATAAAATTCTGTTTATAATACACTGGCCAGGCAGATACAGAACATTCCTCACACTGAGAGTTCACAGATCTGGTTTCAAGTGTGAACTTCAACATTCAAGCAACGTGCACAGACTCTCACTGGGCGTTTACTCCCATCTGTCTCAGCTGATCATTTTAAACTGTAATAATGTTTTGCAGCTCTAACAGAATTTCCATTTTCTGTGTAGTGGAGAAGGATCAAACGGCAGCTGTCACAGCCTTACCTTTGAAGAAGTCTCCAGGAAAATCAGGAGGAGGTGAGACCATTGGGGAGTCCAAGTTCACAATGGATTTCATAACAATCTCTAGAGCATTTCTGCCATACTGTGTAAGAAAGAAAGTTGTTCTGTCAATGCCAACTAGTGTTTGTACAACACCTGTTAAACCATGCATGCCTGGAGTTATTTATAGTTCACAATTAAAAGCTTTTCTGTGCAATAGTGAAAGGAATTGTTTATCACCTTTATGTAGTGTAGTTTATAACTGAAAACAGCCCAGTCTTAATTTTTAATTAGAACTGCCAAATTAATCTTTCGTTATGGCAAAGGACACACATCATTTACTTAAGACTTTGATTGTTTGCAAGAGCAGAAAAGTGATTTACACACGCGTGTTCCACATGGCTTCACAAAAAGAATGATGGGTTATAGAAAGAGGCCTTCCATCAGCAAGAGATAAAGGTAAGGGATGGAGAGGAACCTTCAACAGGTCAGCTGTGGAATAAGGACCACAGCATGAGTTCTCCAACAGAAACAGAATTGTCACCTTATTGTCAAAATTGAATCTGCTGAGGTCTCGAGTTTCTGTGGCCCGTCTGTCCCCGTGGGTGAGGGCTCCCTGTTAAGACACATCATTGTCATTAGATACAATTTCTAAGAAAAAGAAATCTAAGTTGTATTTTCTCAAAGGAAGGATAAGACCTCTTGAAACATCTTACCAAACTCTCCAGTCTTTTTGCAACTATAGATGCAAATCTTTGCTCTCCTGCCAGTTCAGAAATGAGGAACACATACTCTGGAGCAGTCACTTGGTTGGATCTATGAGTTCTTCCTGGATAATTAAGTAGAAGCATGTAAATTACATAAATTCTATTTCACTGAATAGTTTTTTATTAAAATACGAATGGTGAAGAGCAAGGAAAAAAGGTAAAACTTAATCCTGCTTAAAATTAGTTTCTGCTGTAATACAGCAAATAGAAGGTAGCACAGAGACACTCTAAAAGTTGTGGCAACTTCTGTAAAGACACTTCATAGGTGAATGTAACTCCAAAGCTGCAGCCTAGGCTTGTTTGTGAGGTCTCTTTCAAAACTTTCAAGACAATTAGCTACAACCACAGATAAAGTTGATTCTGTTCATGGGTACAAGGAGGGGTCCTTGGAAGATGCCTACTCCATCAGATTTTCCACGTTAGCAGTAAGTTCAGTTATTATTCCTGATCTGCTGCACAGGACACAGTGAGTGATTTACCAAACTGCTGGATTGCTCTGTCCGCGCTCCACGGCAGCTCCAGGGTCATGTGAACCCTCCGCCTCTGGTTCTTGGCCCTGCGGTCTGCTTGCAGTGAGATACCAGAGCTGGCAGCCTCTGAGATGATGGCAATGTTCTATGATTGAGAAAAGAGCTCTTAGTTAGCAATAAATCCAAGATCAAGCTTCAGTTTCCAAAAAAAAAAAAAAAAATTTCTAGTTTTACAACTATTACCAAACATGGGTCTGGAATGGTTTCACTGTTACTGACAAGGCAGAGGGAGGGCAGCAAAGGTGTGGCTTTCTGTATCAGAGTCAGAAATGCTAATGAACTTTTCTGAGTGAAAGGAGGGGGTTTTGCTTTACTTTTCAACAACAACTCTCTGTGCAAACAAAGACTTGCCATCCCAGAGGGCCGGTCTCCCTGACACTGGCCTGTACTCTGAAGGAAAAGGGGAGGGACACAGGCTCGCTCCAATAGCAACCACCAGAAAAGACAAAATGTTGCTGCTAATGCTGTACAGGGAAGAGGATCCAGCCATTCCAGTGCCTGAATGCATTGCCTTGAAAGAATGTAAATGTTTGGACTGTGCACAAATCACTTACAGGAACCCGAGTTTTTACCCTCAAGTGTCACAAGGGACCACACAAGTTCCATGCACAGTGACATTTACTCCATTTGCCCTCTTGTGGCAGCACAGCCCAAGTGAACCACTGGGAAGGGCTTTCTCCCCCAGCTTATTTTATCAGATGCAATTCTACCATTATTCAGGTCAGGATTTTCCTTCAGAGTGCAACATTAAGGGCAGAAGTCACCACTCCTCCCAGTGTGACTTCTCAATCCTTGATAAGGTTTAATAGGCCCCACCTTTACCCTTCACCCCTCACTGTAAGTTTTCATACAGTGGTCTTCCCCATTTCCCAATTTAATTATTTCCTCCTGGAAGGGGAGGTGCACAGTGACCCAGATCAATGAATCAAAGATATGAATCACAAATCTACATGTAAAACACATATTGTTTTATAAAACCAGCTTAAAGGTGCCAGCTTTCAATTTGGCACATGGGTACAACTCAAGCACAGGCCACAGAGGTCACCCAAACTACAGCCTGACCTTTAAACACACTGATTTCAAAAACAAACCAGCAGAGTGCTTCTTAACTAGTACTTACACTACCTGCCAGTCACTGACAAATAGCTTAGAGTTACTATGGCATCTGCCACATTTGTCTAGAGTCTCTCTCTTCAAAGATTACCTTATCTCCATCCATGAACCTCTGCTTTTCTGTGATGTTCAGGATTTCAACGGGCACATCGAGTTCAGACCTTGACTCGTAGGAGATGCTGCCATCATCGTTGCTCACCACTCTGCCCTTGCGGCCGGTCATCTTCGGAGGGGAGGGAACACAAGCTCAGGGGGCAACACCAAAACCAGCCCAGCACCAAAAGCTCCAAGCAGCATTCTTTATCCATGCACCCACATTAAAATGCTCAGTAATTTACTCTGAGTGCAAAACTACTATTATCTGCCATGTGGAATATGACAGAGCAAATCTATGTAGAAATGATGATGCATTATGCCACTGTTCATAAGGGATTTACCAGCAGCACTAAGAAATTAAGCTGAACAGACTGCTTAGGCTGCCACTGATTTTAACAGGGTCTTTTAAATCACACTGATACTGCTACTTGATAAAAACAGGTAGCTTAAAAACATTTTTCTGAAGTTATTGAGAGATTAATTAATCAGGCTTTTCATCAACACATAAAGGTTCTTGATCTCCACTGCCTTGGAGGATGAGCTAAAGCTCCTGTCTGTTTAACACACACCAGCAGCAAATTGATTATAGCCAGTCAGAGAAACAGATCACAGTAAAACAAAAGAGAAACTGGTGTGATTTATCCAACCAGAAGCTATCAAATCTCAGAAATAATGTGTCCACCCACTCAGAGCTCACCCTGTATTCTATCACAATATTCAAATTTCTATTGAGAGGCATCAGCAGAGTAACCTCTGCTCTCATTCCTGAGATCACTGTCTAAAACTGATAAACAACCTCTTTAAAAACATACTTTTCTTCTTAATATGTGATCACCAGCCTACCTCTGCAACATTTTCAGGACCACCCAGTTCATCTATAAGCTCATCCAGTGTATTAGGTGGAAGATCTTCAGCCAGCTTTTCCAGTTTATCCAGCAGTTCTTTTTTCATTTGTTGGGCCCTTTCAACAGCATCCTGACTTGTTACAAAGCTGCTGTTTGTGTTACTGTTTGCTGAAAGTTAAGAAAGACTCTTTGAGATTTAGAATTTTATTGCCTAACTGCTAGGAAATGAATCAACATCAAAGAAAGCTGCTCTTACCAGACGTGTTGGTACTAGAAGTGGTGGTTCCAACAGTGGAAGTGAAGCAGCTGGGTCGTTTGGATCCCAGACCAGAGGCTAGTAAGGCACTTTGAATAGAATCTGGGTCTATGCTCTTCTTCTTTTTCTTTTCTTTATTTTTTTTATGCTCTTTTCTAATCAACCAGGGATCTGAAGTTAAATAAAAGTGTCAAACATTTATTAAGCAGCCATCCATCCCTTTGAAATACATTCTCACTGCATAAAGTGACTTACAAAAGTCTGAACTCTAGTGTACAAAAATCTAATTGAAATTTCACATTCTACTAATTGCAGTCTCCCTGGAACTAAACTGCCTGCTTAGTAAACATTCATCTGTGGCTCGCTGAAATGTTTGGGAAGACCTTCTGCTTACTCTCTGCAAATACAGCTACTTTCTTGATGAAACTTAAGAGTGTCTTACCATCTTCATCATCTTCACTGGATTCATCTCTGAAGGGGTTGAAGTCATCATCGTCTCCAGAACTCAGAAATTTGGAGCTCTCATTGTCACTTTCTTCATTGTCTGAAGCATCAGACTCACTTTCACTCTCATCAGAGCTGCTCCCTGCAAGGCCACCTGTTTTGCGGGCTTTTTTGGCTTCTCTGCTTATTTCTTCACCTAATTCCATCATCCCACAAGAAAGAGAAGTTAGTTTAACTTTGTAGTCTACACACTTTGAGGTCTGTTTTACCATACAAACTAGAAAAATATTCAACTTTTGAAAACACAACTTTTAAAAAGAATCTAGGCTTTAAGCAAGATCTCTCTCCCAAGGTTTTAAGATAATCAGTTTGGGAAGGGGGTGGTATTAGGCTTCTCTTCATTGAGCCTCAAGATAAAAAAAGTTGCCTGAGTGACTACATCAGGAAGTGATCTGACAGAGACAAGGTATTTTGGGATATGGTTCCATAGCAGATCAACCCAATTTTGAGCAAAATTAACTGAAATTTACAGGCTATATTGCTTATCAGCAATTTAACATCTATTAATGGCAACTTCTAACAACAGCCTTAAGAGATCTACAATACATTCCCTTTCAAGGATGACTGTAGAGCTTTTTCCCCACACAAAGTTCACTCTTAGGCAGCTCTGAAGTTGCCAATTTCACTGTGGCATTGGTGTAGGAACTCCAGAATTACCTTTTCGTTTCTTTACTTTGTTCTCCTTGCAAGGGCTGTCTCGGGGTGAATTGTTATTACTTTGAGCAGTCAGGTCAATTCCCAACAAGCTGAACAGCTTCTTCCTGTCAGGAGCTGGAAAGTGCTTCTCAATAAGAGACTGGAATACTCCTCTGTTTAAGAAAAAAGGGTTGCTCAGTGGAATTTACATTTATTTAAAGTACAAACCTGTAACAGTGAACAGCTTGCTTGACTTCTCTGAAGAATGACTCCTTGTGAGTGCAGTTGGGCACTCTCTGTATTATCACCCACATTACTGTACTTGCCACTTTCTTAAAAGTAGGACACATGTCTTTTACAGCATTGTTACAACTTGTTAAATTTGTTTTTGGTAACAAGTGGCATTGCTACTGCCATTTTTTAATTGCTCAATTTAAGTAAAAGATTAAGTTAATAAATTAAGATTTTCAGCAAGGCAGCCTTGGGATTGGCTCTGGTCCCTCTGATCAAAGACGAAGTCATGGTCTGTCACTTGCTCTGGTATAAATGCAGCACACACTTGGCAGGTCTCCCCACCCTCCCAGTTTGAGAACAGTACAAGCTGTTCACACCTGAAAACATCAGTTTGGAATGCCAGGAGAACCAGGAGACTATCACTGCCTCACCTGAGCAGTGCTGCCAGATTTTAGGTACAAGCAGTTTCAGTAAAGAACATCACTACTAAAGGATTCCCAAGCTTCTGTGCACTGGTACACATGTGACACACAGAAGGACAAATGACTACACACACACTATGCTGGATGAAGGTCAGTTTTGTAAAGAACAGTTTTAAAATTCAGTCTTACTTTGCTGTAGAAACAAAGTCATTCAATTCCCCACCACCTTCCTCCAAAGCTTCCAATGTTCTTGCTTCTCCTGTCGACTGCAGGCCAATGACAACGCACTGAAGGACAAATGAATACCAGACAGTGTCACTATGACTGAGCTGTAAGTTTATTTTGCCTGAATTTCTGCTCATTAGATACCATGAAGTACAAAAGCATGCTCCTACTATGGCTGAAAACATTTGTATTATATATATAAATTTAATCTAATAGCTTTACATTTAAGACAAATGTTTAAAAATCAGTCTTGATCAACTTACTTTGCCATTCTTGATTTCTTCCCGAGCCAGCTGCACCACTCTCTTCACCTTTGAGGCTATGCAAAGGTACTTGAAAAACCTCTGGTGAGCTGACCAGAACTGACCCCACATGGATTTCTTCATGCGCTGCTCTGCATCGATGAGATCGGCCGCTTGCTGAAACCTCTCTCGAGCACTGACCCACTAAACAAGAAAAGGAGCATTCAAATTTCCACCAACTCCAACCTCTCAGAACTCAGAGAAAGCAAATTTAAAACTGGGTTCTTACCAGTTTCACAGACTTATTGTACATTTTAACATATTCCTGTGAGAGCAGAACTTCGTCGATTTTGAAAGTTACACCTGAAAAACTCAACTGTCTGGCTATGTACATTCCTCTCAGCTTCATATCCATAGCAACTATTTCCATGGCACCAACACCTCTAAAATAAAGGAACAATTTAAGTCCACGTTAGAATTTTCAAAAGCAAGGATTTGTTAAAAAAAGGCCTCAAAACACAACCTCAAGAACTTTAGAAAAAAACAGCTTATAAATGTGAAGGAATGTTTTCAAAATATTTTGAAATTTAGTCTTAACATTTACAAAGCAGAGATAAAATTTTATGTAAAGTGTATCCCAAGAGGTAAAACTCAGTTACTTTTTTCCCAAATGACCTAGGATGAATTAGGTGAAAGTAACTTATAAATTTGAACTGGATAACAAAGTTGGTCCAAATATCAGCAAATTCTTGCATTCTCATTTTATAAACTGCTAATGATTTTAAATAATACAAACCATTTTAGGTTATTCAGATTTATGCTGATATGAAAATTATTTAATTACTAAGTAACCTCATTTCTCTTCAACAGCAACACACCTTGAGAGCACAGAAGTCACCTACAAAACAGCTGACTGCTACTCACAGGCTTGGGGCTCCAACTTCATTATTGCTTATTTGATATGCACCCAGTAATGAAGAGAAGCTACACTTGCACAGTCCAGGAAAACCACACATCATGTAGATGGTAAACAAGATGTATCCTAAACCCTATTGTGGCATTCTGAAGTGTTCAAAATTCTTTTTGAGTAGGCAAAGCAAGATGCTCACCCACCACAGAATGCGGCAGCAGCCTTTTCCTCCTGACCTCTTGCATTCAGTATTATTAGTATGTTCTGAAACACCAAGTACCTTGTAACAGCACAAAGAATTTCCCTGAACTGGGTTCTTATGCCAATAAGCACAAGATTTCCTCCTGTTAAATTGCCTACGATGAATGCATAAACATTAGAGGCCTTCTACAAATAGGGAGCCATTAACTACACTGAGCATACTCGCTACAATACAGGGTGTTTTCATGGGGAGCAGCAAAGTATTTTGCTTTCCTAACACCCACATTTTCGAGAGGCCTCTTTTCCCAGAAAGCTTTTAAAGCTCTCAAAATTTTCTGTGAACAAAGGAAATATCTTATTTTTCACCACTTACGGTAAATAACATTTCTGCTACATTTAGAAGCCAGGGTTCTTATTGTGACAGGACATGCTTGTAAAGGACTACAGAATGAAGACAAGAACTGGGAGTACAGTCAGCCACAACCCTGTGCATTCTGCTGTAGGTCTTTGAAACTTTACCTTCTTTCAACAGCCTGAATAAAATCACTGAATTCCCTAAATGGAGTTCCTTCACCCCATATTCCAAGACGGTTCATATATGCCATGTTTCTTGGCTCAGATGCACCTAAAAAGAGAAACATAAATCTGTACCAGTGCCAGCAAAACCATCCAGAAACATTTAATCCAAACCCAGCAGTACATACCTGTGGCACTGGCATAAACAACCCTGGCTTTTGGAAGTTTATTTTGAAGTTCCAATACAGCCAGACCTGTTTTTGTGGGTTTTGATGAACCAACAGGACACAGATTCTTTGCTTTATGACACTCATCAAATACAATCTGAACCATAATTAAGGAAAAGCTTTGTCCCACTAATATACAGAATGAGGAGCTGGAACAGAAGGCAAGAAAATCTACTACTTACAATAGGGGGCAGGTGGAAATTGTAAACTCCAGACACTGGTCACTTGAACTAAAAACCTTGGAAAAATATTTAGATAGCAAATTGCCACACTGGAGTTCTTGAAAATGCTGGTGATACTCCAAATATATATTTAAATAAATCCATAAAAATATCAATGTAAAATTATGGTTCTTAAGGATAATTGTTTAATTTTATAGGTTTGATATAAAAAAAACCCCAAACTTCACTCTTGTACCAGAGTTGTGGGGCAATATATTGATGGTAATATGTTTGGCACAAAGTTTGTAAAACTGCAAGTGTAATGTCAGAGCATGCACACAAGTGATTGCCATTACAAATAAAGAATACCTAAAAATCTTTAAAGATACAAGTTTAAATAGCAATTTCATTATAATCAAATGAATTCCAGAAAAAGGATACAACTCCATCGAAATCTTCACCACACCAGTGAAGAAGCTGCTTTAATCTGGTTTTGTATTTACCACCAGACTGACTTTCCCCAATAAGAGAAGAATAGGTAGCAAAGATGACACCTTTCTTCACACTTCCATTGTGTTTGGAAGAAATCTTCCCATACTTGAACTGCAACAAAGAGAAATTAGAGAAATTAATCAAGAGAGACCCCTCCTCAATCCCACCTACCAGATGATTAAGGGATGCTGGTGGTCTCAAACTGAAAGGTGTGAACACTTGGAGCCACCCTAACCCCACACCATCATCAGGGCACAGCTGATGGAAATGTGGTTATGGGGTTATACAAGCCCTTACTTAAACATAGACTTAAGAAAGACTAAATCTTAGGTTTCAAAAGCTTAGCAGCCACATTCTTTGGCTACATGGTTTCTTTAGTTTAAATACAATTGAGATTTTAGTTTCAATGTATCCCTTTAAGAGCCAATAGCTCAAGCGTATTTACAGCTGGTACCATAAATGAGGATTTCTAAAGCCTTATTTTGGAAATTAAGAATTCACAAAGCAAAAATACCAACTTAAACAAAACTTTTAAGTTCAGTGAATTCAACCAGTAATCACACTTTACAATTCAAGCAGCTAATCCAGAGCAGAGGCAGTGTCTCCAAAAATAACTGCACACACCACTGCTGCTTTAATAAATCACTGAGCAGGTCCATTATTCAAGTATTACACAGAAAAAGCATTATATATAAATGTGCACTGAGAGATAGAAAGTGAAAAATTCAAATGCTACAAACCTTTAAAGATGTAAAGAATATTTCAACTTCTAGAAAATATTCTACTAGTAGTGTCAGTAGTGGCTTGAAGTGTAGTTTTTTTTAAAAAAAGCACACATGCTAAGACTTAATCCTACAAGGGGTCTATTTACATGATTAACTTAAAGCTCTGTGTGGTTCTTTGTAAGATTTAGGCCTGTCAAACAAGACCCAGACAGCAAATTTATTGAAATTAGTACATTCTCTCTCTTAAAACAGTCAACATGCACAACTTGTCACACAAGCGTACCTAAAGGTTTGCCCCAACTGTACATAGTAAAAAGTTTCCACACCTTGTTTAATGAATGCACCAATATGTTTTTTGCTCCAATATCTCTCAAATCTCTCTCAGCATCGTATTTCAGATCATTTGACACGCTAAACCTGAAGACACGAAACAAAGCACATTCTGTAAGTTACAGCAGGTCAAAAGGCAGCCAGTTGCTAGAACATTTGTCAGAAGACAGATGACCCTGAATTTAAGTCATAGAGTCACTGGAGTGTCTGCTCTAACAAATCCTGACACACTTACCAGACTGCTCTTTTTCTGCCTAACAAGTAATTTTCATAGATTATTCCAGCTATGGTCCTTCCTTTTCCTACACCAGCACCATCACCTATCAAGAATCCAGCTCTGTCTCCATTGGGCAGGAATGTTTCATGTTGCTGTAGGAGAAAGAACAAAAAACTTGTACCCATTCTCCAGAACACATCACAGAGGATTGTCAGAAAAGAGCAAACATAAGAAACATCCTATTGGAGGAGACCAGTGGTCCAAGCAAACTCCTGGAAGCAGGAAGAGGGAATTTTATTTAGGGAGAGCACAGCACCCCTAACTGCATTGTGTGATCCATTCTCCCCTTCCTTCCCTCAGCTCTGCTCTGAACATCTGTCCAATATTTTGTGCCTTTTTCTAACCCATTGATAGGCTCCTGTGCAGCCTTTTGTAGCAGCAAGACCCAGACATCCACAGCCCGTGGAATGCAGTATTCTGAATCTACCCATTTTAAATCCATCTCCTGTCAGTGTCACCAAGATCTGCTTCGCTTTTGTGTGATGTCACTGACTTCTTGAAGATCTTAACCCTGATTTCATTCCCATTCCTTTCTTTCCCCTCCAGCCCCAAGTGTCCCAGCTGTGTCAGTCTCTTTCCATGAGGTAACTTTTCCCTCCTGTGACCATTTTAGTTGTCCTCTAACTCCACTGCCTCCTAACCCAGCACACAGAGCACTGCACACACACCTGGGCTGGGCACACTGAAGTTTAACCCAGCAAAATAACACCCAGTGCTGTTCTCTATTCCTTCCCAAGATGTCAAAGTGGGCTGGCTTTCTCAGCCTGCTGCTGCAGCCATTAAATTACTTCAGAGAAATAAAAATGACTAACATTCTAAGACAGTTAAAAGATCACCATCATGGAAGTGGTTTAGAGGAAATTTTCCTGGGTGTATTACCTCACATTTATCTGAGCTGAAGCTCACCTGCCATCTTCTAATGCAACTCAAACCTTTAAGCTCTTATTATTTTATCTCCTTGTAAAACTGACATAGCTGCACTTGTCAGATTTTAGTTTTTCTTAAATTCTCTGTTAGCTTTTAAGCTGTGCTGATGTCTGGCATACCTGGGCTGCATAAGTGATTGCTTCCAGCTGCAAAGCTGACAACCAGCCACTGTCAATTGTTTCCTCTGATATTGATGTCTGGTACCACACATCAGGAGGAGTCACACTGGATAAGGAGCTGGTTTCCACTACTGGGTCAGGATGACGTAGACCAATTTTTACTGGTGGAGAAAGAAGGGGAAGGAAGGCAGAAGATGAAAACAAAATACAGAGTTCTGTTGCTGCAGCACAAGTTAATATATTTACCCAAACAACTTACAATTGTGATTGCAAAGGCTGAACTCAACAATGAGTATAGTTCATTGCAACAATCTGTCAAGTGTTAAACTCCATTGCATATGAAGGAACACATTAATCTGAATTTATAACTGCAGTCATAACTTTCTCTTCTCACCACCTTCCCACAATTTTTATGTGATTAGATAAAATTCACTTTACAGAAAATTAAAGTATTTGTGTACTTGACTTGTTTGAGAAAAACTAGTCTGAACCTTGTTTTCCCAAAAAGGCCAGAAGCAGCCTCAGGATGCCAGAATCACAAAAGCAACATTCTTCTCACTATTTATATAGTGCCATTTTTAAGCAGAATGAGAGAAGAAAAGATTTAGAACAGACATGGTTTAATTGTTGACAGATCTCATCAGTAACAATAAAAATTAACCATTTAGCTACAAACTCTCTGCAAAAAGCCTTGCTTTTACAGCAGGTCACTGAATTTAGCAAACAAGATAACAGCTTGTTGTCAATGGGTACAACAAAGAAAAGAGAAAAAAGAGGAGATGGCAATTAACAGCAGTAAAAGATTCACTCAAAACCAAGCAAGAGCCAGTTCTAAGTAGTCAGCCAGGAACAATGCAGGAAGAATGCACTTCGGGTGATTTCACACCAAAAGACTCAAACTAGATTCCTAAGTGTAGCAGTGAGCACTGAATCCCTTAACAAAATTTCCTGTGCTGAGGCACAAGGCATCTTAACAGAGTTAAAAAAACAGGCCTGATTTTAGTTCATCAGTCATATCTTACTGCTCAATTATACTGAGGAACTCCTCTTTAAAAATCCACTTATCTTCCAAATCTAAGCATTACAGAAGATAAACTTCCTAGGAAAACCCACAATGCATTCAGGTCCTGTTAACTTCAGACAGTATCTATTTTCTGTGTTAGCAATTACACAAGAGTAAATAAATGAACTCTCAAAACATTCAGCCTTTGGATGTAACTGAAGATCAGGTCATACATTTTATTGGCATATATTCAGCGTAGGTCTCTGCATGGCCCATTTCTTCTTCATCTTCTTCCTCGGGTTCCTCCTCTTCTTTTACTGCTGGCACTTTCTAGAATTGAGAAATATTTGTGTTAGTCAAACAGCACATTGTTAATATTCCATCTCCTGGAAATTAACACGAGAAAGGAAATGAGGACAAACTTGCACTTCAATGTTTTAACACATGTAGGGAACAAACCAGTGAATCTCTGGGAAACTACACACAAATGTAGATTTCTTACACTCTGAACAACCCTCTAAAGACACTAAGTCAGGGAACGTCCTCTTCTTTGCAAGGAGATCAAGTACTCCAAACTCACATAAGCAGAATTAAAAACAAATTCTTCTTACTGCATTTTAAAACCAGACTATGACTTAAAGGAAATTGGCTTGAAAACATGACAACCCTAATGTTTAAGTACTCCCCTGGAGTCTCCTGCAGTTCCACATTCAAGACACCATTTCACAACTTTACAGTTAAATAGTCAGTTCTGTCCAGTATTCTCTGAAACCTGACAGTTACACATTTACTGTGACCCTGGCCAATGCAAATATAAAAATATTTGTAAAGCACTCAATAGATGACAACTCAAACATCTTCCACAACTACTAATGTTTAATACAAAAGAAGTGATCTGAAAAACCCCTTTTGTATGGCAGTCACTAATGAGCACAGCTCTTCCCAAACATCAGCCTGAGTCTAGATATCAGTGAAGATGCCAAAACTCAAATGTTTACAGTATCAGAAGGTAATTTTATTACATTTAGAAAATTGAATGATATTCAATTTACATCTTCAATTTAACTGTCCAGAAGCACAGCCATGCTAGGGGGAAGTCTTTCAGTTTCCTCATTGCTAGTGATTTTAAAAGAAAATGTTTTAACCCAGAGGAAATGCTATGCTTATCACCTTTAATCAGAGCCACACCCTCCTTGGCCCACACCAGCTTCTGCTAAGGACAGTAATTTCTTGAAATTGTCATTTACTATCTAAGCTCAGCACAGCTGTTAACTTCACTCATCTAACCAAGTTTCATCTTCTGGAGCAACTGACCTTTTGAACAAACAGATGCACTTGACAGTTCCACCACACACAAGACAAGTATGAGTAACTCCTGGAACTGGCCGCAACTGTTTATGGCCAGCAAGACATTGGTTTGGCAAATGAATCATTTGTGCCACTTACCACAGTTGGTGAAAAACTTCTCATTTTAATGTCATTTATCCATATTCTTGCTACCTCTTTTGTGGAAGCCTCCTTCTTCACTGCACCATTGCTTAGGTCAGCTGCAAAAGAAAAGCTGTGTTTACAGAATTCCCTCCAAACATCAACTCAGACTAACATGCTGCTCTATGAATGAGCTGAAAGAGAAGTATAAAGTATCCAGGAGCACAATGATGCTTCAAGAACAAATTTGTAACAGGATCCTTTAAGAAGACCATTTATTAACCTAATCTGTCTTCAGCCACAATTGCAAGGAACTAGGACTAGGGCTCAGTACACAACTAAAATAATTTGCATAAGGATGGATGCAAAATATTGAAAGCAGCTGTCAAGCTTCCATCATATCAATGCATGTAATAAACTTAGCATAATTGCCCCTAAAAACAATTAGGGCACTTGCACAAATAAATGTTTTCCTCAAAGGCATCACATAATTTAACTTTTTAATATTTTCCCATCTAGATCTCCTGCTGCCTGAATTATATGAAAAGACCATTTTCCTTTCAAGAGCTTCTCTTTTCTGCAAGTCTTTGTCATTTTTTAAAATAAACACGAGGAAAGATCCAAAAACACAGGAACACAAATAAGATTAAGAATGCAGTTCTAGAAGTTGCAGGTCTCCTTTTCACTTTATACAGAAGCTACAAATTGCACTGTTTCCTGCAGCTGTGCAACTCCAACAATTACTGTGTGCTGGTGTCACCTATTCTGTGCTTCTCTTGAGTTTTCACTTGGTTTAATAAGACTGACTTATCCCCTTCTGCTTTCTCCCCTCCTTTACTCCCTGCCCCAACTTCAGTTCATGTCCCAACTTGGGTTTTGGCAACCACTCCCTAAGAGAAAGCAATGACACAAGGAGGGACATTCTGCTTTTTGTTTCAGTTCTAACAGACAGCTCCTGCACTGCACTCTCTCTGCATACAGAAAAATAGGTTATGCCAACCACACCTATAAAATCAGCAAAGCTTGTTTCAGAGACAATGAAAATAACAAAAATCCAGAAAATGCCTGTGCATCTTTCAGAAAAAACTGAAGATATTTTCCAACTGAACTAGTCTGATCTTAACATGCTAAAAATCAGAACAACTTGAAAGAGTTAGTTACACACACATGTAGCTTTTTCCTTATTCAAGTTGACCACGTTAGAAATAACATACAAGGAAATATTATGGAAGGAATCACAAAATGAAGATTTGGAGTGAGATAACAAAGGACTTGTGGCATTTAACTTACTGCAGCATTTCAGAAGTAATATGAAAATAAACAGCAAGTTTTAGGACTTAATTTCTTAAACAATAGATCTGTGCCTTCAATGAAACAAAGGGAAAGATTTTCCCTTTGTAGGAGACAATTCACACAGACACCTTATGTGCTACAAATCTAGTTTGGAAGATGCTAACTAGAAAAGTTAGCATCTTCCAAAAAAATAGTCCTAATTTGTTGTAATAGTCCTAAAAAAATAGTCCTAATTTGTTGTAATTTCAAGTACACGCTAGAACAGGAGCTGGTGAAGACTCCAGTAACATAGCTAACAGACTTCAGTAATGTTCACAAAATACTTTTACCAATTTTCCAGCTGCAATCTGCCATTTTCCTTGTTCCATGTGGTAAATCAAGAGTTTAATTTTTTAACTCTGTTATTATTTCATACTTCTTCACCCCGAATTCTAACACTACTACAGTAAGAATGAAATTTATCAGGTTTCCTGAACCACTTCACTTTACCAGGATATTGTACTAATCAATGAAAATCCACGACATGCAAAGCTCTTTGTTATTTCACTATTTAAATAAATACTGTAATTACAAAGGGAGCAAACTCACTTGCTGCTGTTGCTACTGGTTGGGCAATATTAGGAGGTGGCTTCAATTTCATGAGTTCATTAAGACTGTTGTTCTTGAGCAGATCTTTCAGCTGAATCTGGTCCTTGGAAGGTGCAGTGGTCAAGGCATTGCGAACTGCTGGTGCTGCCACCGAGGGCCGAGTGGTTGTGCTGGTCTGGATGATCTTTGCTACAGTGATCGTCTGCCTCGAGGTCGTCACAGGCGTCGTTTTTGTCACCACTATTGTCGTCCCCAGAGTTGGAAGCTGATTTATTTGATTCAGCACAAAGGTTGTGGTGGATGGTGGTTGCTGGCAACAAAGAAGTGGGGAAATTTTCAGAAAACAGTCAAAAAGAAAGAGCAAATTTTATTAGACTTCATTGAGCACACAGGATACACCAGTTTTTAGAAGACACTTGCATTAAGAAATGTCTTCAAATAAGATGCTGAAGGTGCCAGAGAAATTATCTTGCGCAACAGTCTGAGCAAAAACTATCTCTCACTACATTGCACATATTTCAGAAGGGTTTATTTTAGATATTATGGTAAAGAAAAATAAAATTCATCACGCAGGTCAAGATATGACCACTACAGTCTTCCCCATATCAGATAAAGCCAGTCCAACCCACTGCTGGCCAAGGCTCGGCCAGTCAGTGTCACTGACAATGCCTGTGAGATGGTGTTTGTTCAACAACAGCCAGAAACTTATACCATCAGCAGCTGATGGAGGACAGAGTATGTGAGAAAAACCTGCAGATACCAAGGTCAGTGAAGGAAGGGGAGAAGGTACCCCAGGTGCTGGAGCAGGGACTCCCTTGCAGCCTTTGGAAGACCATGGATGCCAGGAGTAAAGTTGAGCCCAGGACAAAGGAAGGAGTGGGGAGAAGGTATTTTTAGATTTGTTCTTACATCTCATTTTCCTCCTCCATTGTTAACTGGCAATGAATTAATTTCCTTGAGTTGAGTCTGGTTTGCCCATGACAAATTGCTAATCTCTCTGTCCTTATCTCAACCCGTGAGCCTTTCACCATGGCTTTTTAGCCTTTGTGCAACTGAGGTGGAGGAGTGACAGAGCAGCTTTGTGGATACCTGGTGCCCAGCCCAAGTGAAGCCCCCTCCCCATCCAAGGCCAGGAGCAGCAGCTCAGCTCTTACCCGAACATTTAATAAGGCTGGAGTGGAGACAGTCTCTGGTTCTTGTTTGACGGCAGCTGCAGCCTCAGTCTCCAGGCCCAGCTCCAACGCGCTGAGCGGTACCGACTGCAGAGGGAAGGAAGCAAACAAGGCAGCAGGAATAAAACCTTCAGGCTTTTGTTCCCAGTCTGTGCCTGAAGTGGCTACACTGGCAGAGTGAAGGCCATCATGGAGCTTAAACATGGTATTTCATTACACTTTTTATGCATTTTATTGCAGAGCAGCTAGATCCCAATGACATGAGAGCTCTCCATAGATACCTGACATTATGTCCCCATGTCATGTCCAGCATATTTCTGTCTGTGCTGACCTCAAGTGTTTGACATTGTTTTTTTGTATGGAAGTTTAAAATTAATTCACAAGCCATTTTCCAATCTCAGCACTATGAAGTAAGAAACTTAAGAAAACTCCACATGCTTCAACCACTTGCCATGCACACCATCCCCTTTAACCCCTTCATCACAGCAAACCCAAGCTCTAACAAATCCCTGTGTTCTTGTTTTAACCTGCTGAACAGCTGGAGTTGGTGCTGGATTTGCAAGAACCACGTCTGGAGAGTCAATATCAAAGAGATCATTTGGACTGATTCCACTCTCACTCAAAGCAGCAAGCAACAGATCTTGTCCTGGCTCCACCATCTCTGGGGAAAAAAAAAAAGAAACTGTAAATACAAGTACATTTGATTCTGATTTATTTTTTGCCCACACACAACTCCATTTCCTGCATTTAAGTACAGTCTCTTGTACACACAGTCACTTTCTAGATGTGCTCTGGTTCTTTAGATTATTTGTAGGCTTTTCAACATACTCACCACATTTAAAAGCAGGGGAAATTAAATAATTTTCTACACAAAATGCTATCCTACCCATAAACTTAAGAGACCTTTTCTAGTCTTTGAGGCACTACATTTTCAGGCATTACAAGAAATATCAAGAGCAAGAATGGTGAAACCATGTTATGCTAATGATCCATCTTTGTCAGTGAAGCAACTGCACGAGGGAAGCACAATTAAAACTCATTTACTTTATCTTGTAACAAGTTAGTGATAAAGAGCTTATAAGGAAAGCTTTAATTTCTTGTTTGCCCTTACATTAGGTTACATTCATTCACTGGAGAAATTTTGTTTTGCATAGTGGAGAGAACAAATGTGCCACTATTATAGTATGTAACTGCTTATTAAATAGGACACTAACATCAGGTCACAGACTCCTTTATGTGTAGGACAAGCAAAACTAATTTCAAAAAGCTATTCTAGACAGCATAAAAACTTATTAAAAAGCCAAATACTCCATATTTAAAGATGAAGAGAGGAGATAACACATTTCACTTGCTTAAGAAGGAAACCCATCTGCCTCAGTATTAAGAAAAAAATTAAATTATCTCACAGAACTTGAGCTGTTGCTCATACAGTCTAAAATACACCTCAAGCAGATCTTAATTTCCCTCACCCTCCACACCCCTTAACACCCACTGGGAATAAAACATTGAAACCCAATGAAGCCAAACACCTACTCTAAATAGGTAAGAGGACAAAATTATTTGTTGGCATTTTAGATGTTCATTCACAAGACTCCAGAACAGCATTCCCTTGCTTATCCCTTCTCCATGCACAGCTGAGCCACATCCAGCTGGCTGGCGACACATCTTCCTCAGCACTTTTAGCAGAACAGGTAATTCTTGTAATAAGCTAAGCCTCAGGCACTTAGTTCTTACTCTTCCCAGTTTTAGTCTGTGCAATAGCAGGGAGAAACCTTTTAGTTGTGGATTCTTAGTGAGATGGTGGCACCACAAGGCCCAGATACAGGGACAAGGGGAAGATACATTTTAATGCAAAGATGCTCCAAACAATATCAAAGCAACAAACAATTGGTGGAACTGCTACTGACTACACACAGGCTCAACTAACACCACTTGCTTGTCAGAACCAGACTCCTTTCTCTTAAAGGTATTTGAGGTGAGTAAATAAATTGGCAGAATAGCCTTGTTTGTTGCTATGACATACAGAAAATATTAAGAAGTATTAAGTCATCTAGCACACTTAATTGATATGGCAGCACCATTAAAGGATGTCACCACCCACTAGCTTGTCTCCCAGAATCCTGAATGGGTCAACAAAAGTGGTAAGACCTGACTTTTAGTTTCACCTTTCATTCCAGAAAGACTGTGCTTTCTCTCTCAAAAAAGGGACTATAGATACATTAATCAGGCAAGATAAATATTTAATTTTCATCAGACTAAAATCTTAACAGCGACCATCACATGCAAGTTTAGAAGTTTGCAGCATTGTTTACTAATGTGAGGGGAGGAAGGGTTAAGTCTGCAGATGAAATTTTTGCTTGTCAGTACTTTTAGTGTTCAGCACTTGAGAGCAGCTACTGAAGATGAATTTCTCTACAGAAGGGGAATTCACACAGGTGACCCCATCAAAACAGCTCCAAGACACTTAAAAATCATAACTTCACAGTATCCATTTGGGAAAGAGGCATGAGCACCCTTCCACACAGGGTAACAACTTTGCTCAAAGGACAAATAAACTAAAATGTCTAAATGTACAGAGGAAAAACCATCAGTTAAGTCATTCTTCAGTGTGTATGGAGTTGTGATCACCCCACTGCTAAACGAAGGTATGACTAAAACTTCGTTGAGAGCTAAGGGACCGGTCTAAATAGAGGCACAAAAAGGCAGAAGCCTGGGGCTTTTCACTTAACAGAACTAAGAGAAAACGGAAAGAGTCGAGAACTCTTAGTCTGCTCTCACAATATAGGAATGAAAGGCCTTTCTATGAAGTTGAGACTCAAAGCAAAACCAAAGCTAGAAGAAAAACCCACACCAACACCACAAAGGCACATCTTCCCCAGCCACCCTGCAATGGTGTCACAACCCATTCAGTCTGTTTCAAGCCCAGTTTAGCATTTCCACGATGCCACTGACCTGAACGTGTTTAACCTTTAAAAACATGATGGCTGAGACCTTAAAAGTTTCAGAGTTCAGAAAAAAAAACAATTCAGAGCAGTAATGCTTTAGTTGCTTATTTCAAAGTCTTCAGTAAATGACTGGTGATAGAAACTAGCAAAGTAATTCCTACAATTTCAGAGTAAATATCTCCTGTTTAGAAGCATCCCTTCCTAGTGAAGCTGTTTTCATGTAAAAAATCGCCCAGCTGCACCCCTCTCCTGACACCCCAAATTTTAAGTCTTAAAAATTCATGGTTGCTCACAACCCAGCAATAAGCTCAGTAAAACAACAGCAATTGTTTGACTGTCAGTTTGGACAATGAAAGTTTGACTAGTTTCACTTATTTTGTTTCTGTACAGTAGGAACAAAGCTGCATTGTTTGGAACAAAAGGAATTCTGAACTTCTAGATTTTTTACATTAGAAGTCACTGAATACTTAGCACCAATTTTAGCCTTTGTGCAACTTCCAAGCACCAATGCTGCCCACCCTCCTCATTTTAATTTATCAAGGAAAGTAAATGAGGAAGGAAAAAATATACAAAAGGAGCTGCATTGTGATAACATTTCATTTTCTGTAGCACATGCTGGTTAAGCTTAAAACATTATCAGGCTGAACCAGCTCCATAATCTTGCAAGGTAGGAGGCTCCATAGCTAACACAAGTAAAAGTGACTTTATCAAGCTCTGCAGCTCAGCCTTGGCAATACTATATAAGGACCTGTTTGCCACATCTTCAAAATCTTCGAAAGAAAATACTTATTAAAAAGTTGTGAATATTACAAGCTGTTCCCTGAGGATTTCATCACTCAAAAGAACTGTTTTGAGCATGTAGAATCTTGCAGATAAGATTGTTCTATGTTTAGTGAGGTAGTCCAATGTCACTGAGCAAGAATCAGCCTATTAAATGAAACTAAAAAAATGTATTTATAAAATTTCAAAAGTAGTAATATCTTAATTACTTTCTTTGTATAAAGAAAAACCAAACTGCTGCTATTTCAAGAAGGGCTACCAAAACAAATATTTCTGCAAGGTGCTCTCCTGATGAAGAACATAGCTTAAAACTTTGATAAAGAGGCAGTTTTTGATCACTGCACATTATGTAAATAATTCCTGATTTAAAGATACAAAACTAGAATGCCATGTTTAATATCATGTCATGTATCCATGCCAACCTGGCTCTCTCTCCTTCCATTTTAGCTTTGGTACAAAGAAACAAAACAAAAAAAGACAAAAAAAAAGATTCTAAAACACATGTCAAGCAACCTGCTCTGTTTCCCCTGAGAAACATAATGGTAGAATCCCAAACAATGAAAAGCCTTTTGATTTTCAGGTCTGTGAGTTACACATTGTAACACTGCATGCCTGAAGTGCTTATTTAAAAACCATAATCAATTACAGTATCATCAGTTGGTCCAAACCAAACATCACAACCAAGCAGGCACTGCTATTCCCAAGCCCTTCAGACATCTGGGCTCTGTGGTGCACCCAGCTGCAGCCTGGGTGTTAATGCCTGACTGGGACATAAACAGCATTCAGCAGCTTCTGATCTGCCACTGGAAAGGTTTTCCCACGGCCTTTTTGGGGAATACCTGTCACCTGAGCTGTACTGGAAGCCATTTATAACATAACATCACACAAAAACTGGAGCTGTAGAGACAGGACAGCTTTGCCCTGCAAATTCTCTGCCTGTCTCAACCATGAGTTATTATTGACCTGAAAATTTCACATCTCCCTTTGCAGCCTCTCAGGGCAGAGGTGTAAGAGCCCCATCCCACCCAACAGGATTCTCTGGAGAGCCACGTGGGCTCTGCTCATTTCACAGCTTTTGTCTCCAGAAGGCAACCTGGGTAACAGTAAAAAAAAAAACCTCAACCAACCCAACCCCTTCTGGTCCTCTCCAAGCCACCCTCCAATCAAAGAGCAAAACCCTAATTAATGAACTCACTCATCCTTCCATGCCTTAACCTCAAGACTAGCAGTTAATTTTGCATTCACACGTACAAAGGTGTTCTCACAAAAACCTTAAGTTAACTCAAATCCTGGAAAAAACATTCCCACTTTTCCAGGGCTGGTTACCACTCAAAGCTTTCAAGGACATGAGGGACACTTCAGGGTAACGTGGGCTTCAACTCTGCCTCAATGCTTTTTAATGACTGGGCTACAACATTTACAACTGCCATGTTACACAGAAGTTCTGCAAATATTAAAATACTTAACAATGCAATAATTTGGCACGAAATCTGCTTTCAGACTAAAAGGCTGGAGCTGGTAATTGGGCCAGGAGTGAAAGTTTTTAAGAAGTAAAATCTCAAAGAAAAAGAGCAGCATGTGAGCACCAGGATCCTTAGTTTTAGCCTGGGAGGCAGTTCCAGGTGTGTCTCAAAGCACCATTACCTATATCCATGACCTGCTTCAACAGCTTTTAAAGTAGCTCTCAGCCAGTTTTGAAACCAGAGTAGTCTGGACAAAAAGACAAACTGCCTACATTTTATTTCTAAATATTAGGATTGCATACAAATATAATATCTCATGGCTGTGAGGGAGATACAGAATACCAATTCAAATGTCACGCTGTTACACAATTTCAATTCTTGCTTTACAACATCAACTAGAGATTTTCATTTTGGGGGAGGGCAGCTTACAAAACATTAATGTATGTTTTTAAATAATTTTAATTCAGACACAACCTTGGTAGTCTAAAGCCAAATAGTCTACCACCGAGTTAATTCCTAACTTCACACTGTGCCATTTGATCACACTCAATTTTTTTTTTTACTCACTCTGGAGTTACCTAACAGATCAATTCCAGGGGTTTATTCTTAAGCATTTACAAAAACTGCCTCATCTTTAACATCTATCAAACACGTAGAACCAGCCTAGAGTAACTGAAAGAAAGTACTAGACTTCTGATTTATACCCTCAAATGGAGTGTGGAACCTAGTCAGCTAATAATACTAAAGAAACAACCTAAAAAAAAAAAAGGAGAAAAACCCAAAAGGCCTCTTCCCCATCAGACTGTAGGAGCATTTCTACGTTAAACTATTACTCACCCTAGCAACCTCTGTTTGAGGTGCGCTCGTTAAGAGTCCCTGGACTTTGAGGCCGTGTCTGTCGCCGCGGTTCAGCTCCCCGGGAGCAGCGGGGCCCCAGCGGGCTCGGCAGGGCGGGGAAGCCCCCGGGGGAGGCGACGGGAGACACGGGGGGTCGGCGGCTGCTGCCCCGCCACCTTCCCACCAACACGTGTTCCCGACATAAACTTCCGGGTTGGGCCAGAATCGGCTGCGTAATCCTGTCCCATGCGCGACTTTTTGTTTCCAGACCTTCACCTCTTTAAA
Organism: Serinus canaria; assembly: GCF_022539315.1. Classification (NCBI taxonomy): domain Eukaryota; kingdom Metazoa; phylum Chordata; class Aves; order Passeriformes; family Fringillidae; genus Serinus; species Serinus canaria. The sequence continues at coordinate 11,750,769 of NC_066329.1, forward strand.
GATCCCTCCAACAGTACCGCGATCCCGGAGAAGGGCGGGAGGGCTCCGTCTCACGGCGGCTTTCGGAGCCGCTCCGGCACCATAAATCAAACACCGCCATCCCCCCCGCCTCGTTTCTCCATTTCGAACCTCAACAATCACCGGCCGCGGAAAGAGCGCACAAAGGCGCGGGCCGGCCCGGGGGGCTCTGGCCGCGCTGGGATGCGGCGGGGGGGGCGGCCAAACCCACCGCCGCGCCCGCCCCCGTTGGAGGCGCTCCCCCAGAACCGGGGGGCCCCACCGCCCGCCCCCGCACGCCCCCGGGCACGAAGTTCGCGGGACAACCGGGGCTCCTCCGGGGCGGCGGCGGCGCCCACCCCGCCGGCCGCGCCGCCCCCGGCCCACCGGGACCCCTGCGGGGGCGGCCGCGCAGCCTTCCCCGGCTGAGGGACTGAGAGAGACGCGGAGCCGCTCCCAGCACAACGGGTCCTCCCCGGACACCCCCGCGCCGCCGCCGCGGGCCCCGGTGAAGAGCTGAGGGGAAGAAACCCCCGGGGTGGCCCCACAACACGGGGAGAGGCCAGAGGCGGCCAAACAGACGCGACGCCAGGCAAAAGAGCGGCGCGAGACTTACTCTCTGTCGCACTCGATCCTCCCGCGGGCTCCTGGAAGTCTCCGCCGCCGGCCCCGCCGCCCGCCGCTTTCTAACTCACAGCCGCCATCTTTGCCCTCCCTCCCCTCACAGGGGAGGGGGGGCTGGGGGCCGCCCGCACCACGTGACCCGGGCCGCGCCTCCCTCCCCCCGCCGCGCCGCGCGCGCTCCCCGCCCACGTGACCCCGCCAGCCACCGCCCGCCGCTGGCGCGCGCTCGGCACCACGTGACCCGCCCCCCGCCCGCGGGCTCCCGGTCACGTGGCCGCCGCCGCCGTCTCGCGCCCACCCCCCCCTCCCACCGCCGCCACCGGGCCCTGGCGCGCGGTTCCCGCTCGCCCCCCCCGTCACGTGACATGCCGCGCCTCCGTTTTTTTTCCCTGCCCTCAGCAACGGGAGGGCCGTAAGTTCCTCGTTCCCTCCCCCCCCGAAAAAACCCCGGCGTATCCACCGTCCTTCAAATAAGCGACGTCCCCGCGGGCGGGCCCCTCCCCATGGCGGCGGCCGCAGTCGAGCCTTGGCGATCCGGGCCCGGTTCCCGGTAGGGTGGGGGGAGGGGAAGGCGGAGGCGAACGGCTGCGAGTGGTCACGTGACCTAGGCTCCCGCAAGATGGCGGCTGCGGACGAGAACTCGGCAGCGCGGCTGAGCTCTCGCGAGATCTCGCGTTTCTCGCTGCATCACGGGGCGGGGGAAAGGCGCCGTGCGCGCGCCCCCGCCTGAGGTGGCGTTGGCGGGAGCGGCCTCGGAGCGGCGGGACCGGACCGGGCGCGGGGGCTTCGGCGGGAGGGAAAACGGTGTTAATTGAGCTTATCCCCGCCCGTGCTCCCGCTGGAGAATGCGTCTCACTTCAGACGGCCCCTTGGTCCCGTCCCGTCTCTCCGCGGTTGGCGGCTCCGAGCACCCCTGTGCGGCCGGTGCCACCTCTGCCCCCTCACGGTACCGCGGCTCTGCAGAGTTCCTGCACAAGAATCCCCCCAGGAGAATGCGGGGGGACATCCCTGCTGCCCTCCCTGGGGTGCTGGCAGATGAGTTTTCCCTTGCGAATATTGTACAAGGTGCTAATGTGAAACTTGCTGCTGCAAAAAGTGAGTTAAAATCTGGAGACCCCTCATGCTAGTTTCACATTTGGAGACATTTTTTTAGAGCTGGAAGCCCCCAGAGTGAAGACTTGTTAAAAGAGACAATCTTCCAATAAAATGCTTTCCCAGATGTGTAAAAACATGAAAATTTGTAAGAACTTTCACATAGAATTGAGTAAGACATAAATGAAGTGCGAGCAATCATGAAATACCTTCAAATGTTCAGTATTATTCAGTCTTGTGCAAGTTTGCTTATTTTATCATTAGACAAATTTAACAGGGATTAATATAACCAATACAGGATTAGACAAATTAAGGCTATACTATTTAAAGACAAAGCAACGTTAATTAAACTGATTTAAGTAATTCAGATTAATCAGTGATGCTTCAGATGGAGAAAAAGATGACAGAAGTGAGGCCAGAGACCAGAAGAACAATTTAAATGGCAGCTTTTATCTTGGTTATTTCCCCTTGCGCGCTTCAGATGAAGGCATAATGAAATACAGCTCACATGTGCTGAACCAAACTTTAAATCTTAGCAGCTCTGTACAATCGTGACAAGAAAGGGAGGGTTTTGATGTCTTGAGTTGAAAAGGGAGTCACCTGTCAGCGTTTGTGATCATCCTCGACTGCAATAGGTGAGTAATCCCGCTGGTGGAAATGCTGCTTTCCATTGGCGTGGAATTAGCAGAGGCACATTTGTCTGCAGGACTCTGTTTCCATAGAATTTTGGCATGTAATTCACAGATCTCATTGCACTTTCTAGTCAGAGATTTTTTTTTTAAATCATTGGTAGATACAATTCTGAATATAATCATATTTCATATTCTATGAAATGCAGTTAGCACCTCATGGCATTTTACTCTGTGACTTTATAAAATGATGTTGCTTAATGTAATACTTAGCAGTTGCCCTCAGGGATTGTTTTTACTTGATTTCTAGTGGCTGAAGCACAAATTGTAGGGATTTCATCTTGTGAACGAGAAATTTGTGTAAATGCTGTCATTTATTTTGCAAATTGCAAATATGACAGGTGCCGTGTGAGAACTTGCTCTCAGGTGGGAATATTTAACAAGCATCCCCTTGGTATATTGGACAGAAAATGAAACTATGAATTCAAATATAAGATTTTTTTAAAACTGGATGAAGTGTTCATGTAGACCGAAGAGATTTACCTTGAAGATTTTCTTCCCTTTCTGAGCAAATCAACGCCTCGCTCGCTCTTCCTTCCCTTCCCCCACAAAACAATTTCACATTTCCGCAGTAAAACGTGGTGCTCCCGGGAGCTGCTCATGCGGCACTACGGGAGAGAATATTTAGGTCACTGGGTTTTAGCGCTGGTTCTAGCGGGAGCCGCGCTGCTCCCTCTGGATTACGGGAGTCGGCAGCGCTCTCTCCATGTGCTGCCGCGTGTCCCGAGTCACAGCGGCGGGCGGCTCCAGCCACGCTCCTTTGGGCTGGAGCCTTTAGCATTTGAACTTTTCCTCAGCTCTGGCTTTTGGCCGCAGCCAGCTGAGGGGTGAAGCCAACGTGTTTTGCCAATTCACAGTGTGATCCCAGCGCGCCGGGAGCAGCGGCCAGTTAGAGATGACGATGTTTTCTTTGTTGCTCTGGGGAAGAGAATTCCTTGGCTTCCTTTGCCCTCTACTGGTGGCCCGCACGGCTTCGATGCCAACTCAGCTCTTTTGCTTAAGATACATATATGAAAGAATTACTTAAAATATACAACCCCCAACAGCTGAGCAAAACCACAGTTGAGGGCGTTTCCAGAGCTTTCCCAAGACATTAGGAAGAGTGCTCCCTGTTTCTGCAAGAAGGAAATAATCTCAGTAATTTATTAAGATCCATTTTTTCCCAGTTGCATCCCAGCTCTGTGATAAGTACAGTGCAAACTGGGGTGGAAAAATCAGAGCAGTATCTGCTCTGGTGCTTTTGCAGAGAGCTTGGAGTACCTGCCTTGATGAAGAACACCATGGACATGGATGTTCATGGACACGATGTCCAGAGGATGACCGCTGGCTGCAGCTTTGAGTTTACAGGAAAATACCCAGTGCATTTTGGTTGCATCTGTAAAATTCATGTGCCTGGTGATCGAAGACCCAAATGTAACAAATGTCAGTGCCCATGCAGAGCTGGGTTTGTTCTGTCTTCTCCCAAAGTGCCTGAATGCGGAGCTATCACAGGAAGAGGAGGGGGTGGCCTGGAATGCTGTGCTGCCTTCTGAGACTCCTCTGCAGTCACACTGAATTCCTGTCCTGTGAGCCCCCAGCTGCTGTGGGACAGCTTGGAAAGGACGAGGCCCAAGTTCTTGCTTAAGATGAGAAGGGTTTTTTCCTGTTAAGGGAAAGGATGGTTTTCAGCTGTATCACTGACTGGCTGTTTATGTCACTGTGGGAATGCCCTAGAGACAAGCAGCAGCCTGTGCCTACAGATAAGCCATGGGTGGGAAGCCATCCCTGTGGCGATAGCGCTTGGGCCAGAGCAAGTGCCACCACCCCAGGTCCTGAGCACACTCAGGCAGGCCTTGCTCCTGGAGGGGTAGCACAGATAGGAAACAGGAGTCATGCACTGTTGCTCAATGTAAATGTTCTGCTTATTATGGAGCACCAAAGTCCTGTGTGGCAATTTCCTGACTTCCACGATGGCATCCATCCGGATCCCCTGATCCATGCATGCTTTGACCCATTGCTGTGTTACTCTTTGCCATTGTACTTTCCTGATTTCAAAGTGAATGTGCTAGTCCTGTTGGAAGCTTCTGACCAGGAAATCGATGCTGAAGGCAGTTCCAGCTCTCGTAGTGATAATGATGGCTCTGTCATTTGGCTTTTAATATTTTAGCTGCCCTCCTTTTGGAATGAGGATTTACGTAAGGTCTTTGATGCTTTAGTGCAATGCTGGAGTATTACCTGCTCTCCAGGCAAGTTTTGAAGATAGAACTAATAGACTTAAACTTCAGCCAGGGAGCTCTAAGCTAAACATTGCATAAAGCAGCCTAATAATTTCACAGAGCAGAGTTTTACAATCCCGCCAGGATTAGGGATCCCCCAAATCCTCGCTGCGAGGTGGCGTGGGCCGTGTGCCCTGCGGAGAGGTGCAGGAGGGAGGCAGCGTTGGCGGCGGGAGGTGCCGGTGCACTGGCAGAGCGGACAGGGCCCAGGTACCGCCGCGCCCCCACCGCTCCGCGGGCTCGCACGGCCCGGAGGGTCCCGCTCCCACCGCCGCGCGCTCCCACCCACGTGGCGCGGCCCGGCTGTGGGAGGGGCATTCCCTGCCGGGTCGCCAATCAGAGCTCTGCCTGCCCTCGGCACGGACCAATCAGCGCCCACTGAACACACATTTAAACCCTGTTCCCGGGAGCCGCAGCCACCGCGGTGTGACAGGGGGAGGGCGGGCTATGGCGGCTTGCGCCAATCAGAGGCTTGAGCGCAATGTTTGGCAGGAGGTTAAACCAATGGGGTTGCCAGGGGTAACGCGGCGTCTCCCTGCGGAGCGGTTGGCAGCGCCGGGGACTCCACGGGGACAGTCGGGGCCGCCCGGCGCGGGGGCTCCGGGGCGCGGGGTGGCCGCCGCCGCCGCCATGGCCGGAGGTGCGCGGGGCGGAGCGGGCACGAGAGGAGCGGGGCCGGGGCGCAGCGGGGCCGGCAGGGCCGGGCCTGCGCGGCGCGGGGCATCTCCGCGGCGCGGAAGCTCCTCCTGGGAGGTGCGGGGAGCCGGGGCCGGCGGGACTCCTCCCCCGCGCGGTGTGCGCAGCTCGCCGGGAAGGGGCTGGGCCGCCGCGGCTCGCCCTGCCGCATCCAGCCCTTTAAACATGGCGCAGGCCGCGGCGGCCGGGCGATGACCGCGGGCGGCAGCGCCGGACATGGCTCAGGCGCCGATCTTCCCCCGTTGCTCCTAGGGAAGAACATGCCCAAGACCAGGGCGGGCGGCGTGGAGAAGGCAAGCCCCGAGAGCGCCGAGAGGAAGGGCCCTAGCCGCCCCCGGGCCGGCGGGGTAAGCAGTGCCCGGGCCTGGGCGGGCGGAGCGGGACGGGCGGCTCCCGGGGGTCTGCTGTGCCCTCCGCTTCCCCCCGGTGCGGGCGAGCCGGCGTGCGGGCTGTCCCGGGGAGCCGCGGGTCCCGGGCCTTCGGGAGCCCCTCAAATCATTCAGAAATCGGTTAACTTGAAGTACAGTCGGACTCTTTCCGTGTTTCTCTGTGCCTTACTGCAGACGGGCACTAGGCTCGGCATTCCCTCCGTGCCATCTTCCCCGTCCTGTAGTTCTGTCACAGGCAGCTGGCCGGAGGCTGCTTGTCTCTCTGCCTTTAACTCCAAATGGAAATAGTTGTGGCTATTGCATTAAATCCCGGAGCCACCCAGCAGCCAGCCTTTCGTGTGTTTTGCTGCGCTGAGAAAATCTCTGCTCTCCGGGGTCTCAAGCCTGGCACAGACAAAGACGTGGCAGCGGCATCTCGGTTGCGCCAAGAGCGCAGCAGGCAGGGAGCTGGCAATGAAGGGAGGAAGCTATGCTGGAAAAAGAGTTGTTCGTTTCCTGTTCATGGTGTATTCAAAGCCTGAAGGCTCAGCTGGCAGGTGGACTGCAGTTCACTGCTTTGGGCATTTCTCCCAAAATGCCCGTATTTAAACTTCTTACTAAATCTTGAGGTCTTTGAAGCTCAGGGTTCATTGCTTGCATTTGTTAAAACAGTGTTTTCATAGTATTTCATGCTTTGAAGCCCCGGGTTTTTAATAAGCAAGTTTTGCCTTTCATAGGCCTTTCAGAAGCATTGGAGGTCAGGGAGTGTTTGTCTGAATTGCTTTTTCTCAGGCTGTTCCATCGTAATCTCGGTCTTTAGTAGTTTATTTATGGACTAAGATTTGAGCCTTTAACTGGTCTGATTTTGTGTGACTTATGTACGTAGGAAGTTTGTTACTCATGACCACGTTAATTATTAAAATTATCCTATCTATTCTATTGTCTACTTTGTTTACTTTTTCAGTGTCTGTGACTGAAATGCTGAGGTATTTGTTTAGTCAGCTATATTTGAGCTATCTTTTTTTAACTATTGGGACCCTTTGTTCCTTGCTTTTCTAAGAAAATCGATGCATATTTTTGTTGTTTTAACTGGCATGCAATGTCTGAAAATTGCTTTTGGTTGAGTCAAACTATAGCCAAGAAAAACTCATTCTGCCCAAGTTGCATCTGTTTGTCCAGACACTGAGATTTGATGGTTGGAGTGTGCCTGACATACCCTGCACAGGCAAGCACAGCCAGGTGGCAGGGGGCTGTGAAAGCAGAGGTGACAGGACTCCACTAATCTTTGCTAAATTTGACACTGCTCACCGTTGGCATCTTGGAGCCTGAGCCAGCAAACAAACCCAGGCTCTGTGGTGTCTGGCCATGCCAGAGGATTTTGCCATTTTCCTGACTGGGCTTTCCATAAACTCTTTAATGCGCCCTTTTTCCCATAAACAACCTTTGCACTTTATTTTTATGTCATATAATGGATAAAATATAGCAATGTTTATCTCCCATGCTATGCTGAGAGGTGTCACTCAAAGCAGACTGTAAAACTGATTCCTGTGCTGCTCAGTTGAGCATATAATTTGCTGCAACAACATTTGACACCTCCTGAGAGTAGCTGAGTAGCTCATACCTCTCTGGCTGTGAGAGCTCTGTACTGGGCCTGGGCAATTTTTGCTGCACTATTCATATTTTTTTTGGCTTGTGCTCTTTAAGGCTGCCTCCCTCCCCAGGAGCTGAGGCTTGGGTTTTTTTTTTTTTTTAGCACCAAAGTTCGTACTGTGAAGCACAAGGGTGGAGGCTGGAGTTAGCTATGACTACCCCATCCTGCCACATTTTTTATTTAAGTTCTCAGACTGCTCAGTACTGTTTTGTTTTCACTTAGAAATCACAACCTCAGTGAAGGTGATGCTTCAAACAGTGTAATTCCATCAGCACAGTCACCTGTCAGCCCTGCTTGCTGCAGACTGTTGTGATTGCCGGCTTGAGGTTCCTGGAATGTCTGTGCTGAACTGATTTTTTGTGTGGGTCTGTTTTAGGAGAATGTGTTTATTGGTCAGTCCAAAATCTACAGCTACCTGAATCCAAACAAAGCTCCTGGTGCTCGCCCCCCGCTTCAAGAAGAAAACTCTGTCATGTATCACGAGGTGAAATGTCAGGGCAAAACACTAAAGGAAACCTACAGGAAAGGAGCTGGTAAGATTGAGCTTTGGGTTGCTTATCTTGGTGCATGTGCTCCCACTGCCCCCAATTGTGACATTTTCATCAAGAAATAAAAGCAGTGAGGAGGAGCCCAAATTGTGGATGCTGAGTGCCAGGCTTCACAGTGACTGGAAATGGGAGTGTTCTGTAAGTTTATGAAGGGGAAGAAGACCCATCTGGCTTGTGTTTAAAGGTGCATTTAACAGCCTTGGTAATTTGTCAAAGCACTTTGTTGCAAACACTTTTACCAGCAGGTATTCTCAGTCCCATTTGATGCAGGGACTGTCAGGAAACTTGGGGCTTTTCGTTCCTAATTTGGCTCCCCAGTTTTGACAAGGAAGTGAAGATGGCTTTAGCTTGTCCCACTGCTGAGGCCTTGCAGCTGTGCTTCTTTTTTCCAGTGAGACTTAAACATCTGTCTCAGCAGATGGGACTGTTAAACCTGATGATTTACTCTACATAAAAACCTTACTGAGCTTTAAACCACTCTCACCTACCTTTGAGTCAGTTGTCTGAGGAGGAGGATGTGGTTGTATTGGGGTAGGATGCAAAAAACAAGTAAATGTTTGTTGTGGGGAGTGTAGATTTCTTGTCATTGTCAGCCCTTTAGCTCCCATGGATTTATCCTGGGTGGCATTGGCCACTTGGTGCCAACATCTGCAGCTGCTGAGCCCAGCAGTGCAGGGTCATTGCTGTCCTTTTTCACATTTGACAGCGCTCTGAACCACTGGAATTCATTTAAAGCACTCATGTATAGTTGGCCCTAAGTTCAGAGCCTTACTCGATTTTCTTGTCACCAGGAAAAAAGAATGGTGGCAAAATAGTTGAAGGTGCTGTTAAATCAGAAGACCAGAAGGATAAGGAAGGTGGGTGCAATCCTTCAGTGCCCTCCTCTGATCAAAACCAAGAAACTGTGGAAACCCAAAAGACTCCCCTGCCTGCAGACAGTGCTGAGGAGGCCAATGCAAAGCCAGCTCAGAAGAAGATGGTTAAAGCAAAACGAGGACCAAGGAAAAAGTAAGTGATTTGTGGAATTGTGAAGGACAGCTCTTTGTTTTCTCAAGAATATCACGCTTTAAAAACCCTAAAATAGCATCTAAGTACCTATTTTGCAGAGGACTTGTTTGTCTTGAAAGCACGGCTAATGTGTTCTATTGTTCTATCACAAGTGAAACATTTGCTGGTCACCTATGGAAAAAAATAAATTAATGAGCCATTAAGACCTACTTTCCTATGGACAAATGGGAATGTGTCTTGTCAGAAACAGAACAGTTGGAGGCTTCCTGGCTGAGCTGATATCCTTTCTCTTGGTATCAGAGTAATGTGACCTAACATTAATGAATTCCTTGCCAAGCAGTTTTCATGACCTAAATTTTCGAGTGCCTTCTGGCAAGGCACGCAGGGGGCCCCAGACTTGTAATGTGACCTTCAGTTGATTTCCAATGACATCTCACTTGTATTGTTCAAGAATTAGTACTGGAGTAATGGAAAGAAAAGGGATGTAGCTGTGGCTTGAAGCTAAGGGTACTGATAAAAACCACTGATTCCTAGTGATCACCTTTCAACTTACCAAGCTCAAATAAAAAATCCTTGCACATACCTTTGCTTTAGCAGTGTGATTTGAAAAACAGTCTGAAATATGTGTGTGTGTGTTCTCTTTTTCTTCCTCCTTAGAACACAAGGAAGAACACCAAACCGAAAAGTGACCGATTATTATCCTGTTAGAAGAAGTTCCAGGAAGAGTAAATCTGAATTGGAGGTAGTGCTTCTTGTTAAAATGACATTACTTAAAACAAGTCTGATTAGCTGAAAATTTGGGGAAGTGTCTAACTATGGTTTCCATTCCAAATGCAAATAAAGTTGTGCACTTGAAGTAATGTTAAGAACATGCTTAAAATTTGGAAATGCTGGTCCAGTTTAGAACAGAATCTAACTGTTTATGTATTTGGAGGGGCAGAAATCTGTCTTTCTGCTGTTCAGTTTGCTGGAAATATGAGATGGTTTGGAACAATGAGTGTCATTGGTGGGTAATTTCCTTCCAGCTCTAGAAGAAGCTACGAAAGCTACCCACAAAGTTGTGGTTTTGTTTGTTCTTGTTTATTCTGCAGACTGAGGAAAGGAGGAAAATAGATGAGCTGATTACAAGTGGGAAAGAAGAAGGAATGAAGGTAACTGCAGTGCCAATCTAAGTAGTCATGTACTGTTTATTATACAGTATCTAGATGTTAATCTGTTTAAACAAAGAGTAGCAAAATTCAGTCTCAGGACCCTGCAATTCTTTGTAAATGCAGGAAAACTGAAACACACAGTCCTTTCTTTTAGTGAGCAGTGTTGGTCTCTGAAGGGTATGTCTGTGCAGCCTCAGTTATAAATACTGAGGGGGCTTTAAGGTCTTTACAGAAATTCACTTCTAAGTTCTTTGATTGGAAGACTTTGTGTCCAGCTCCCCAGTAACTCAGAGTGTGTCCCAAACTCATCCTGCATTTCTTCCACAGTGCCATGCATTGTGCTTCTACAGCTTTGTCTGCAGTGCACACAAATTCCCTTTTGCAGCAGTTTTTTAATGACAAATAATTTCCTAGTAATCAGCATATCTGCAATGATGTAAATCATCTGGGAAATGAGAAAGTATTTTCTTTTCAACTCAACAGATTGATTATATTGATGGCAAAGGGAGAGGAGTAATTGCTACTAAACATTTTAATCGAGGAGAATTTGTGGTTGAATATCATGGGGATCTCATTGAGATCACTGATGCCAAGAAACGAGAGGCTGTGTATGCTCAAGACCCATCCACAGGCTGCTACATGTACTATTTCCAGTACCTCAGCAAAACCTACTGGTAAGGCTCAAGTTTCTATTGATAGAGGCTTTCAATGCTGCTAATTATTTTGTTTTCATGCATTTTTTTTATTTTTAATGGGAACTGTGAATTATTAAATCTTTTGGAGCACTGATCCGTGGTCTGAGAGCCTCCTATACATCTGGGCTATGAGGAATGGTAGGTGACTCAAAGCCCTCTTCTTTGAAGTACAGCACAAGCTATGTGGAGAGTTGCTCTGCTTGGATGAGGCTTGTAGTTCTGCAGTGGTCTTCTGCCTAAATTCATCCTCTTGTAAAATGGACTCCGTTATCTGAGTTGTGAGGAGTTGGTTTGGAAAGCAGGATGGACAGACTCTCTGGAAGGGAAATGTTTCTTTCAACTTTGACTGGGTGTCCTTGTTACTGTAGTCTCTGACACCCAATTCAGTCCAAGCTTTATAATTTTTTTCACATCTGGATTCTGCTATTCCTGGAAACAGGCAGCTCAGTCCAAAGATTTCATTTTCTGGGTTTTGTACTAACTTAAAAATCTCCCAGAATTGTTTCAGTTTCTCAGCATTGCCATATTATGGCTGCCTATTTAATCATGGTTGTTCTGTAATGTAACATGATAACATTCTGTTTCTCCTTAATTTTTCAAGACTGGTGTGGATTCCTCCTTTTTGTGTGCTTTGCACTTTGGGCTTTGTCCACAAGCGTGCCCCTGTCCCAGGCGCAATCCCACGTTCTGTTCTTGCTCTTTCAGTGTCGATGCTACGAAAGAAACGAATCGTCTGGGAAGGCTCATTAATCACAGCAAGTGTGGCAATTGTCAGACCAAGCTCCATGACATCGATGGTGTGCCTCATCTCATCCTCATAGCTTCCAGGGACATTAAGGCAGGTGAAGAACTGTTGTACGACTATGGAGACAGAAGCAAAGCTTCCATTGAAGCTCACCCATGGCTGAAACACTAATTCATCTTCCTTGTTTTGGGGTTTTTTATTTTTGGACTGAGTGTTCTACAAGGAGTCAGTGCATTGGTTTTTTTTCTGCCCTCACTTCCCTCAGCTTTCTTAGTGGATGGCTTATGGTCTTCCAAGCTCTTTAAAAACTGACTTTTTGCTTTGCAGTATTTAAATACCTATTACAGTTTTCTAGGCAGGCTTGAATAATTGATCTTAGATTGCCAAAACTTTTATATCACAAAAGGAAAACCCTCTTTAAAATTCAAATGCTTCTGCGTAGTGACCGGTGCCACTTGAGCAGTGAAAGACTTGCACAGAAACTTAATCACTGGGGTTGTGCTTCTGCTTTTGCAAGGAAATCTCACGCCCCACTTTGGGCTGCTGAACTTGGCTTTATGACAGAAGTACTGCTGTACTCTGACTTGGTCATCCAGTGGCTTGACTGCCTGTCAGACTGCTTTTCACAGCCCAGTGCTGACAGGCTTCTCTGAGATGGATGCTACTGTCATTCTCAAATAATTTGTGGTAGGAATCCAGTTTCTCCCGTGTCATACATTCTGTTGGCAATGAACTTCAAATGCACTGGCACTGAGGGAAAAGGATGGTCAGATTGACTGCTTCCTTTGGAGAAATTACTCCCAGCCAAATGAGGATAAATTTTGATAGACTGGGTTGATACTGATTACAGATGTGAAGATAGAACTTCACAGTGAGAATTAAGGTTTGACATTTACTTATTTTCTAAACTTTGAGAAGGTACCTTTTTATAGTCGATGGCTGATTCTTGGAGGTGTCTCCCAGAGGATTTTAAAGAAGTAAAATCTCTCCAAAAGTTTTTTATATTACCTTCCTATGCTAATTAGCCACATCGGAAGCTATTTATTTACTGTGAATGCTTGAAGTAGAGCATAGTGGTTCCAAAAATAGGAGTCATCTTCATATGCAGCTTCAAACTGTAGTGATGGAGTTCATGCAGTGAAGAAAGTAGATTCCTTATTGCCTGGTCCTGTAGGTCTGTCCAGCACAGTCTGGTCCCACTGTCTCACATGGGAGTCGAGCGCTTGGCATCTCGGGGATGTTTGGATGTTTCTGTTGGAGAGCCAAATCTGGGATATAGGCAGGCAATACAATGCAGGTCCTTTATGTTAAAGAGGAATTCTTACCAGTTGGAATTTTTGCCAAGGCAGGCTTGGCATGTGTGTAGATGAAAATGGCTGTGAGCCATCAGCCACGCTTGCTGCTGGAAGATGTCAGCAAGGGATCTGTGGCTCTGTTAATGTCTTCTATTCCTCATGTCTTGAAGGCTGCTGCTGTTCCAGCTGAATGCCCTCTAGACAATCTTATGCTTGCCTATGTGATAGGTCAGATATAGCAACAACATCCTGGTTGTGTGCTCCAGCAGCAAGAGAGGTGGCTTAGTGATGTATTTTTTAAATTAAAAACTTGAAGACAATGTCTCTGTAAAATAAAGAATATATTTATTATTGATGAAACGGCTGCTATACTACCTGTCTCCATTGCAGTTTTATGAGCATTTTGAAAGAAAGCTGTGAAAATCATTAGCTGTTAAATGCTTTATATTATTTACTGCTTCACACAAGGCAAACTCGTCAGAGCAAGCCTGGGTATTTTCCCATTTCTGAAGAATTAACTGGAGACCTGTTACATTACGTGTACTGAGTTTCAGGTAAGCCTCATTGGCCAACTTGTCTGAGTTGGCACTGATTTTTTTCTTTTCTCTGGTCTCAGTAACAGAGACCTCAGCAATGTGTACAGTGTCCTGTTAAACTAGAGCACTTCCCTTAAGTCAAAATTGGAATAATTTTTTTTTTTTATTTTATTTAAACATTTACGTGTTCTTTATCAGGTTGAATAGCTTAAAACCTCTGTACTTCAGCATCACTTTTGTAAACAAGAAAGGGGAAAGATCTCCCTTGTTTTACATAAAAAGAAAATGTCTTCTCTGAAAGCTTAACTGGTAATTGAGTAGCACTGCGCTGGAGGATGGAAATAAAGCTCATGTTGCACTGCATCTGTATCCTTTACTTTTCTAGGAACACATACAGAAATCTAGAGATCTCAGTGTATTTCTCACAGAAATGTGTCCTTGGGGTGTTTATCTCTGTGCCTCACAGGAAGGCTTCATCTTCTAACAAGGTGTCACAGGGAAAGACAACCTTGGGTTGGAAGCTTAACTGCTTTTTTTGAAGGAGATTGGAAAATACGTCCCTGGATAAACCATGGAATAGGATGGAATTCAGATCACATGTCAGCATCTCTCTTCAGCTGAGAGGTGCATCCTGGCTGTTGCTGATTGTTTCTTTGTTTCATTTTTCTCTGCAGAATGCCTCTGCTCAGGCCATGCAGTAACTGCCTCCCCTGCTGCTGTGCTCTAGAAAACACACAATGAGGGCATGGCCAAGGCTTATTGATCTTTTGAAGATGGCAAAAGGACTCCAGTGGTTCTGTGCCCTGGCTAAACCAGCTGGCTCAGGTCAGCCACCTGTGGTGTGGCCTTGCTAACAGACAGTTGTTCCTGACCTCTGAAGGGAGGCTGCAGCTCTGCCTTCTGCTGAGCCCCATCCACATTGTGCAGCTGAGCAGATCTGTGAAGTGCCCTACATTTTTCATGCTGCCAGTGTAGGAGAGGGAATCAAAAGACTTCAGAGCCTGCTTTTATTTCTGAAGAGAGTAGGATCACAGTTTGATACCTGTCACTACTTCTTTTATGTCTGTTCAGACTTCTGCTCTGGATATTCTACCTTTCTAAATGGAGAACCTAATTGGTGTCTTTCAAGCTTCTTTCCCCACTCCCCTGTTTGCCCTATTTGCTTCCACTGGTGCTAAATCTCATTACTGGGGCCAATACACAGCTTGTGGCAGGTGATTGAAAGAACAGAGCTTATGCAAAACATAACTCCCTACCACAGGAGACCTTCAGCTGTCAGAAATGAAATGTTTGGTGCATCTGTTCCAGTCTGAGCACTGCCTGCACCTCAGCCCTTCCTGTGGGCAGAGCCCAATTGCAGCAGCTTTTCTTCCTTTGCTGTGCTTTCCTCCACTGTTCATCTCACCCCCAAAAAACCACTTGTGAATGGCAGGTCTCTATTATATTCATCTTACAAAATAATTTGAGCTGAATGTTTTGATAGCTGGACAGGATAAGTATGCTGTAGTACAGATTATCATAGGCTCTTTTAATAAGAATAAACCCTAGCTTTGTACAAACATTTTATTTTCTACACATAGATAATGTCTGACAGTAAGAAATACAAAAAGTGTCTGTTTCAAACAATTTCTGAAAAAGCAGAGTAAAATCTATTCTGAAAGAATATTTTACAACATGATTTTAATGAGATTGCTCATTCTCTACAGTAGGAGTGATGCTGCTGCTTCCAGTCATTGTCTTTCCCAATGCCTCTGAGGCTCATCAGTGCCATTCTCACCAGCAGCAAAGTCCTTGAGGATGCTCATTTTCCATGTTTAAAAGAAAACCTAAAAAAAGAGGAAAAAAAAATCAATGGCAGAAAGGAAACAATAATGCACAACTGGAAAACAAGGAACAGGCAGGGGGCTGGCCCTGTCAATGTGCTATTTTGGGGGACTTTAGGGACAGACCCTGAGCTAGTGGGTTTTGTGTACAATGTAAACAAAGCCTGGGGCCAGCTGGGGTGCTCACACAGCACAGCCTTGAGGGGCTGGCAGGGGAGGCAAGTATTGAATCATTTTGCTCAGGAATCCTGTTTTTCCTAGGAAAAAAGTGACTCCCTGGTTGCCTGGGTGGAGGTTGCTTTCCTGTGCAGTGCTTTTTCCCCAGGAAGAGATTGCTTTATCAGGTTTTAAACTTTACATGGAGAGCAGAAAACAATATCCAGCCAACTAGGCTAAAGTTCAGCATCCACCACTGGATTCACTGTGGAAGGAGTGGGCCATGTTCTCACAAATTCTGCCCCAAAAGCTGCAGACAAACTCACAGCCTTTTGATGATTGTCTTCTCTTCACTGTCCTTTCTGGTGCCAGCACTGCTGCCACTGGCTTCTTTGTCCAGTTCTTCAGTTTGGTCCCTTTTCTGTGAGATGATCCCACTGGGAAAAGAAATGGTTTTGTTTATTTTTAATGGGTTTGTGCAGAGTGTGACAACGTATGAGTTAGAC
Organism: Serinus canaria; assembly: GCF_022539315.1. Classification (NCBI taxonomy): domain Eukaryota; kingdom Metazoa; phylum Chordata; class Aves; order Passeriformes; family Fringillidae; genus Serinus; species Serinus canaria. The sequence goes on from NC_066329.1 coordinate 11,766,604, forward strand.
CTCTCACTGGACATGGGTGAATGAGTATTCACAGGACAGGGATGACAGCCCAGCCTCTTCCTTCAACTGAACTGAAAATAATGAATTATTATCCCTAAATACAGCAATGTAATGGTGCCAGGGTTATGCTTTAATGAGAACACTAAAAAAGTAACAAGCTGATTTCTCCACAGAGAAAAAAATGGAGAATCATAATGGGGGTGAAAGGGAAGTGTAATCACACTTGGATTTATACAGAAGTCCAAGGGTGAGAGGACAGTGAGGACACAAATGGTGAATTTCTGCAGGGGTGGATGGATGTGTGGTACCTCCAGTGCAGCACCCAGGCTCACACCAGGCCTGGGAACAGATGGGAGATTCCCAGCTCCCCTGCAAGGCAGGTGCCTGTTCCTCTTTCCACCCTACAGAGGAGAGAAGAAAGGCTTTGCCTCAGCTCTAGATTTTGCCATCCCACTTCAGTGTTTCTACACTCCAGAAGCTGTAACCGCCTACTCCAGGCAGCAGTTTCAGTTTGACCAAAGGGTGTTTTCCCTGCCTGGAACAGGGTGAGATTTTCCCAGCCTGCACACTCAGTGTTTTCACAGCATGTCCTGAGCTGACCTCAGTCATTTGGAGAGCTCACTGGATCAAAGCCTGTGACTGCAGTAGCTGCAGGCAAAGAATAGCCAAGCAACACTCAACTGGATTCAGAAATAAAAACACAGAGCAGTTAAAAACTGGTGTGACACCAGGCACAGGGTAATTCTGAGGCAGACTCTCCTCTTGGATAAATGACACAATGGGCTGTTGGGTGACACTGCAGAGCTCTAACATCTGCATAGTAACTTCTGCCCCAAAATCATGATGAAAAATGCAGCCCCCAAACACCACCAGTCAATTTGAGCCAGTCTCTGAGATGTTTGTTACCTTGTGTTATGCAGAGCTTATTTCCACTGTGTACAAGGCATTTTAGATCATAGATTTATCCTCTTCTCCTGCACAATTACTCTTTACTACAATTACAATTAGGATTTTATGTGACTGTTTAGAGAGAAAATGGGTTTTGGCTTAAGCTGTAACACTGTATGAGGAGATAACCTCACAAATTACTAGACCTGAAAAGCAGCCCTGCCCTGTTCTTGGTGCACAGCACTGTGACTCAGTTCACTAAAAACCTGAAAACATTCCCACTGTTACATTTTTAACTTGGCCTGTACTAAACTGTGTAACAGCTGGGAAATCAAAGCAAGAAGCCATTTCACTGCTGCACAGCAAAGCAGCCAGCTGAGCTGGGGAAGTGCTGTCAGGCAGTTTGTAAATTCTTGGATTTAAGTGTAACTTCTTGGCTTAACCTGCCTGTTACAGACAAGGCAAAGGGCGGGCTCGCTGTATCCAGGAGGGTGCTGCTGAGATATCCCAACTGAAATCTAATGTGCTCAGTTTGTGTCTAGATTAAGAAAGTTCTTGACCCAAAGAGTTTATAATCCAACCTGATGAGAGGTGGCAGAGGTTGAGAAGGAGAGCCTTTGGGGTGAATGAATTTGTAGCACCAAGATCAAGACCCTTCCCACATCCCACCCTTTGACTCACACTGACTCTCCCTTCAGGAAAGACCAAATCCTTCTCTGAAATCACTTGCTTTGCACAGTTCAAGGGCCTTACACTTAAAAACCTCACAGCTTATCATGACTGATGAAAGAGCAGTCTTAAAAACCCCACAGCTTATCATGAATGATGAAAGAGCTCAATATTCTGTTTCTAGTGCCACACCCCCGTGGGAGTGAAGGACCGGAGATCAACCAGCACTGTGCTGCAGGAGGAAGGAAAGTTTGACTAAAGCTGAGCTGGAAACCCCCCCGTGCTCTTTGGTATGTAGTGTGGCTCTAGACACAGTGTGTGTGCAGCTGCTGTGACTGCACAGATGAATTCCTGTGCACGAGAACCCAACCTGGATGTGGAGTGGGAGTAACTGCGTAGGCTGAGAGTGGGACAATTATGGGAATGGGCTGAGAACTGTGCAGAGGAAAAGGGAGTTTGGTTTTTAAATTGCGTTCCATAGAGACTTCATTGTTCCCCCATTTTTCTTTGTTCTTGTGTATGCTCTGGGGAGCACAGGGGTCATTTACATACCTGGACAGTGCCTATCCCTACCTAGGGGCTCAAACCTTCAAGACTCTCAACTGATAAGCTTAATGAAGTACTTGTTATTAGTAATATTAGTTCTCTGCTGACTTCAAGCTTTACCTCTTATAGCACTGTAGCTCCTCTTGCACCACCAGAAGCTGAGCTTTCAGCTGGTTCCTCTCTTGCAATACATCTCGGAGCTCCTGTAACGTGAACCGGGGCCGGTTGGGGTCTGTGAGGTCTATCACCATTTGATCTGGTCCAAGGCTGGGCTGTAAAATAAACAGTGGTGGATCTTGTAACCTCTCAAAAAACTCAGCATTCAGAAAGTAAAATATCTGGATTTTAAAAATATGAAATTTTTAGAACTGGTATGAATTCATCTCAATCCTGATTTTTTTTCCCCCAAGCAGTTAATTATAGTTCTTCATATTTTTGTATTCCCTTAGTGACTGTGTTCCCCAGCCAAGTATAGGCCACAACTGTGACAAGCTCCGACCACAGTTAAAAGCAAAGTCTCTGTCCCAAAAAGTTTGCAATTTAGTTGTCAAGAAGATGCTTTTATCAGATTGTTCTCACATGATGAGGGAGGCTGAGCCTTCTAATGCCACACCAAAATTCCGTGCCAAAGAAAGGTGAGACCTGAACTCACCTTTTTTGTTTTAAAACCTCTGTAGTAATCAAGACATCCATTTCCCTCACAGGGGGTAACAAAGCCTCAGTGCTTGCATACCGTTGTCTCTATGGGGCCGGTGCTGTGCAAGGGCTGAACATAGTGGGTTTGTACTCTGAACTTTGCTGGGTCAGTCACTGCACTGAAACTGGAGTGAGGAATCCACAGCACTGCGATCCTAACCAAACCCGAAGGAAAGACCTTCAAGGCTTTCATGGCAAAAGACGGGAAGTGACTTTGTGAGACTCGTCCTGCTGACACAAAAGAGACCACAAGTATGGGCCGGCCCATCTGGCGTGGTTCTGGGTGCGCTCCGCGACCTGCGCGTGGTGTCCCCGTGTTGGGGAAGGAGCCCGTGTCCCGAGTGCCCCGGCCGAGTCCCCTGTGCCCGGCCGAGTCCCGCACCCACCTGCGGGGCGCTCCCGGGGGCCGCCGCCCGCAGCTGCTCCAGCTCCCGCCGGAGGCTGTCCCGCTCCCGCCGCAGCTGCTCCTCGACCACGCTGCTCTCGCTCACCAGCGCCTCCAGCATCTCCAGCACCCTGACGATCCTGAACTGCAGCCGGGCGCGGGCGGCGGGCAGCTGCGGCCCGGCGCGGAGCTGCAGCAGGTCCCGGCCCACCACGGAGGAGATGTCGTAGACATCCGCGGCCGTCAGCTGGAACGGGCTCTTCTCCAGGGCGCTCTCCGGGCCGCCATCCTCATCCTCATCCTCATCCTCCTCCTCCTCCAGCTCCTCCTCCCCGTCCCGGCCCCGCTCCATGCCCGCCGCACCCCGGCGCTCCCTCCCTCCCTCCCAGCCGGGCCGGGCGGCGCTGCCGGCAGGGCCGCGGGCGGAACGGCCCCTCCCGCCCCCGGCTCTCCCATGGCGACGGCCGCGGCCCCGCGCCGCTTCCCGCCCTGCCCCTTCCCCTGAGGAGGCACCGCCTGCGCTGCACCGCCGGTAAGGGACCGGGGGGCTCTCCGGCAGCCCCAGGAACCAGCACTGAGGCGGGTGAACGCATCGGCCTCTCCGCAGCGCCACGTCCGCTTCGGCGGCTCGGGGAGCGGGGCCGGGGGACTGGCGGGCTCCGGGAGCGGGGAAAGGGGCTGAGATCGATCCCGGCGGGAGCGGCTGCGGGATCGGCCCCTGCCCGCCGGGAGAGCCGCGTCCCCGCCGGGAGCGGGACTGAGGGGCCTCCTCGGCCGGGCGCGGGGGAAGGCCGGGGCCCCTCAGGCCGGGGTAGGCCGGGGGGGATGCGGCTCCCCGACATGGCTCTGTCCCGGCATGTGGACTCAAACAACAGCGACACGGCTGGTTTATTTTAGTGTGTCACACTTTGGGGGGATTTTCGGATGAACACAGTGCAGCGGTGCTGGACGCGATTCTTGCACAGGCTGTTCTGACACAGCCGTGAGCCTGTACCGTGTGTGTTCTCCCCCACTAGACAATGGCTGACTGGGCCCCCATAGCGAAGGAGTACGACCCCCTCAAGGCTGGCAGCATCGATGGCACGGACGAGGAGCCCCACGACCGGGCCATATGGCGGGCGATGCTGGCACGGTACATACCCAACAAGGGCGTCACGGGAGATCCACACCTCACCCTCTTCGTGGCAAGGCTCAACCTTCAGACTACTGAAGAGAAGTTGAAAGAGGTTTTTTCCCGCTATGGAGACATCAGGAAGATCCGTCTGGTTCGAGACCTGGTCACGGGATTTTCCAAGGGTTATGCTTTTATTGAGTACAAAGAGGAGCGCGCGCTCCTGAAGGCCCACAGAGATGCCAACAGGCTCGTCATCGACCAACATGAGATCTTTGTGGACTTTGAACTGGAAAGAACTCTCAAAGGATGGATTCCCCGGAGGCTTGGGGGTGGGTTTGGAGGCAAAAAAGAATCTGGGCAGCTGCGGTTTGGAGGACGGGACAGACCTTTCCGAAAGCCCATCAATTTGCCAAACATAAAAAATGATTTCTATGGAGAAGGATCATCAGAGAAAAGAAACTGGTCTCGTGAGGGAACGAGGGACTGGAGAACGAGGGACCGGGACCACGAGAGGAGCAGGGACAAACGCTGGCCAGAAAGGGAGAGGTCGTGGGCTTGGGGTGACAGTGAGAGAGAGAGAGACTCCAAAGAGGAGAGGAGCAGGGGGAGGGAAAGGAAGGACAGAGACAGGAAGGACAGGGATAGAGACCGGAGCAGGGACAGAGATACCAAGAAGCAAAGAGATGATGATAAGCACAGATAGGTGACTGTGCCTTGTGCTTGGGATGTGTGACCTACCCCTAGGGCAGCTTGGGGCTGTGACAGCATTCCCAGAAGAAGCTGTGGTGTTGCCACCTTGTGCCTGTGACTCTGCTAATAGCAGCTCTCTGTAATTTGGTTCCTACTGCAGTTGAGATGTGTGTTGAATTGTTCTTTAGAGAAAATAAACTTTTGTATTAATGTTTTTGAACTGGTGAGTGCTCTAAGAAATGCACTGTGTGTACAGGCATCCCACTGAGATGAGCACACACCTTGTCTGCCTGCCTGGGTGAGGAGTTATCCACGTGCCAGGTGTCCACATGTTTGTTATGAAACAGACCCATGCTGGAGACACAGGAACAGAATAGCAACAAACTTCTGAAACTTCTCAGAATGGCTCTATCCTAAACCTTGCCTGGTTTGAGGCTGTATTTCCATGAAGTTGTATAAAGACAGATCCATAAGCTGCATCCCCAAGAATGGATGGTGTTACTTTCCACAAAAAAAAAGACACAAGTGTTGCAGAAATGCATGTTTTTCAGAAATATTTATTAAATTGTTAAAATTATTTATTGCCCAATCAAAACAAAAACAAAAACAAAAAAACAACTCAAAAAATGTCAGTGATCCTGCACTTGGCAGGCAGGATTGTTACGCCCCTAACCTGCCAGCATCCTGGCCCCTTTTCTAAAAGCAGATTTTCCTTGAATATTGACAAACAATACACGACAGATCTTCAGATCTTTACATAGGCTTCCCTCTGCGCCATCCTTCCCTATGGCACATGGGGTGTGTGAATGCAGCATTGCAAACGTGAGAACGCGTGGTTAATGCCAGCAGGTCAGAAGGAGCTGTGAGGGGTTGAGGTAATGCTGCAGAGATGTGGGGAAGGCTGTCCTGCCTCCTGCACTTGTTGGTGTTGGCTGCAGAGCTGGCCCGACACAGCCCCGGGCTCCGCTGGACGTGCACCAGGCCTGGAGATTTCCTTTGTGCTGCACTGGCTCAGGTTGGGTCTGTGCAGCTCCATTATCCCAGCTCATTGCTCTCAGCTGATTTCCAAAGGGATCTGCTTACTCAGGCCCACGTTCCTGCATTGTTTCTGCTCACTGCATCCCTTCTGAAAGAGCCACACGACTGAACGGCGCTCGGGACAGACTCCATGGGGTCATCCACAATTTAACTGCCTGACCTGACTGTACTGCTCTTTTTGTTTTCTTATATGGAAGTGAAGCCAGATCTTGGCAATTTAAGTATTAAATTAAGACATTCCCCCCATTTAAGAGTTGCTTTTCAGAGGAGGGGAGAAGTGCTGCTGTTTTAAAGATGTTACCAAAACAACCAGGCAAAAACACATCTACCCCATACCCACGCTGGACTCTGATCACCATGTCCCATACAAGGCCACATGTCCCCCCTGCCCCGAGCTCCAGTGACACCAAGGGGGCACAGTAAACACTTTCCCTATGTAGAACACACAGAAGATCCACATTGGAATGAAGCAGTTACAGCCAGGAGCAGGGCAGCACACAGCCTACCACTGCAAGGAGAGGTTTTACTGCCAGGGTTTTACTACAGATGGGCTAAGAGCCATTTGCTGCTCACACACATTAAAAATCCACTATTGGATCACCCTGTAATAAGAAGAACTGGCCTGCATGAAGCCATCTGGAGTCCTTTGAGAGTTCCTCCTACATTCAGTACCTGAAGTAGTTGGAGTTTTGTTCCAGCCTGAGCTGTATTTCCTGTCCTTGGTGCCACTCCTGAGAAGAGGCTCTACAGAGAAGGTGGAGCAGTTGGGAGTGTGGTGCCAACAGCAGCTCCTAGCCCCTGGCACTGAGCTGCACATGCAGAAGCTGCCCATGGCCCTGCTGGCACGAGATCCTCCCCATGAGCAGTGGTCTCCAGCCCATGGCCAAGGCCACAGAGACACCTCAGCCCTGTCCTCGGGGAGCCATGGACACGTGCACCCTCTCCCACCTGGTCAGGTTTTTTGTGGAGTGCATGGAGCAGAGGTGGGGACTGCAGTGGCACTGGGTGTCCACAGCACTGATGCTGTGAGGTTTTAGTGCTGGAAGGACAACCTCGGTCAGACCTGGGGTCTCACCAGCTCAGCTGCAAAGCAGATCCAGCCCCAGCCCTTAGGGTTGGCTGCTGGGCTGTCCTGGCAAGTTCAGCCCTGTAACAGGGCCTTCCCAGACATGTGCCACCACCAGAGGAGCACCTTCACACACAGAATTCATCTGCTCTGCCCACGTAGTGTTGAGTCAAGAGAAAAGGTTGGGGTCATGTCTAGGTCAGCAAAATAGGTCATGTCAGCCAGCTGAGGATGTGTTTCCCTCTGAAATTGGGCAGTTTTACCTAGACAGGAAACTGAAGCGTGACTTAATTAAAAACCGGTCTGTGGGAAAGATCTAATTCTTTTACAGCAGCTGCCTGCTACACTCTGAGGAAGTCCCCTGGTAAGAAGGGAAAAAATTCAAAAGTTATGGTTCCTCCCTGTAAGCAATTTGTTTTCCATTAATACTGCAGAACACAAGGCACGCTCACCTCATACATCGTCTCTTCATGCTTTAGGCACTGTAAGCACAAGGGAAATGTACACTCACTGTCCCTCTCAAGGCTACTCCAGTTATCACTGTGTCAGGTGGATTTCCAAGGGGTGACTCTGCAAGATGCCCATGCCAGTGGCACTGACAGGACACAGCAGAGCTGTGGGCTGCCACCGAGGGCATCCAGCTGTCGTATCCCTCTTGAAAAAATTCTTACAGAAATAAAAAGCAAACAACCAGTAGTGTTAACAAACAGGGTTAAAGAGTCTTTGCCCTGTACTAGATATACACTGCAAACAAACTTCTAATAATGGCACAGGTCCTTTTTTGGTTTAAAGAAGCTTGTGTTACTGTAGTTAATGCATGAACAAGATCATAGACTTGTTATTCAGCACAAAACAAGTCATCTAGAAGCTTCCATGTCCCAGGGTGTCAGCAACTCTTACTACAAAGCTTGGGTTCCTGTTTGCAGCAAACAGTCACCAAGTGAACAGTGAGGGATCCCTTTTGGAGAGTCTGAAATAACCCCCGAGGCGTGCAAGGCAAGTAAAAGTGACGAGCTGCCGCGATGCTTTACAGAAGCTTCTTGTTACGAGACTGTCGAGATCTACTGCAGCAAACCAAACACCTCAGGGGTTTAGTCACAGGTGTTGCAGGGCTTCTTGTCCTTGTTCCATGTAGGAATCATCTCTGTTTGAATGTGACCATTCTCCAAAAGTTTCCTGGAAGTGGACATTTTTCTGTGACGCCTGCATGCGTTTCTTATCACGAGAGAAGAAACTAAACCTTCCGGGAAGGGAGCAGTGAGGGAGGGAGGGAAAAGAAAGAACAGTGTTTATCATCCTGAAAGCCCTTCAAACCCCCACCCCAATACACAGCAAAACAAAACACCGAGCAAAAAACTCTGTTTGCATCTGCAGAAAATCAAGGCAGAGCAGCCTGATGGGAGTGCATGTCAGAATGTTGTTAGGGATGGAGTCATTGCAATCTCAAGCAGTTTGGCTACAGAAGCTTCAGATAAGCTCTAAATGCTGTTGACTCTACAAGGTGCAGGTATCATTTAGATGTGGGTTCCCCCTTCCCCAGCCCTCAGGTAACAAAGCCACACGATCCAGGTTAGTTTCTTGGCATAAGTAAAGTGGTATCTTTGGCATTAAATCTGTATATTTTACCACCAAGCAGAAATAGGTTTTTTTTTAAGGTTGTCAGCAGGGAAGTTCACAAGATAAAAAACTAAGTCTCCACATTTTTTTTTCCAATGTAGAGGTTTTGATACATAGTCTTGATTCCTGCAAGAAGGACTGAATAAATGCACTTACGTGCACGAGAGTTTGCAGGATGAAGGCTCTAAACAAATGCACACGAGTGTGCACGTCATTTCCTGTCACACAGCTTGGGTGCTCTAAGATAATGACGTACATGAACCAACAGCCATTTAATACAGCTAAAAAATACAGCTGGAGAAATCCTTAGTATTGTTTTATTTGTATGGGATGAAGTTACTGGATTAGGCAAAGTCAATGTTCGTTGTGGGTTCAGTACAAGAGGTGTTAGTGCAGTGTTTAGGCCTGCTGAGAAATGCAAAAGTTGTGGTTCCAGCCACCAAAGGACTGAGTTGGCTGTGGATCCCTTTGGTCTCAGTGCTGGGTGGGCTTCAGGAGGTGAAGATTGTTTATCCTGCACTGTACCAAGTGTCACACAGCTGTGATCCAGGACAGGAACTGCTAAATGCTAAACCCAGTAAGGGGCTGTGCCAATAGAACCTCAGCTTTGTCAGGGGCTGGAATTTTGGTCAGGGCATAAACCTGACCCTAAGTCCATGCTCACCTTCCTCAGCATTCTCCCAAATCCCACTCTCCCTTCATCCCCCTCAGCACCACGATCCCAGCCCTCCCAGCTGCCTTGTGCAGAGCAGGGAGTTCAACCTTCCCTTCCTCTTGATACACAGGAGGCTGGATGATAATCACTGAGAGTATTAAGAATAATTACTTGTTGATTAGAAAGGGAAATAAACCACTACACAAGTTAAATGCACATAAATAACAGTGCCAGCAGAACCTGAACTTTTGCATTTCCTGGCTTCAAATG